>NC_134965.1:5636100-5952311 GCF_965638725.1 Aptenodytes patagonicus
GAGTGGGGATAAAGCAAACCCCGGTGCCCGCCCGCCCCGACCAAGAAAGGAGAAGGGAAAAGGGGGGTAAAACCCAAACGAAGGGAGAAAAATGGGGGGAAAAAAGAAAAGATGAGAGGAGGGAAGGTGGGGAGGTGGGGGAGAGTAAATCAGACTGAGCCGAGGGGAAGGGGCCGAACCAAAGAGGGCTGGAGGTGATGGGGGGGTCTGCTCACACAGAGGCATGCACATATAGAGAGAGATATATGTTCAGATATGTGTAGTTTTTATAGATAGTACGGCTTTCGGCTTAAAACAAATCAAGAAACGAGGAGGACGGCACAGAGCGACAATGGAGGGCAAGGCAGGGGGGCGGGGGGCCAGGGGCGAGAAGGCAAAAAGAAACCAAAAAAAGAAAGAAGAAAAACCATCCAAATAAAATGAAATAAAATTTAAAAAAAAAAAAAAAAAAAAAGACAAAGCAAAAACTTCACAAATGTCCTCGTTACTGAGATAAACGAATGTCTCTGAGCTCTTCCTGGGACACGCATTGAGCTGTTAGCTGTGACTCTGCAGGGAACTGCTAAGTCCTCATCAGCACTCAACACAGACTTCGCTTTCTGCTTCCTTTTTTTTTTTTTTCTTTCCATTATATGCTTTTTTTTTTTTTTTTTTTTTTTTTAAGTCCCTCTTGGTTAACATCCACTTACCAAAAAAGTGGCATTTCCTCCTTTAGTAGGTAAGGTATGAAGAGAAGGGAAAAGCGGGGCAATATAAGTGCATCATTAGATTCACAAAAATGCAAGAGAGAAAGAAAGAGCGAGAGAAGGAGGAGAGACAGAGACAGAGCCAGAGAGAGGAGAAATAAAACAAACCAACTCACTTCTCCTACGGGGGGGGGGGGGGGGAACCCTGGGCCACCGCCACGGCCAAGGCCCCGTGCCGGGCTCTTGCCGAGAGCTGGGGGGGATTTTGCCCGGCCCCAGGGTCCAGCACGCAGCGGCTCCCAAGTATCTGAGCTCCTCCGAGCCGCAGCCGCTGCCTGGGGATTTTCCCCCCCATCTTTGCAAACACCGCTAGACCAAAAAGATGGGTGGAAACGGCTCCTGCGCCGCTGGCCGCGACCGAGCCGGCAAACCCCGGCTCGGGGGGCTTTGGGGGTCTCCTTCCCCCAGCCACAGCCCTGCGTGGGTCCCTGAGTAACCCTGGAGGGGTAAATCTTGCACAGGACGGTGCTGAGCCCGGCCGAGGGGATCTAATAGGGTTCAGGGGGATTGGGGTCCTGCCGGGATTGTGTCACCGCGCCTGGGGCTAAGCTGGGGGCCGGTGACCCCAGTTCCCCACCGGCCCTTCACCCCAAACGCACCCAGTCGGTTAATCCCAGAGGACGAGGTTCTCTCCGCCTGCCCCGCCACCTCCTAAATGCCGCTTTTCTCTCCCAAAAGAGAAGCGGGCGAGGCACCGGGGTGGGAGCCCGGGGATCACCACGAAGACGCTGCAAAAAGGACGCAAGACCACCGCGTCCCCGAGCATCCCGAGGCAGGGGGCGCGGGGGGGGGTCACACAAGCCGCTCCGCACCCCACCGGTGGCACGTCCCCCATCACCTCCTTGTCCCCACGGAGAAGCCAACCCCTCCGGCCACACACCAGCCTGCTGGAGCCGAAAGGGGAAGATTTGAGGGTCTTTTTTTTTAACAATCTGCCGCCGTTGCAATTGCTCCAGTGAGGTGTGTGGGGGGGGGGGAGGCTGGCGGCGATAGCCAGCCCTGCCCGTGGCACAAGCTGCCCTGCGAGCACTGGGGGACACGGACCCCTCCAAGGGGATGCAGCAGCCCTGGAAGGGGGGGTTCAGCTGAGCCCATGCCCAGCCCCGCGGCCAGGCAGGGCAAAACAAAAGCAGAGATGAAGAAGAAGAAGAAGAGGAAGAAGAAGAAAGAGCGGGGTTTCCTCTTTCCCAGGGTGGCATTTCGGCGCTGGCTGGCCACGCCGCGGGCTCGGGCTGCGGGGTTCCCACCCAAACCCTGGGGCGGGGGCGGAGGGGTCTCCTGCCCAGGCGTGCAGGAAGGCAACGGAAGGAAAAGCATCCCAAATAAATCCAAATCGGCAAAGGCCCGGCCCAAAAGGGAAAACACACGCTGGGGGCTCGCGGGGATGGGACGGCCGGGGTTGGGACGCCATCTCCTGCCCCTCAGGGACCGTGATGCCCCAGACCTGCATGGGGCATTTCAACCTTTCCCCGTTGCAGCCCCCCAACATTTTCCCTGGGTTGGGGGTTCTTTTCAGTCCGCCACGGCCCAAGGAGGGGCTAAACCCACACGTCTCCCCAAATTTCTCATTTCTTGCCCCGTCCATCCACCCCGAAACCCCCTGCGCCCGGGGTCTGCTGCCACTCCAACCCGTGGGCTCCGGCCGCTGCCCCTATTTCTCGCTAATTATGTTCGCCTTCGTTACCCAGCCCCTAAGGGGGGACTCGAACGGAGCAGCCGTGCTCGGCCCCTGGATGGAAACGAACACAAAGTCGGAGGGCTGAAAGACACAGAAATGCATTCTACCGACGGCACGAGGAGACGGGGAAGAGAAAAGGAGGGAAGAAAGAAAAAAAAATATTATGTGGACAGGGCAAAAAAATATAAATAAAGAACGTAAAAGAAGAGCATGGCTTTGCAGCTAACTGGGGAAAACCATACAAATCAAAAAGAATTATATATAGCCACCAAAAAGAGACAAAATGAAAGAGAGACAGAGAAGGAGAGCGAGAAAGAAAGAGAAAGAAAGTCAGAAAGAAAGAGAAAATAACATTAAATCAAGCTACGGTGCTTTTCAACAGGCTCATCTGCAGAAGTGAACGTGCAGAGGTGGACGAAATACCTACCTTCGCAATTGGCAGTGACAGGAATGCGATAATAAAAAAAGAAAACAATAATCTCCACATTTGGAGGGCAGAATGGGAAAAAGACAAGGACTCTTTAGTACGGCGATCCAGACCCCTCGGCTAATCCCGTTTGCTTTGCTTAGATTTTTCTTAATTAGTTTAAAATTGGTTTCGTTAGCTTTTTTTTTTTTTTAATTTTTCTTTTTTGAAATGGAAAGGTTGCGGCCGGCCGCCGAGCGGGGTGGCGGGGCCGGGGCGGGGGGGGGGGGGTTTGCTGGCTGGTGTCTGTAACCCGGCTGCGTTTTGGTCTTAAAAAGTTGCTATATAACATGGCAAAGTCCCGGATAACATGCAAGGGAAGGCGATGGATGGAGGCGGGCCACGGCAAGGGTTGTCGGGTTGTGTTGGCCCAAAGAAAACCGGAGAGAAAGAAGGGCCGGAGGGTGCGTGTGGGCGAGGAGGAGGAGGAGGAGAGACCCGGGAGGAAGGCTGGGGAAGGCAGCGGGGATGGATGGAGACGGGACCGGGTATTTAAAAGGGAAGGCAACGTCGCGCAGCACCCCGGGGCACCCCTTCCTCCCGGCGGCTCTGGGGGTGCCGGGGGGGGGGGACACGACACACGGCTCACCCGGGGGACGGCTGAGTCTGGAGCTTTTGGGGGGTCTGCAGGAGGCGGCGGGGGGGCCGGGTACCGAGGATGCTCAGCTCCCATCCTGCCAGGACGCAGGATGCGGGCGCCCGGGTGCGGGATGGCCGCAGGCTGCTCGGCTTGAGGGGGGGGGGGTGGATAACCCAGCACCCAATGGCCTCATCCTGCAACCGTGGAGGAAAACCACCCCCACGGCAGCAGGATCCGGCCGCCAGCCGAGGCAATGGGGCAGTAGCCAATTCAAAGAGGCAAAGGGCAATTCGCTCTGCGGTATCAAAGCGAGCCCGCTACCTTTGCGGCGTAGAGCTGCTCGGTTCTCTTCCCTTTTAAATTCCTTCTTCAAAATATAGAAAATGGAAATATAATGTTCAGCGGTCATAAATATTTCGAAAACACATCTGCTTTTTTTTTTTTTTTCTTCTCCACATTAACACACACAAAAGCAAAAAATTCTAGAACAACACGACGACGACAGGGGAGGGGAAAAAAAAATAAGAGAGGTATATATCGTTTGCATTTCTGTACATCACAAGGGAAAAGAAAAGAAATCATGAGAAAGGAAACTAAAACAAGGAGGGGGGGGAAAAAAAGCACGTTTCATTGCCCTTCCCTCCCCCTCGTCCCTGCTTCTGCTGAGCAAGAAATGGAAGTGTATATTACCGTTTGGGTTTTTTTCAAATGGGAGGCTAAAGAAAAACACAGATGGGATTAAAAAGAAAAAAAAAATAAAAAATAGAAACCAGAGAGAGAAAGAAGAGAGAGAGAGAAAGAGAGAGAAAGTTGTTGGAGAAAAGTCCCACTGGTGCCGGGGAGCCGTGGGAGCTCGGCGGCCTGGGCGATGCTGGGTGCTGGGGGTGGTGGGCAGGGGGAGAGCGGGGCAAGCCGGGTGCCTGGGTGGGTGCTCGGCACCCGAACCCCCCCACGCCCCAGCTGAAACCACAGGAAAGAAGAAAGCAGAGAGTTGCCCCGAGAGGCGGGCAGGGTGCTGGGTGCTGCCAGGGGGTGCTGGGGGCTGGGGGCTGGGGCTGGGGAGCCGGGGAGGGTAAAGGGGATGTGAGTATGGGATGGGGGGCTCCTGGCCCCGTTTTCCGGGGTGCCCCTGACCCCGCAGGCATTGGGGTGGCAGCGTTGGGTGCTGCCAGCCTGGGAGCATCCCCGCAGCACCTCGCCCGTGGGAATAAAATCCCCTGGGGCAAGCAGGGACCTGTGTGCCCCCCATTAGTGGGGTCCCCCAGCGCCCTGCCTTCGCTCAGCCCTGCCTCCAGCCCCCCCGCTAGCTGCAGCGGGCTCCTCGCCACCCTGGCACTGGTTAAACTGGGCCTGGCCCCCTGGTCCTGCTGGGTTAGGGCTTTGCCCCACTCAGTGTGGGAGCAGCCCTCTGGGCTTCATCGGCACCCCTGGGGCGCCGAGGCAGAGCCGGGGACACCTAAGCTCCAATGTCACCTGCCACGGTGACCCTGAGTTCCTAAAGTCTGAGCACCCAGCACCAAAGCCCCTCCAAACCCTAGCCTGGCCTAACCCCAGTCCCTAGACTGGGCACAAACAGTGCTGGGGTCCTGAGCGCGGGTGCTGGCACCTTTGCGCTGGGGAGGGTAGGGGCTGGCAGGGAAGCAAGAATTTTCCAGCTTTACCCATTTCTTGGCTGTCTGGGCTCAATCCACTCCCAGGGAGGTGCTGAGCCCAGCGGTGACCCCGGTTTGCCGAGCCCTCGTCCCCGGGGCGGGGGGGGTGACATCCGCAAAGTGATGTGTGGCTTTGCAGGGGGGGGATGACCTGTTGGCTGCCCCGATACCTGCCCCGAGGTGACGGGCTGGTTCCCCCAGGGAGACAGTGCACCCAGCGAAAGGTTGATGGGCGCTGGCGGGGGGGAGGTGCAGCCTGCACCCCACATCTCCCCCACGTGCCCCAGCTGGGCGAGGGGGCAGCCGAGCGAGTGGGGAAGGAGGGGAGAGGAGAGCCAGGGTGGGGGTGGGGGGTCCTGCGGAGGGAGGAGGGGAGGGAAGTGAACGGTGATCCAAGAAAAGCCTACGTACATCCGAGGGCTCCGGGAGCGGGGCACCGTGGCT
Organism: Aptenodytes patagonicus; assembly: GCF_965638725.1. Lineage (NCBI taxonomy): Eukaryota > Metazoa > Chordata > Aves > Sphenisciformes > Spheniscidae > Aptenodytes > Aptenodytes patagonicus. The sequence goes on from NC_134965.1 coordinate 5,641,667, forward strand.
GTGGCGGCCGTTCTGGGCGCTGCCCTTGTGCCCGTTCTGGTGCGGCGAGGCCGAGCGGCGGGGCGAGGGGGAGGACGGGCTGCGGCTGGAGCGGGCGCTGCTGCCCTTGGGGCCGTCCTGCCGGCGCTTGGGGCTTAGCCTGCGGGGCACCGCACCGTGAGCCGCTGGCATCCCCCCTGCCCCGAGCCTGGCACGGCATTGCCCTTTGCCCGGCTCCGGCAGGGCTGCCGGCTGCAAGCCCAGGCTGAGATGGCGGGCCATGGTTTGCCGATGCAAGAAACGGGGTGAAAATTGGTGGTTTGCACTTTCCCTAGTTCAAAATTGAAACCCCGGCCAGGCACCGCGTTCCCAACCCCCCCCCCAGACGCTACAGCACCATCCTGCTCCCCTTCATCCCCCCAAGGGTCCCCATCCCGGGGACACATCTGCCACCCGCCTCCATGCCCCCCATCCCATAAGGGTCCCCATCCCGGGGACATCTCTGCCACCTGCCTCCCTTCCCTCCATCCCCAAGGGTCCCCATCGTGGGGACACCTCTGCCACCCATCTCCCTGCCCTCCATCCCATAAGGGTCCCCACCATGGGGACCCCTCTGCCACCTTCCTCCTTGCCCCCTGAAACGGAGGCTGGGGGGCTGCTGGCGGTGGGGGTGGGGGTCCCGGGCTGCTCCTACCTGCCGGGGGATTTGGAGTCACTGTCGTCGGAGGAGAGCGAGGCGCTGTGGGAGCTGCAGGAGCTGCGCCGGTGAGAGCGCCAGGCCGGGGACTCGCTGCGGGACCTGCGGAGAGGGCGGCCGGGGGGCCGGGGGGCAGGCTGAGCCGCCGCGGGGGGGCACGCAGGGGAGCACACCGCCCCGCTCCCCCTGCCATCCCAGCCCCTCACCTCTTGCGCTCTTTGTTTTTCTCTTTCCGTTTGTTCTTGGGGCTCCGGGACCTGTGGGGAGAGCCGAAAGCTGCAGAGACAGGAGCGGGGGCAGCACCCGGGGGGGCTTCCCCAGCCCCCCCAGAACCACCGAGGCTGCAGGAGGAGCGATGGGGAGGACCTGCCCAGAGCTGGGCTCCATTGAGCTTCAAACCGCGGTGGGGGTCCCGGCTGGCTTTGGGGAGACCATGGGGGCCACGTGCCGGTCAGCAAGGCCGGGTAGGAGGGGGTGGCAGGGGGAAGGGGGGGACCAGCTCTGCTCAGCATCCACAGGGCTTGGGCCCGTTGTCACCCCTCCACTCACCTCGCCCTGCGTCAGCCCCCTCTGAGCCCCTCTGCCCACCTGGGCACCCTTTGCCTGTTTTTTATTTCTTTCACCCTAAAACAGCGGTGCCGGCAGAGGGCATCCGCAGAGCAGGGCACAGCCAGGACTCACCCTGGCCATGGCTGCCCAGTGTCCCCCCTTCTCCCCCAGGGGACATTTGGGGCTGTGCGGGACCCTGCAGGCACCCAGAGTGGCCCCATGCCACCTCCAAGGGTGGGGGACGCCCAGCAGTGCCCATCTGTGGGGTGAGGGGGACGCTCACCAGGCGAGGGACAGACGGACAGATGGTGGGTGATGGCAGCCCATGCTCACACCCACCATGCCCGACAGGTCCATCCCCTGCCCGGTGGTACGGGGTCCGTCCCTGTGGGCAGAGGGGATGGGGACAGCGGGAGGGCAGGGGATGGGGGGTGCCCGACAGGGGAAGCTGGCAGCCAGCGCTGATGGCAGTGGGGTGGCTCCCGGCAGCCATCACTCTCACCTGTGTCTTCTCTTCTTCCGTGACCCCGACTCAGACCTGAGGGATGAAGAGGAGGCGAAGATGAAGGAGACAAGCTGAGCCGGCCAGCAGGGACCAAAGGCCGGGCAACCCCAGGGGATGGGGACAAGGGCAAGGGGGTGGCCCTGAGATGGGCTGCTGGATGGGGCAGGTGACAGCTGCTGTGAGGAGGTGATGGCCCCATGAAGAGCCATCAGCATCCACCCCTGTCCATGCCTCCATCCTGCCCCAGCCCAAGGGCCTGGGCAGCTGCCAACCAGCCCTGCTGTCCCCAAGCAGCCCCACCGTCCCCAGGCAGCCCCACCGTCCCCAGCCCGACGTGGTGTCCATCCTACCTGTCGCGTCTGTGTTTCTTTCCAGTCTTCTTTTTCTTCTCCTTGCGGATGGGTGAAGAGCTGTCGCAGCTGGGGGGGGTGGAAAAAAAAGTGGGTGCCCTTGAGGGGGGAGCGAGGGACCTCCCAGCCTCATCCCTGTGGCCCAGGGAAGCCCCCTCCTGCCGCCCCCCAGCACCCTGCTTCCCCTGGGCCACCCACGGGTTGCATGAACATCGCATGGCAATTATTTCCTGGGTGGATTTGGGGTGGGGGATAGAAAGAGCCTTTTGGCAGAAGGGCTCTGGCTGCCTTTGGTGCCAGAGTGCCCGAATCCTACTGTGTCCCATTGCCACCTCGTGGGCTCCACAGCCTCCAGCAGGAGACAGAGTGGCCAACTCCCGCTGGGATTTCAGAGGGGGACAGTGGGTGGCAAAGGCCAGCCCGTGCCCGGTGGCCTTGCATGCCTGGCAGGGACCCCACAGCCCACCCAGACCGACGGGCACTCACCTGCGCTCCGAGCCAGGTTTTCTCTTTTTGCTGCCGTGGGGAAGGCAGAGAAGAAAGGGACATTAGGGACAGCGTCTGCCCAGCCAGCCAGCACTAACCGGGGAGGGGACCAGCGGGTAGACGGGGCTAGACCCTTCAGGAGCCAAATCCTGCCTGGTGCTGTGCCCTGCAGCAGCCGGCTCCTTCCCAGCACGGACGGGGCAAGGTCCCACCAGTGTGTGCAGTTGGGTGGGCTGGCGGTGTCCCACGGCGCTGTGCGTGTGTGCACACGCGTGTGCGTGTTGCACCGCCGGTGCGTGCAGATGCATTGCACCTCTTGAGGGTGCATGTTTGGGGGTGTGCTGCCCCCCAAAGTGGGGAGACTTGCCCCACCGGATCCTGGGGAAGGGGTGAGCCTCCCAGGAGAGGGAACAGTGCAGGGACAGCCAGGGACTCACCGGCTCCGGCGGTGACCCGATTTCTTTTTCTTTTTCTTCTTGGGCGGAGGAGAGGTGGAGCTGCTCGAGCGTCTTTTCAGCCTGCAAGGAGAAGGCAGACAGGGTCGGGGGGAGAAGGGATGGCCGCCCAGGGCTCTCCTGGCCTCTGTGTCCCCCAGTGGGGAGCTGGCAGGCAGGGAGATATCCCTGCCTGTGCACACCCGCTTCCCAAAATCCCTGCTGCAGTTCTGGCTGGACCTGTACTCGTGGTGGCCGCTGTCCTCGCGGTAGCACTCGGCCGAGCAGTCGCACTGCAGCAGGCAGCCCTCACCATAGTCGGGGTACTCCACCACGTACTCCTCCCCGTCTGTCCCGTGATGGTTCTCTATCACGCTGTCGAAGGAGGAAGCGCAGGATTAATTCGGGGCTCCCCATTCCCCATTTCCCACTGGAGCGGCGGGGGGGAAGCCTGGGGTAGCCCCGGTGTGGCTGCAGGAGCTGGGGGATATCCCCTCTGCCACAGCGTCCCCAGGGGACCTTGGTCACATCACTTGAGGTCCACATGCAGCAAACCCCCATGGTGTCACCATATGGTGGGGGTCTTCTCGGGGTCTTCTTGGGGCTCCTGTCCCTGCAGTAAATCCCCACCAGGCTGGCACAGGGACACCATGGGGCTCGGGCCACTATATCCCCACAGGGTCCAGCCCTGGCATCATTTGTAGCCCCTTTTGGCACTGTCCAAGTGCCGGGGCTGAGCTGGGGGCTGGGGTCAGCCCAGGTAGGTGGCAGGGCCAGATTAGAGCAAGAGGAGCTGGCAGGAGGCTCAGATTCGGGGGATTATCCACCTGCTGGCAGGAGCTGCCCGGGATGATCCGGGCTTTGAGGCCGGCGCCCCAGCATGCCACCGGCTCAGCACCGGAGCTTCAGGCAGGTGATGGGTGATGTGCCCCCTGAGCCAGCCAAGATGGGGTGGGGGGACATCAGGCCTGAAGCCACCGCAGTCTCCTCTCCCTCCTGAGTGACTTCGTCAGCACTAATTTTTCCCACTGCCATGGAAACCGGCAGGAGGTTGCCATTGACTACCGGGGCTGTGGGCAGGGCTTGGCAGAGGCCTGGCAGCTGGACCCAGGAGTCCCCTGCCCAGCCCCTCCCTGCCATCCCCCACCTCCCCGGTCCTCCTCTGCCATCAGCCCCAGCAGCAGCATCAAACCCCCCTGGGATCCTCTCGTTTGTTCTTGGGGGATGTAGGACATCTCACCCCGGGAGGGATGCGGCCACCCAGATGCTCTGGAGGGAACTGTAAGAGGTGGGGCTGTGGCTGGAGGGTGCCCGGCATCACACCGGCCTGGGCACTGCTTCCCAAGGGACATTTGCCCTCAAAAACCTGATGTGGGCTCCTCCACCCTTCCCAGCCCGGAGGCGTGTGGCCGGGGATGCTGGTGGAGAAGCGCAGCCCCCATGGCACCGGTCCCTTGGCAACCCTGCCAGCGCCTCCGGCCAAGCGAAGGGATGCTCCCAGCCCCAGACAGCAGATCCAAGAGCTGAACGTGTTGGCATCCCTGGCCGCAGGCAGGCCCTGGGCTGTTTAACCCAATGAAAAATGGTTTGGACCAAAACTAGAAGCGAGGCATCCTCTTCCTGACCACGGATGATCGCTCAAGCGGCTCTTGGGCTCCCTTCTGCACTGCAGCCATGGCTTTCTGGGTCCTCTCCAAGCGACTCCGGCCTTGGCCATGCCCTAAGGGCAGTAACAGCCTTTAAACCACCCACCCAACCATGGGAAGGGGACAAAAAGAGGAAAAGAGAGGAGCAGGCAGGGATAATTCCCTGTTGGACTCTCTGCTCTGTGAGCAGGCAGTGCTCCACGCCAGAGCCGGCTGCCAGCATCTCACCCATTAGCTGTGCTCAGCGGCTCAAGACGGGCTTGTGCTGCCCCAATTATCCCTCCCCGCCCGACACATACTCTCATTTGTTTTCAATCCCACCAGCCTGTCCGTCAAGCAGTTACTCCTTGGGGATCGGGCTGTATCGCCAGGCTGTGCACGCACAGAGATGGGAGCTGGAAGAGCGCAGAGAGCAAGGCAGGGACTCAGGTGGTCACGGCTCTGCTCAGTGCCTCAGTTTCCCCTGGGGAGTTTCGCAGATGATGCTGAGCTTTCGCATCTGCTTTGAAACAAGAGCAGCTGGTTCAGACTCACAGTCCCAGCAGCCAAAGACTGAGCTGTAAAAGTCCAGAGAGGTGCTTGGAGCAGGACCAGCCCATGAGATGTTTCTCTGAGTACTCTCCCAGCCACCGCAAGGGCTGGGGCTCTTTATTTAAAGTTTATTTAACTCCCTTGTCCAGCCTCTTCAACCAGCGCAGACCTTTTGCACCCAGGACATCCTCTGGCAGGGACTTCGGCAGCTCAGGTCCCGCTGCTTGAAAAGCCACCTCCTTTGGACCCAGCTCCTACCAGCCTCCTCCAAGCGCCTCTGGCTTTGCTCTCCTCTGAGCAATCCTTTGCTTTGAGACTGCTCCTTCCAGCTCAGCACTATTATTTATAGCCCCTGGGCTAATCTTTAATAATTACCCTTCATTTTGCAAAAGCAAGCCTGCAAAGGTGACAGCTAGGGCTGCTTGGGTAACCTCAGCTTCCCTATGTGTTCCTTACAGCGCCAGCCCTAATGAGCCTGCCCGGGAAAATGCCCTGGAGATGACTCATGCCCCCATGGGCAAAGGCCACTTGTTAACAGGAGGACTTGATGCTCGGCCACCCGGGGGACCTGGACAGGTTGGATTTCCCCATGCCTTGGTTTTTCCTGCCTGGAGGAGGACCCTGGATGCTTCAGGCTGCCCCAGGGCCATGTGCCCCATCCCGGGCTGGGCACAGCCAAGCCGTGTCCCTCCCTGCCCGGCATGCCAGCAGAGCGCTGGGAGGAAGGCTCTCCCCGCCTTGCGGCTTCCCTGCCTCCCCCCTCGCCCTGATTTCCTGACCCTAATGAAGCATTAATATTCAGTGAACCTGCAGCATCTATTCCTGTCCCAAGTGACCTGGTTTCCAGGCTGATGGATGGTGCGCGCCGGGCCAGCCACGCTGCCTGGGCCATTAAGCGTCACACATCATCGAGCCAGGGCGGACCCTCGCGAGGCTGGGGACAGTCCTGTGTGGGGCAGGAGGAGCGAGTGGCACGTCCCCAGCAGGAGCTGGGCTGCTTTGGATACCTAGCCTGAGCCCCAAGCCCCCCTGGGGCAGATGCAGCCCCCAGGGACCAGGCAGCATGAGGAGCAATTAGGAGACAGAGGCACAGGGCAGGAGCTCCTTGGAGAAACTTCTTCCATGGGGCTCCTTGGAAGCCTGATGGAGACGCAAGCTCTGGGTCTACCCAGGTGAAAAGCAAGCTCGAGCCCTGCTCATCCAGCCTGGGCCCCTTGCAACACAACTTATTATTACTATAATTAACGGTTGTTATTGCTAACACAAATATCACCAGGGTTACAGAACAGCAGCCAACCTCCCAAACCATCTCCAGCCAAGCTGAGTTACCCCAGCTTCACATCTGGAGACAGAAGGACTATTCTGCACTATGGAGTTAAGAGCGAGGACTGGAGATCGGTGCCCTTGCCTGGCTGGAAGCAGAAGCTGCAATTTCAGCCCCGGTGAGAGCAGGAGAGGTGACCCAAAGAGGCAGGAGTGGGCAGAGTTGAGGCACAGCAAACCTGCAGCTTGGTCTCTGCCACTGCCTGGTGGGGTGAGCCAAGCATCGAGACCTTCTGTGCCTCAGTTTTATCATCTGTGGCAGCAGAATTGCAACGCTGGCCTCTCTATACAGCACTCTGAGGTCTCCAAAAGACCGGTGCAGGATAACCTCTAACCTCCCCAGAGGTAGGATCCTGCTACAGAGAGGCAAACCCTGTCTCCAACCAACCAACCGACCAACCAACCAACCAATCATCCAACCAACCAACCAATGATCCAAACAACCATCCATCCCTCTAACCCTATATACCCTCTCTATGTCCATCCATCTATCCAACCATCCCTATATATACACACCCTCTCTGTATCAATCCACCCATCCATCCACCCGCCCACCCATCCGTCAATACTCGGAGGCAATCTGAGCTGTGCCTCTCTGGGATGAGGGACAGACGGGATGCACAGACGGGCCAGCTCGGAGCTGCCTCACTTACATTTGGCGCCCGTGCTGGTCCTCTCTGGTGAGCACGCCTTCCTTCTCCATCAGCATTTGCCGAAAGGTCCCCACTTTCTGCCGGATCTCCTCTTCGGAGTACCTGGATGGGCAAAGACGCAGTCAGGGCTGCCGTGGCTGGAGCGTGGGCTCCCCAGGGACCTGCTGAGGACCTCCATACCTTTGGGAGTGACACGTGGCCCGAGAGGCTGGACAGAAGGAGAGGTGGCATGGTGATGGTCATCAGGGCCTGGAGGAGAGCAGGTCCCTCCGCTTGGTCCCCTGCCCTCCATGCATCACCCTCCATGCCCTCCTCTCTCCTACCTGCCCCTCCCAGCAGTGCTTGGCAGAGGAATGGACGTCAGGAAGGGGTACAAGAAGAGGATGACCATGAGGTTGCCATTCCCCCCCACCACTGCCTCAGATTTTGGAGCACATCTCCACTGAACCCCCTCGGCAGTGCCAGTATCGCAGCCGTCAAGGCCGGGGTTCGCGCCGGGCGCCTCTGTCCCATCGTGAGCCTCCCTCGCTCGTCTCCATGCTGCAGCGGGGCCCCGGCAGCCAAGCCAGCTCTGCGCTAACGCCTAACGCTGACTCAGGCCGCTGCAGGGTTATTAACGAGAGACACTAATCACTTTGTCCCTGGCATCTGAGAACAGCCACGGCAAACCACGGCGCTCCAGCCGTCCCCGAGGTGTCCCCAGGGAGGGACAGGTGACAGCCCTGGGTGGGCGGTCCTGTGCCGCATCCCGTGGCTGCACAAGGGGACCTGAGCATCCCCCTCAACCAAAAACATCTAAATGGAGGGATGCGGTAGAGGGACCTGTGGTGCTCTCGGCACCGTTGTCCCCGGGGACAGGGCAAAGGGAGAAGGGCCCTATGTCACCACCACCCTGCTGCTCCGGGAGGGAAGGGGACGGGCTCCGTGTGTGTCCCTGTCCTCAACCGCACCATCTACAGGGGCTGCTTGCGGCCCATCCTCGCCGTCACGTCCCATCAGCATCGCTGCTAACAAGCGCAGAAAACTGGATGTCACAGCCTGGCCGAGCCCCGCAGTCCCCAAGGCTGGCACCTCGCAGAGCCTGTGCTGGGGACGGCGATGCCCTGCGCAGGACCGTGGGTGCCCCTGTGTGCCCTTGGGTGCCCCTGGGTGCTGAGGGGCATGCAGCAGCACCCGTATCCTCTGCGGTGCCCACGAAGAGGAGCAGCGAGAAAAGGGGAATTAATATTAACGAGGCTCTCATTAATTCCCCAGCCGTCCAGGACTCCCGCGCAGGAGGAGGGCAGCTAACCGGGCATGGAGGCAGCCCTGGCTGCTTCCCCTCGCCTTGCACCCTGCCTGGGCATGGGAGAGGGGGCCACAAAAACAGGGCAGCACCCCCAGATGCTGCTCTGCACCATACCGGTGCAGCCAGCCGGGCAGAGTGTGGCCATCCCGCAAGGATGCCGGCCCCGGCCATCCCGTGGGCATCAGCCAGCCAGCGGCAGCAGGAAGATGTCCGCCCGAGAAGACAAGCATTTGCTGCAGCGTATTACGGATGCAGCTGATGCTCTTGGAGAGGGGACGCGAGGCCAAACAGGAGGTGACAGATGGGCCACCGCGGCTGGGCCGTTAGCAAATCTGCAGGGGGCAAGGCCAAGATGGGGAACCCCCCTGCAACCAGCGATCCTGTGATGGAGGCAGGAGCACCCCACCAGCCCCTTCCCTCCTGCACCCCCCGGCGCTGCTTTTAACCCCGTTGAAGGGATTTGGGGTTTGTATTTAACACATCGAATGGGTTTGGGAAAGAAAGAAAAATTGCTGATGCTTCTTTTCTGGACAAGAAATCCAGCCTGCAGGCAGGGAATAACGGCGCAGGCAGCCCCGAGCAAGCAGCAGCCGGGTACAGCGCAGGCAGGAGGAGTCATCCGTGTTTAAGGAAACAAGGGATTGCTTAAATCCCCGCAAAACCTCCTCTGCTCTCACACCCGTTCATCCCAGGGGCCCTGCCCTGGCCAATAACTCCCCCGAGGCCGTGGCCGGGATGTGGCCCCTGACCCAGGCAGAAACCTCAGGGGTGCAAAGCGCTTCCCGTGCAACCCCCCCGGAGAGCCCTGTGCAGAGGGGAAGAGCAGGCGGAGGATTAACCAGGTTGACCAAGATTATTACTGTAATTATATTATCATTTTGGTGTATCACCGTCATCACCGTTATTAATAGCCTTAATAATAGCAAAGGCAATTATAGCAATAACAACAATACCGATTGCAATATTGCTATTACCCATCGCAGTAATAATACTACTAGTAGTAAGATCCCTAGTAGGGCACGGGAACCCAACAGGAGGCTCTGGGCTCCCCAAGGCGCCAGGTCAGCCTTATTTATTTCCGTAACGACAAATTAGGCACAATCATTATTCCAGTCTGTGTGAGACAATTTAATTCTAGGTCACGCTTGCGCTCTTAATGAAAGCCTTGGCGAAGCCTTCCCTCAATCCATTTTCCTTCTCCCCAGCTGATACCAGTCCCCGACTACCCATGTGTGCCGAAGAATTTGCTCCATCCATCAGGTTTTAGCGAGCTGTCAGGGGGATCAGGCTGTTTGGCTGGTGCCGGAGCTATGGGGCAGCCGGCAGCACGGCCATGGGTTCGGCGGGGATGGGGGTGTCCTCACTGGCCCCCCAGCCCCTCCTGCCCACCCAGGCAGGGATGCTCTCCGGCCCCTCAGGCTTTCCCCCAGCCCTTTGCTTCCCCAGGGCAGAGCAAAGGCTACGGAGCAGCTCGTGGTGCACAGTCAGGGGCACGGCAGGACGGGGGGGATCCTCTCACCCCAAAACTGGGGGGAGAGAAGGAAGGCAGGACAAACTGAAGCACCAAAACAGCCTTGCCTGGGACTAAACCCCAGCTCTCCTTCATCTCCCCAACACGAGAGACAGAGAAGGACCATCTCCCATCCCAGGCACGCAGGGCACAGGCCAGGCAGTGCTAATGGCTGCCTCCTTCCTGCCTCCACTTTCCCAGCACGACGAGCTGGGAGCTCAGATTTCCAAGCGGAGGGGCCGGAGCAAGCCTCCAACGTGTGTGTGGATGCACCCTTAGGTCTGCGTTTCTTGGAGGCATTTAGCTTCACAAACCAACCCACCAGTCCACCCCTAACCTGTCCAATACACCCAAAAGTGGATTTACTTCCAACTGGGGACATTTGCCACATTAAGGTATTTTTTTAGGGAGGAAAAAGGGAAAGAGCAAGGTACAAGTGTGTCAAAAGGATCCCAAGCCACGGGGTCCATCTCCAGCCCAGCCCCGAGCCCCTGCTACTCACCCCTGCTCCTCCATCATCTCCTGCAGCTCCATGCATTTCAGCTCCACCCGCCGCTTGCGTTCGTGGTCCAGGATTTCCCGGTGAGCCTTCTTCACCAGGCTGGGTTCCACCAGCCGCACCTCCTCCTCGCCCTTGTGCCACGTACCCGAGGCGCCGGGCTGCGAGAAGCCGTTGGAGGCTTCCTGGGGCGAAGGCACGTCGGCCCCGTTGTTGTAGAGAGCCATGCCGGCGTGGGCGGCTTCGCCGCCGGCAGCACCTGGGAGAGAGAGAAAGAGTTGGGGGTCAGTCCCTGCCCTGGCTTCCCTCTCACCCCGTGACAGCGAGGGGACCCCGCCAGGACCTGAAGGCAAAGTTTGTCTCAAAAGAGGTGCGGGCACACAGGGGACGGCGACTGAGAGATCTGGGTCTTCTGCCAGATCCCTTCCTGCCCCTTGCCTCAGTTTCTCCACCTGCAAAGCAAGGCTGGGGCTATTTCCATCGCCATGCCGTGAGGGCTGGCTCATGGGAAAGAGGAGGATGCTCTGTGCCAGCCTCATACCGGGGAAAGCCTGGCAAAGCAGGGGTCTGTGGCGCCTGGAGCCATACGGTAGCAGCGGGACAGGCGGGCAGGGGTCCCTCCGAGCCCCACGGAGCCTGCTGTCAGCTGGCACGGGTGCACAGCAGGGACAGGCATCCATCCTCACAGCCCTCTGGGGACACCCCCGGGCACTGTCCCCAGCCAGCAAGGGGATGGATAATTTGGATAGCCCATTGCACGGGGACGCAGCCATGGGAGATCCCGATGTTCAGGCCAGCCAGCAAATGCCCACCGATGCCTTCCGGCAATGGCCTGGCACCCCCCAGCAATGGCCCAGCACCGGCTGTGAGGGGAGGTGAGGCTCCCCACCGGCTGCTTCCCCATCCAAGCAGCAGCGTCGAACTGCTGCCCGCCTGCCTTCTCTCTGCTCTTTCACCTTCACATGTCCCTGCCTCCTTCCTCAGCCACCACAGTCAACGTGTCCTCGCTTGGCTCCAAAAATAACCCCATGGAAGAGGACAACCGTTCCTGAGCGGCACTACCGTGCCGAGGCTCCGGCTGATGCTCCCTGAGCCTGGGGGAGGACATGCTCCCAAATCTCCTGGATCAACCAGACAGACAACAACCCCGTCTCAGCGACCTCAGGCCATCGGCGCACGGCTGACTGCCTGTTCCTCTGTCTCCCCATCCTGTGATGCCCCAGCTCCCCTGCCCAAAGCACCGGCCCTCTCCCCAGCACGGGATGCTCCGGCTGGAGATCCACTGTCTTAATTATCCATGGCAGCCAGGCTGCAGAGGCACTGCCTGGGCTTTACCAGGGGCTCCCACAAACGCTTCCCCTGCAAAGTCCTACACAAATAGAAACGATCGGGAGCGAAGGCAGAGCACCCTCGCTCTCCAAGCTGGCTTTGGGTTCAGAGACGCAGCTTTTGTCAGCAGCTGCTTCTCTGGGGTGTTTCCATCCCAGGGACCGTGCCGGAGAGGCTCTTCCAAGGATAGGTGTCGCCTGCACGTTGTTGCCTACACGGGAAGCAGCCAACCCCTGCCCGCGATGCCCGGGGTGTCCGACACATGCTGCCCAAGGAGGACGGGGCCAAACACTGGCCCGGGGAAGGAGGGATCCCTCAGCCGAGCGTGAGCGTGAAGTCACGACAGACGGACCACGGACTGATCCGCACCATTTCGAGCCCAGGGAGGGCTCGCCGCTCCCGCTGTGCCATTCCAGTGGGGCACCAGGCGGTTCAGAGCTTTCCATGGCCGTGCCAGGTGGGGCAGAGCCAGAGCGGGAGCGCAGGTCGCCCACAAGAGGCTTCGAGGACATTTCTCTGCTGTTTGAGGAGAGAAAAAGCCTCAGAGCTCTCCCCGGGGTGGCGGGGGTCCCAGCCTGGAGGGAAGGCATCTCCCACCCCGCGGCATCTCCAAGGGCATCCCCGGCTTTCCCGCTGCCACTGGCTGCCCCACGCACTCATTTATCTCCTGACGAGCCTGCCCAGGGAGGACAGCAGCTGACTGCTTAATTACAAGGCTTTTTTTTTTCCCTTTTTTTTTTCCCCATTATTACCATGCAGAGAGGAGCCAGAAGCCTTTATTTCCACAGAGGGACAGAGGAGTGGGCAGCGGGAGATGCTGCCAGTGGAGCAGGATCTGGCCGGGGCTCTGCACCCCCTGGAAGCTCGGCCCTGTTAGAGCAACTGGAGGGTCCCTCGGTCCCCCCTTGCCTGCAGCAGGCAGGGCAGCACCCACATTTTGAGCCCCATGACACCCCGCAGCAAGGAGCGGCCCCGCTCAGCCCTCCCTGCCCCGGGGGGACCCCTGACCCCAGCCCCCTCCACGTCCCAGGGTGGCCCCGGGCCAGAGACAGGAGAGATGCTGCAGAAAAACCTGGCTTGGGGGCTCCTCTTCCTCTTTCTCCCATCAGGGCGTGAAGCCAAAAACCGGGAAGGAAATTTGGGAATGGGGGAAGCTCCCCACTGGGAAATCTTCACCCACCAAGGGGCTCAGGGAAGGAGAGGGGGAAGGAGAGGATGCTTTCCACAGCAGACTCTGCTTGCTTTTCCCCAGCGGGAATTAATTTTCTCCTGAGCCCGGCAGTGGGTAAATTCATTGTTGTGAAACCTTGAGAGCGCGTGGGATATACAGCCGGGCAGGTAGATGGAGGAGCACGCGAGGTAAACCGGCAGCTGGATGGGTACCTGTGGGTAAGGGCTGCATGGTGGGGGAGGCATGCAGATCCCACCGGGAAACGCTCCCTGTCTCCATAAAAAGGATGCAGTTGGAGATATCCCCCTTGCACCCGGGGCCGGGCAGGTGGAGCCGGCCCGGGGACGGACACTGCACTGCGTCCCGGTGTCCCCTCAGCCGTGAGCAATATCCACCGTGAGAGCTGATACCAGCCACACTGCCTCAGCCACGGCACGGGCAGGAAAACAAAGGAAGAGAAAAAACACCTGCAACCCCCTCTAGGCTATCAACAGCAAAACCGGGCCACAGGCAAAAGCCCCGGGTGGAAAATGAAGCCAGTTCTACATCTCTGGTGACAATGGGGACAAGGCACCGGGGCAGAAGGAGCTCACATCCCCCAGGCTGGGTCTGTGCCCTCCCTGTCCCCAGAGGAGAACCCCGCTGGCACCCTGCACAGGGGCAGCCCTGCACCTGCAAGGGACAGCTCAGGGACATTGGGTGGCCGTCACCACCACAGCCTCCATCCATTGGCCACCACACGGGGACCGCCCGGCTCTGCCAGCTCGCGCCGGCACCAAACCCGGCACCAAACCCGTCAGTGAAGGCAGCATGGCCCTGCCTGAACGGCAGCGGCTTCCTGCCTGGCTCAGCGCTACCCCCGATAATAAAGACGATGGTTAAATATTTCATTAATCTGCAGTAATTACGCACAAATCATCAAGCACTGGCAGCCCGCTGCCCGGCCACCTCACCGAGAGGGAGAGGAGGCATCGTGGGGTGAGCGCTGCGCCGTGTCCCCACGGACTCCTAAAGGCTGCGGGATGAGGCCAGGGCCAGCCGCTGGCATCCGTCCCCACCACCCTAATCCCCGTAGTGCCACCCAGGAGGGCTCAAACTCCCCGGCACCGGGGCACGAGGGGTCCCTCTCCTGCTGGGGAAACTCCTGAGCAAACCCGTCTCTTCCCATTTTGCCGAGCCATTCGCCCACGCGTTTTGGGATCCCGATCTCCCCCACTGGTGCTTCACATGCCACCGTGGGGCTTGGGGAGGTCAAACCAGTTTTTCAGCTCGCAGGTGCTTTCTGCTGCCTGGATTAGAGCTTTTGGAAATGTTCAGAGCTGCCCCATCCCCATCCTTCATCCTCATCCTCCATCCCCATCTTCATTCTCATCTCCATCCTCCATATCCATCCTTCATACGTATCCCCATCCTCCATCTCCAGCCTCCATCCCCATCCTCATCCCTATTCTCCATCCTCATCCCCATCCTCCATCTCCATCCTCCTCCTCATTCCCATCCTCATCCCCATTCTCATCCCCATCCTCATTCCCATCCTCCATCCTCCATCCTCCATCTCCACCATCCACCTCCATCCTCATCCCTATTCTCCATCCTCATCCTCCTCCTCATCCCCCTTCCCAATCTCCATCCTTTACCTCCACCCCCACCCTCCATCCCCGGCCCCATCCCACGCTTTGCCCCAGGCACAGGCACCAGCCCGGCACACCGGGTCTCCCCCTCCCTTCCCAGCCGTGCTGAATCGCACCCAAGGTGCGGAGGACCCGGGCACCGGTGTTGCCAGGCCAATGGAGGCCAGGACAGACAGAAGGACGGACACACCGCGCCGTGCCCCCGACACACAGCCAGGACAGGCCCTGCCAGCTTGGGGTGCAAGGGCCAGCCTCGCCATCCTGCCAGGCTTTGGGACCGCTGGTTTCCAGCCAAGCTTTGAACCGAGCTCCCTCCCTGCGGGCTGGGACCTCTGGGCGCCTGGTGGGGTGACCCCGGGACACGGCCGTCCCCGTGTCCCAGCCCCGGGGCGGTCCAGCCTGGGCTTTGAAGGGAAGCCCAGGCATTCGGGAGCTCCAGCCCGAAGGGAAAGGAGAAAACAAGGAAAATGAGCAAAAAAAGTGTTATTTCACCAAACTGCTTTTGCCCTTTTATTTTCCAGCCCAGAAACAAACCTTCCCAGCTGACTCTGCTCAAATTCCCCCGCGGGTGCCGCTCGGCTCCCCGGCCATGCCCACAGCACCCCGGGGCGTGGGGCTGTGTTGGAGGCAGCTGTCTGTCACTCCTGCTGGCCGCCGCCGCAGGGCCCTGCCACGCCATAATGCGGATGAAGCCGCTTTCCCAGAGGGAGCGGGGATGGCAACGGGGGGCTGGCGGTGCCTGGATGCTCTCCCGGCATCTCCCTCTCGGCAGGGAAAGGCGGCAGCGGTGCCTGGGCATCCTCTCCCCCGCCCTGCCTCGGCGCTAATTAAAGGCGCCTCCGGCCGCTGCTCGATTAATTCTCACCACATCCAGCTGCACCAGCCAGGGCGATGGCGAGCACCCGCGTGCCGGGGGATGCGGGCACGGGATGCAGGCGGCGAGCCCGGGATGGTGGCTCCCTGGACCACTCGTGCACCGAGCGTGCCAGAGCTCAGTCCCAACAAGCAGGGGACAAACCCAGCCGGGGGGCGGGACACCCTCCAGCCCCACCGGGGAGGGTGGGAGGGCTGGCCCCCGCGGTTCTCCTGCCCGCTGGGGTCTCATCATGGCACACCACCACCTACCGAAATCATAACCCTGTCCCCGAAGTGTTTACAGCCCCGTCCCAGGCTCCTCCCTGCCCGTGCCGTGGGGATGGGTGGGAGAGGGGCTTTTTTTTCTGCTACACAAAAAAACACCAGAACATCACGGCAAAGCAGCCGGCCTCCTCTAAACACCTGGCCAGAATTACAAGGAGGAAAAGTCCGGGGTCGCTGCCGTTAATTGGGCCGACCTTCTCCGGAGCTGCCTTTCACCAGCCCCTGAGTGCCAAAAACCATGAGTCAGACCTCCAAGAAGGAGAAAAAAAAGGCAAAATTGGCTTTAAAAGTGTAGCCGGTCTGGGGCTCGTTAGCGCTGCCTCCCAGCCCCGAGCCGGCAGGGATCCTGCCCACGGCAAGGGGCAGCAGGAAGGCGTTGGTTACGCCCGTCCCAGCCCCTCCATCCATATTTTCCCTACCCCAAGCCCGGAGCATCCTTTGCTGTAGGTGCCCAACCAAAATTTGATGCCTCGCAGACTTTAAAGCAATTAATAAAGAATATACGGATGCTGGCTGGGGGGGTCGTGAGCTGGGCGAGGGCTCGCTGCTGCTTGGGCATACCTACGTCTGTGCATATATATATATATATATATTTTTTAAATAGATGAGGAGGCTGGTGGAGAAGCTAAACAGTTGCTAAGCAACCAGGCTCCTTCCCAGCTTGGGGATGTAGGGATGGGGGAGCCAGGGGTGGGGACCGGTCCCCCCCCCGCCGGACAGGCACCGCACAGGGGTGTGGGCAGCAGAGATCCATCAGCTCCCCTGGGAGATGCTCTGGAGAAAAGGGCCCGATGGAGGGCGAGGAGCCGGGCTTCGCTCACTGTCCCCAAAACGCCACGGCCAAAGCCCCCCCCCAAGCCTGAACCCCTTGGGCTGCCGGGGGAGGCCAAGCAGGCCCCGTTCCCAGCTCCGGCTGGAGGAGAGCTGATGGGAAGGGGGGGTCACACCATGCTGGGGACTATCCCCAGGGGACCCCAGGACCCCTGCAGTGATCCCATTCCCGAGCCAGGGATGAGGGAAAGGAGGAGAAACACGGTCAAGTGACGGCAGCAAACCCCCCCGTGCTGAGCGGAGAAGCAGCAGGTCCAGGCGATGGGTACCTCTACGGGACCCCCCCAGCCCTGCACCCCCCCCGGCCACACTGCCCCCAACCCCTTGGGGTCACCGTGGCCACCAGCCGCTCCTGGCTAGTGGCCAACAGACCCGTGGGCAGCCCCGGCGGGCAGGGCTTGGGTGCTCGCTGCCCTACCAAGCCTTCGCCAACCCGGAGGTGCTTAAATAACGGCGTCTCTGGGCGAGGACGGAGGGGGGGAACAGCCGACCCTCCAGGTTTTGCATCCTTGAGGCCATTTGCTTTGCCGGGCAAGGAGTCAGGAGGAGGCGCAGGCAGCCCCGCAGCCCAGCACCACTTCTGGGGGGCGGGAATAATAATAATAAAAGCAATTTTTGAGCACATGGAGGAGCAGGGGGGGATGACTGTCACAACAGGGTCACCTTCCCCGATGGGCAAGCAATCCTGGGAATGACCCCCGGGGCCGAGCACTGCAGGTACGGGGGGGGGGGCATGGCCGGTGCAGGGGGAGCATCCAGCCGGGGATTCCCCCCCCTCCCCGGCTGGCTGGGCGGTTGTGTAACGGGAGGAGCTATTCCGGGGTTTGAGCACATTATATAAGCCATGGGCCACCTGGCCGGGGAAAACGGGAGGAGGAGGAGGAGGAAGGGCTTTTGGGATCGGGGACCCCCACAGCCGGCAGAATCCCAGCAGCCGGGACTAAACCCACGGGGCGACCTGCACCCCGCAGGCACCCCCTGCCCAGAGATGTGGGGTGGGCACCCTCTGCTCCCCCCTCTAGCAGACGCCAGGACCCGCTGCCACACGTCCACCCACAGCCAGATCCAGCCCCCAGGGCAGGAGACCCTTCGCCCGGGGGGGGGGAAAGCACCATTTCCTTGGCACCAGGGACAAAATCAAACAAGAGCCCTGCGCCCCTCCGCCTGCCTGGCAAAGCCTCCGCTCACCATCCCCAGCGGCAACCAAGGACCAAAGGCTCCCCTAAAAGCTGCCCAACTTCTGGCTCTGAAAGCCCGTGCCTCTCCCCGCACGTGTTGCCAGGATGAGTCCCTGGGGTGGGGGGAGGCAGGCGGGATGCAGTGGGGAGGCAGGCGGGATGCAGGGGTGGCATCGCATGATGCCGCGCTGGCAGAGGGGGACGGAGCAAGGATGTTGTGTGTTTGGACACAAGCATCACTCGCTCCTGTCCCCAAAATCCCCCCTGTTGGGGTGTCCCCGTGCTCCTGCCAGAGATGAATCCATGCCAGGGCAGGGAGACCAGCTGGGGCACGAGCATCTGCACCCCATGAGATGGTCCTCGGCATTTTCCATCAACTCGAGACACCCCCAAACTCTGGCAGCCCCCAAGTGACCCCCCTGCAGCAGCAGGAGCGCAGGCAAGCCAAGAAACATCCACAGCCTGAAATCTCTGCTCCGGAGGGGATGAATGAACCCGCGTCCCCTGAAAACTGCTTGCTCCCCCCGAGCCGTAGCCCGACCCCTCGCCACCAGCCCCCCACATGGCACAGCCTGGCCGTCCCTGGGGACAAACCTCCCAAACCCGGGAAGGAGAAGCACAAACCGCTCCCGAAAGACAAGCTAGCGAGCCGCCGCTCAGGCTCCCCCGGCTGCCAAGCCTTGCCCCTCTCCTTCCCCCGTGCAACACCCGCAGGGTTTGAAATCTCACCAGCCAAACCCGGAGCCGCAGAGCCCCCCTCCCCGGCATGGCCTGGGGGTCGGTGCAGCAGAGAGAGGGCTTCAGGGCCATTATCTCAGCCTCGTCTCCCACCCGCACCCCACAAGGTGCCAGCGTCTGCTGGGGGCTCATCGCCGTCCCGTCCTTCCCAGCCCCGCAGTGCGAGCTGAAAAGGGGTGGCTCACTGCCCCCATCCCAGCCTGTCTCCCCACAGCACAGGAAAGAGGGATGTGGGGTGCCCCCCAGCCAGCCCCCCTGCACCAGTGAGCACGCAACACATCCACGTCCCCGGAGGGACCCTCTGTGCCCCAAAAAGCATCTCACCTCCAGGCTCCTCTCCCCATCCGCACCCCCAGGAGCATCAAACCCAGGGGATGCCCCTGCCGCCCATCGCCCTGTCCCCAACCGCCCCCAGCACCCACGAAGCACTGCACACCTTGCTCAGCCCTGCTGTCCGCATCCCTTTGGGGACCCCAATTCCCTGCCCCTTGGGGAGCAGCGTAGCCCCCCCCATCCCCATCCCTTTGGGGTCCTCAGCCCCCCTTTCCCCCAGGGAGCATCACAGCCCCCCCCCCACCCCCGTCCCTCGGGTGTCCCCAGCCCCCTGCACCTCTCAGCCCCCCCACCCCGCCACCCGTGTCCAGTGGGGTCCCGCTGCCCCCCCCCGGGCCCTGCCCGTCCCCCCACCCCCGCCCGATGCCGGCCCGCCAGCCGGGCCCGGGCCCGGCCGCGCCGCGCCGCGCCTCGCCTCGCCTCACCTCGCCTCGCCCCGCCGGGCCCGGCCCGGCCCCGAGCCGCCGCCGCCGGCCGCTGCCCGCGTCGCCCCGCTGGGCCCCGCTCGGCCCCGCTCGGCCCGGCCCCGCTCGGCCCCGCTCGGCCCGGCCCGGCCCGGCCCGGCCCCTCCCGGCGCGGCTCCCGGCGCGGCGAGCGCGGCCCCTCCTGAAGTGCTGGACAGCTCCGCGACACAGAGCCGCCCGCCGCGCCAGCGCGCCGCCGGCACCGCACAGCGCCGCCTGCCGGGCGGAGGGCGCGCCGGCACTCGCGGAGCCGCCCGCACCCCCCAGAGCCCCCCCCCCCCCCCCCCCCTTCCACAGAGCCCCCCCGTACCCCGCACCCCACAGCCCCCCCCCCCCGCATCCGCCCCGGGGCACCCGCGATAGCCACCTACGCCCCCCATCTTACCATACAGCCCTCCGCCCCCCCATCCCACAGCACCTCGTAACTCTCCCCGGTGCCCCCCCCACCTTCCTCCCCCCATCTCAACACCTATCTGCACCCCCAAGCCCCCAAATCCCCCCAACAGCCCACCCCCCCCAGTCCCCAAAGCTTCACCCTGGGGTACAGCGCCAAACACCAGCCGCCGAGGCCCCTGCCCCAGCCGAGCTGCTCACACCTGGGGGGTGCAATTGCCAGAAAATCCCCCATCCCGTACCTCACCCTGTATCCCATCCCATCCCGTATCCCACCCCGTATCCCATCCCATCCCATCCCATCCCGTATCCCACCCCATATCCCATTCCATCCCATCCCATATCTCACCCTGTATCCTATCCCATCCCGTATCCCACCCTGTATCCCATCCCATATCTCACCTTGTATCCCATCCCATCCCATCCCATCCCATCCCATCCCTCACCCTGTATCCTATCCCATCCCGTATCCCACCCTGTATCCCATCCCATATCTCACCTTGTATCCCATCCCATCCCATCCCATCCCATATCTCACCCTGTATCCTATCCCATCCCGTATCCCACCCTGTATCCCATTCCGTATCTCACCTTATATCCCATCCCATCCCATCCCATCCCATATCTCACCCTGTATCCTATCCCATCCCGTATCCCACCCTGTATCCCATTCCGTATCTCACCTTATATCCCATCCCATCCCATCCCATCCCATCCCATATCCCACCCTGTATCCCATCCCAACACAGAGTCCATCCCACCCTATATCCCGTCCCACATCCCATCCTATATCCCATCCTATATCCCGTCCCACCCCGTATCCCACCCTGTATCCCATCCCGTATCTCACCTTGTATCCCATCCCATCCCATCCCATCCCATATCCCACCCTGTATCCCATCCCAACACAGAGTCCATCCCACCCTATATCCCGTCCCACGTCCCATCCTATATCCCATCCTATATCCCATCCTATATCCCGTCCCACCCCGTACCCCACCCCGTATCCCATCCCGCACCTTACCTCCTCGCCACGATGTCCCACCTCGCCCCCAGCGCCAGCCCAGCCCTGCCCACCCCCTCCCCGTTCCCGGCTGATTTACCAGCGCTGCCTGGGACCACCTGGGGCACCCCCATCCCGGCGGGCGCGGGGGGGATTCGGGCTGGCCGGGGGCGCTGGGGCGATGCGGGACGTGCCAGGTCCCCACCGGGGATATTGCCCGGCACCGCGGCATAGGTGATGAGTCGGTGTTAACGAGCCCGTAATTAATTCTCATTTCCTCTGGCGATGCCAAGCGCTTGCCCCCCTTGTGGGCCGGGAGCCGGTGAATCTTGGCGGGGGGGGGTTGGGGGGGGGGAAGGAAGCTCCCAGTACAACCGGTGCCACCAGTTCTGGTCCCAGTTAGCCTGGTGCTGAGCAGCAGCATGGCAGGATCAGGCCCGAGGAGGGGTGCTCAGCCGGGATGGAGCAGGGATGCCGGGAGGGAGCGGGCTGACCGTGAAAGGGGAAGGTGCATTGAAAAATCCCCAAAAGGACCAAAAATAGAGACAGCCCCCGCGGCAGCGCTGAACCCGCCCCGCGATGCTCAGGGTCACACTTAGCCCCCCCCAAAACCGCCCTGTACCGTGCCATCGTGGGGGGGGACAGGGTACCCAAACCTCTCCAAAACCACCCTGAAACCCCACACCGTGCTCATGGCAAGGGATGGGGTACCCAAACCACCCCGAAACCGCCCCAAAGCCACCCACTGGGGTCACGGCGAGGGTTGGGCTGCCCAAACCAGCCTGAAGGCATCCTGGCTGCTCTGCCAGGGCCCCAGCCAAGGACACTATATGCACCTGGCTGGGGACACCTGGTCCCCCCCCAGTTGCCCCCCACCCTGTGCCTCAGTTTCCCCTGCACTGCACAGGCAGTGCGTCTATGTGGCTACAGCTCCCTCCTGAATTTGGGTGCTCGTTTCCAAGCAGAGAGCTAACAGAGGCACCCGGGTGTCGCTCCACAGTGGGTTTGGCCTCGGAGGGAGGATTTGGGGAGGGAGCTGCAGCGGGGATGGGGATGGGGAGCCAAAGCTGGGGTCTAAGGGGGGTTTTTGGGGGCAGCCCAGGCTAGAGAGACCTGTCTGGGTGGGGGTGTCCCCGTAGCGGGTGGCAGCTGGGCGACGCTCTGCTCCCCGAGATGCTCTGGGGAGGACCGGACCAGGGACCAAACCACTCCCAGCAGCACCGCTCCCCGGCGCCAGCCCAAAATCGCTCACCATGGCCAGAGCTGCTGTCCCTCACCTTCCTCCCCATCCCCATGCACAAGGGACGGGGGTTCCCCGTGGGTAGGGGTGGCAGCAGGCCATGGGGACGGGTCTAGCCGAGGGGGGCCGGTACCCAGCTGCAGAGAGGGTGGAGGGAGCGAGCATCCTCTTTCCGCGAGGATTAAACACACATTTGGGGTTGTTTCCTACCGGTTGCTCTGCAAAACCTGCGTCCCACGTTCATTATCCATCACCCTCTCCTGTAGTTAAACTGGGCGGCGTGACAAGGCCAGACTCAAACTCCCCATCTGCTGCACGAGGAGGGGCTGGGCCAGACCCCCTAAACACGGGGGGGGGGGGAGGGGTTGGGGTACAGCTCACCCCAGATGCCCAGACCCCCTGCACCTCCCCAGCATCACCACCCCTGAACCAAGCAGCCTGCCCGGAGGGGAGCGAGGGGGAGCGGGCAGATGGAAGCCACGGGTGGATCAAAGCCACGGGTGGGAGCCCGGCCGAGGGCCGGGGCGGGGGGGGGGTGGGGGTTCGGCAGCCACAGCAGCGTCGGGCGAGCGGGGACACCCACCAGCAGCCGGTACCCTGGGGACACGGAGGCTTGCCAGAGAGCTGCTCCATGCCAGCGCCAGCCATGCACCGCCTGCAGCCACCCACGGGGTGCGAGCTGTCCGTGTCCTCCCGTGGCAGGGCTGCCTGAGCGTGCCCACCGGCACACACTCAAGCAGACGCCACACACTGCTCCCCCCCCCCCCCCAGCTCCAGGGCAGCCTGTCCCTGCCTAAAACAGCCGCAGGAGCTGGGAGAGTGTCATTTGAGGTGGGAGAGGGGCTGACCGCGGGCTGCAGCCTCTCCAGGCTGTTATTGTAGGGACTACGTAAACAAGGGGCTTGGCCACGCGTTGGACTGGCTCTGCTAAACTCTGGCCAAGCAGCAGGGGCTGGGTGTGGGAGCTGCGGTGCAGCCCCTGGAGCATCCCCAGGGCTGCTGCAGCCTCCCCCTGCTCCTGCCTTTGTCCCTGCCACGTCCTCCCAGGGCAAGAGCAGATGCCACCTCCTAGGAGAAGCCTCCTCCGTGGTCGGGGCCCTCTCCTGGTTTAATGCTGGAGGGGGAAAACAGCCCGTGATGGGGAAAATCCAGCATCCCCAGGGCGAGCCCGTGCCCTTTGCACCACCGTTATCTTTCCAACACCCGCAGCGTCCGCAGTGCTGAATAATGCATCAGGCCCTGGGAAACAAAGAGGATGGGGGGGATGCGTCAGGTCCCCCCGCAGCAGCAAAAGCAGCACGGGGAGACCCTGGCATGGGGGGGGACAGCAGCCCCACGGGGCTCCCCAGGCTTGGCTGGGCGCTGCTGGGGGCCAGGGCTTTGCAGCGGGGCCACGTCAGGCTTCGGGCAATAGCCTGGGAGAATAGCAATGGGAGATCTAGTACAGCCCCAGCCCAGGGTGCAGGAGCCCAGCCAGTGAGCTGGCACCGGTGGTAAACACAGCCAAAACCATGCCTGGAACGGGATGGAAAAAGGCGATAGCCGTCCGGGTGAGAAAAATGGAGAAAGGCAGCAAGAAAATGCTGCCAGGCAGGCAGGGAGCTGGGGGGGTGCAGCCGGGAGAGCGGCATGAAGGGATGATCTGGTGGAGAACAAAAGGGGAGAGATGGAAGGACCAGGAGAAGGGATGGTAATTGCAAGCAAACAGGCAGAGGCAGCCACGGCTGGGGGGAGAGGAAGAAAATGATCACTTGAAAGAAAGTGAGGATTCGGGAAAGAGGAAGGAAAAAAAAAAAAAAGGCGATAAATAATTAAAGGAGATCAAACAGGCAGCAGAACAGGCCTAATTGCAAGGATTCGTACTGAGGTTTGACATCTCCACCAGCCACCTCCTGATGCAGAAGAAAGGGCGGCCGGGAGCAGCTCTGCCAGGCGGGGAGCGTGCTGTTGGCGCGGCACAGGCAATAGCCCCTGATCAAAGCCCGGCGCTGACTTTCTTGATGCTCAGCAACCCCACCTGAGCCGGCGAGGGAGCGGGGAGGAAGGAAACGCCAGCAAACGCGGGGGGGGGAGCAAAGCAAAGGCGTGCAGGGGAAGGGGCTGGGGGCACAGTTATCCTGTAAGAGCCCGGGATGTGATGGGGACCAGGTACCTGAACAGCCCCGTGTGTGCCTGGGGTGGCCTTGGGCTATTCGATCGTGGCCCGGCGGCTGGGGGCTCCCATCAGTTTGGGCTTGAACCCATGGCCACGCGGCCCCACTTGGTGCTGGGGTGGGTTTGCTGGGTCTTCTCCTGCTGCCCCAGGGCTCCCTAAGCCTCCTAGCCCTTGTCAGGGATTTTTCTTCCCCATGGATTTGTCCGGCCACTCTTTGAAGCCCTGGGAAACATCTTGCACCCGCGCTGTGCCGCGGTGAGGAGACCCCCCACGTCCTGGCACCCACCTCCCTCGGCTCCTTCAGGAGCTGCTGCTTGCTGCTTTCCTTTGGCACCTCCTGACTCAGAGGAGAAACGAGTATGGGAGGAAAAAATGAGCCAGGAGACCCCTTCCAGCCTGAAAGGACCTCCAAGCAGTCGTTCACCACCGGAGCCAGCCTTTGCTTTTACAAACCCGAAGGGCAGCCCTCCCAGAGCACCACCCAGTGCAGGAGAAGCAGAGACACGCTGCTGGCCACAAGTCCCGTCCCGTCCCCCCCCCCCCGCTGCATCTTTCCCCGTAACCAGCTCCCACAACCTCCTCCGTGACACCATCTGATCTGTCCCGGGGTCCCCAAGGACCCCCGCAGGCAGCAGGTGCCAGGGATGGGCAGAGCGGTTGCAGAGCTCAGCTCGAGCGCGCTAACCTCTCCTAACAGGCAATCAAATCCCCGCCCCGGCAGGAGTCCCTGCATATTAATTGCACTGCGTTATCCAGCCATCTGTTCCCGGAGCCAGGAAAAGAGCAGTCCCTTTGGTCTCCTTTATTAACAGGTTTCCCTGCAAATGCAAACAAACCCTCCCGTCTCGGCGCCACGCTCCAGATCTGCTTTGAGGCACCCGGGAGGGAAGCAAGAGCTCGCGGGCATTTTAGTAAATCAAGAGCAGCGAATGCAAAGGTGGTGATTTAACGCTGCCTGTGGCCAGGCAGGAGAGCCAGCGGAGCGGGCTGGGAGAGGAGAGGCCTCTGCAAAGCCAAAACCACAGATCAGATGGTTTCCGATGCTCCTGCTCACATTAAAGGCTCTCGCCATCGTCCTGCGAGGGAAGGGGGAAGCTGGGCTGGTTGCAGGGGACATCTGCCCACGCCCCCGGCTGTGCCTGACCCGCCTCGGGGTGCATTTCCCCCCCTCTCCTTTCCCTATTCACCCACCGTCTCCCCGGGCAGAGGATGTTCTGCGTAAAGCAGAGCCCAGCCCAGGCTGCTTCACCTCAGGGAGGTTTTACACCCCTACCAGGGCTGACCCTGCCCGTAAGCAGTGCCTGGTGCACCAGAGGGGCTCTGCACGGCCACGCGCAGCGGGGTGCCAGATCTGCCCCGGTTAAGCCGAGTGGGAGCCGGCTCTGCCAGCCAGCGAGGAAACTCGCTACGCCTGCTGAGCAAAGCATGAAGCCTCCGAAAGGGGATCAGCCACACAAAGCCTGCCGTGAACCGCCAGCTCCAGCAAACCGAGGCTGAGCAGCAGCGACGCGCGGGGAACACCAGCATCTCTGCGAGGTACCTCCAGCCCCTCCGGTTTTGCTCCTTTCCCGGAGCCGGGAAAGCAGCCAGCTTTGGCAAGGCAGAGGCTTACACCCACCGTCTTCCTGTTGTTATTTCCCCTGCTTCTCCTAAATATCACCGAAATGCCAGCGATTGTCCCCCAGGCTCGGCGGCGCCTGCTGCGGGGGTACCAGCCCTACCCAAAGGCAAGCTGCTGCTGCCATCTCCCGGCTCCCACCACCCAGAGGCCTCTGCGGGCGAGATGAGGCTGAAGGGTGGCAGGTCTGTACCCCCACCCCAAAGCACCGGCCCTTAAAGAGAGTCAGGGAGGGAAAACAGTTCTCAGAAATGAGGGACGCAGGGCTGCCAGCCTGCACCCTGCTCCTGGGGTCATCCCACCTGAAGCCCCCCTGGGACACCGAGGTCGATCAGGATGAAAGAGTTGAGCCGTAACGTTCACCATTTGCTTTTCTCCTTGTGCTATCCTCTCCTGCACTTTATCGTGTTGCCCCAGCAGCACAGGAGTGGCAGGTGGGATCAAGTGAGCTGACATCTGGCCACCTGGAGTATCTTTATTTATCACTCTTAATACGCATCTCCACTATATCTTGACATCTGGGCTCCAGCACGGAGCTGGGCTGCCTGAGGCGGCGGCAGCAGCTCCGTGCACATCAACGATGCTGCAATGGAAGATGTCAGTTGCTTAAAGACCATCAAGACAAAAGTCTGCTCAGCGAACAGGATGAAACCCAAGAGCTCTGAGCAGGGCAGGTTTTTCACCTCCTCCGGACCTGGTCACAGCAGCCTGGTTACTCACCTCCACGGGAGGTAAAAACCAAAGGCTGCCGGCACCGGAGCTCGCGCCGTGACTCAGCAAGGCGGCCATGCCGCAGCAGCAGCTTACAGGACAGAGGATGAAGGTCGTGTGTCTCGGAGAGGCAGCACCAGGAAACGACTTGCAGGGCAAAGCGTTGGCTTATCTAGGTACACCCAGCTAATTCCTACTTCTCCCGAGGAAGGGTACGCCCCGGTTCCTTTCCTCCTCTGGGGAATCTGGTCAGAGAGAAGGGGTGGGGTGTCCCACACTTACCTCTGCAAACCATCTTCAGTCTTCATAGCCATTAAGTTATCCACCACAGCAGTGTTCAGCCGGGGGGACTGAACTTCCCACCGAGCGGAGAACACCTACACAGGTTCATTTCTCACCTTCATCCCATGTCCTCCCGGTCTCCGCCTTCACTGCAGAAAGCCACAGGAAGGGTGTCTCATTTCCCTTCCCAAAGAGAGCAGATTTCCAGGCACAGGGAATGGCTGCAACACCAAGCGTGAGGCATGGGACTGGAGGGGGAGGACAGGGGGGACACAAACCCAAAAACCCAAAAAGTGCAGGAAGGGAACGGACAGTGCCGTTAAGGGGATTTGAAGGAGACCCTGAGGAATCTACGAGTCAGCAGGTGCTGGGAAATAATCCTCTTCCACCTCAGCTCCGCTTACCCATCCTGTCCCCGAGCCCTTACTGGTATAAGCGAAGCTTTCTGCTCGTCCATGCAATTCCCCCAGACTTCGCTGGATTTGGACTGCCGACACAAGAAAAAGATAGAATAACCTAAGCCACACTATGAACCTCAAGTTCTAAAAACCTCCAACCCTCAGAAATCTGCTCTACCTGCTGTATTTAAAATAGCAGGACTAGAACAAGCGCGTGCTGTTTCCCTCCTGGCTGCAAGGCAAGGCTTTCCCCGCAGCCATTAGCTGGGCGGCTTGGTGTCGTAGTTCCCCCGCACCACCTGGGCACACACTCCGGGGGTGCAGACCACTAGCGCTGGCAGACGGACACGCACCCTGTTTTTAAGTAACCTGTGCCGCCTATTTCTGCATAGAAAGTCGCTGACAGGCCTGCGAGACCCCCGCGTCCAGCAACCCCCTTCATCGCAGAGCCCGCCAGGCGCTTCCCGTTTATTGTGTTGAACGCAGTGTCCAAGCTGCATTTACCCGGCCCGGCCAGCCACTCCGCCTCTGTGCCCTCCAGTTCCGACATCCCCCCCTGCCCCGCTCCAACACGATCTTTAATTCTTTAATTCTATTACCACCACCTAATACTTTGTTCCAAGCCTGCTGAGTAATGACTGCTGACGCTTCATTACTATTTCTGTAAAGAAACCAAGCTTTAATACATTGAATTTCTGCAGAGGAGTGACAAGAACTGTGCTTGCTGTCCTCTCTCTGCCTACGTGTTTCCACAGGGCAGGGAAAGAGCCAAGCGCTTTATCCTCAAGGCATCTTCAGTGTCACAACTGTGTGATCCAGTTCAGAATGAACTAGATTAAAATAAAAATAGCTCAGAAGAGAGCTAGAATACAAGCAGTGGGGGAAACCAGCCCGTGACCAAACAGCACCTATTACCTTTAGGTCTCTTCCTTAAGAGAAACTTCTGCACGAGGTTCTCTCGCTCAAACCAAAACCTCCCTCAACTCCTCCAGAGGTGCTGGGCTTCGGTGTTTCCTTCATCAAAATAAAGTCTGTTCAACTTAGAATTCAACCTACATGGATTAGAGCAATTCAAAGCAATAGGGTAAGCAGCCCACAGAGCACGGAGGAAGAGCGAATTAATAGCTTCCTTCATGAAAGCTTACCTTCGAAGAAGTCAGCAACAGAAATCATCACCATTTTCTTGCAGACATTTATTTTTTATATTCACAAGAAGATGAATGTAGAAGAAATTTACGTAGATGCTAGATCAAGGCTTTTGTTCCTAACTAGAAAGAAGTCACTCTCAGCATTTCCATTGTTCTCTTAGAGCAGGGCTGACATTTCAACCACTGTGCTCTTTTACTAATGCTTTTAAAATCAAATTACCTAAGAGATGAAGGCAATACAAGGTAACAAACGGAGGTAACGCCACCTCCGGAAAAAAACACTGCTTGGATCACTTCACCCAGTCACCCCTTTCGCAAGCCTCTTCACCCCATCTTGATCTCATTTGGTCACCCCTGGTTTCCCGGCTGCTGCGCCAAACAAGTAGCCCAAGCCAAAACCCAAGCAGCAGCAGAGTTGAGAGCAATCGGTTCACCCACTTTAAGAGACTATTTCATCGCTACAGAAACTGATAATCTTTCAGAGACCTACAGCTTCCACCTTCAAAAGACAAGCACATCAGGACAATTCCAGATGGTACACTGAAAAAATGAGGCCGTTTTATTGATGATTAGACTCTGCACTGGCAACAATCATTAAGCTAATACAGACAAACTTCAATCAAAGCACGAGCTTTGAATCAGAAGTCGTAAAGTGACATGATGCCTTAATAAATTAAGGAAGTTGTTAATTTCTCTCCGTCATCAACTCTTCACTTGAAGTTCTTTGCAAACTCCTCTCCTTTCTTAATAGAAGCCTTCAGCTCAGACATGGCCTCAGCAACCATCTTCTCTTCAAAGGCGGAGATCTTGCCAATACCTAGGTTCTTCTCAATTCCATTTTTCTGAGGGAAACAGGATTTAAGGATTAACCATTCATCGAATGACCTAAAGAGTAACTTAACAGCTCTGATTAACATCTCCGGCTGAGATGGAGACCCAGCCTGGGACCTCTGTCATCTCTAGCCTGCCAACCCTGTGCTTCCTGGCAAGGCTCGGAAGCCTCTTACCACCTGTAGCAACTTCTACAGCCTTCACAAACTTCTCATTCACCGTTCACAAGCGTGAAACTTGAAGCTAGCCCATCAGCTCCTTCAAGAGGAGACTGACACCAACTGCTCCTTCATGCCCCTTCCCGTCTTCAAACCCACCGTTTGGCAAGAGAATTTCTCTCCTCCGGTGTATGCCCTTCGCTTGCCACTGGCTTGCAATCTGAAACTGCTTCAGAGTTGCACTCCTAGGTTTTCGAGATCTCATGCCTACACCTAAACCCTTCCCCCTTAATACCCCTCTACTTCCATTCCCTCACCAGCTAGCCCCTAAGACAGCACACACCATCCTTTGCATCCCAGCAGCCACGACAGGGCTGCAGCATCCTTGTTTTTCACTCCACCCACAGGGTAAGGCTGACAAACGGAACACTTCCTTCAGAGTTCAGCAGAGGTCCTGAACGCAATCTAGTAATCCTAATCCATGCCGTAGCTCCCCACGTGCCTCAATTTCTGAGGGATTTGCTTGTAGCAAGTCAAGCTGAGGAGACAGGATTGCTGACTCCGGTTAATCATATGAAAGCCCTTCATCAACAGGCACTGACTTGAGGCAAGCGTGACCTCTTAAGACAAGTCTGAATCCCTGGTTACTCAGCGACCCGCAGTCTAAGAGCCGATAAAAGCAGCAGCATCCCTGTCAAGCATGAGGTATATGCCCAAGTACAATACCCAAATATTCAAGAACTCTTAAAGGTACGCTCAGCTGTTAACTTCAGCGATACCTCGCGTTAGACTACGTTGAAATCACTGAGTAAAACCCACAAGACTAAATCAGTAGCTGCTGTTTATAAGCCTTATCATGTAAAGTACATACTCCCAGTAGCAGAGGTGTAGAGAAGTACGGGCTCTCCGTCTCTTCCGATCGAACAAAGGCACATTCAATAACCCCTTCCTTTCCATTCATTGCATCCACCAGGGAGAACACAAATCGAGCGCCAGCATAGGCCATAGACAAGGTGGCAGATCCTGTAAAAGTGAAATCACTTTTAGAAGAGATCGCATTGAAATTTGATACTTTCTTTAGCATCAAAGGCCTCCCTACTGATACGTTTACAGAGCTGCAGTGTCATTGACGTCAAGCTCACAGCCAGCTGGATAAAGCAGCAGCTTTTGGCCAGCTACATGATATTTAGTCGACCAGATTTATAGGAAGAAACAGCTTGATTTGACAGGGAAGATTCTTTTTAAAGCCATACATAGCATGGGATCAGTTAAATGTTTAGTCTTACCTACATACTGAGCTGCTTCTAGCGCCACAGTTCAGGCAGTCGCTGACATGGCAGAGCAGCTAGATTTGTAATCAGCAGTTCATAATTCTGCACCGCAGTTGCTAAATAAGACTAAATTGAAGGGGACTGCATCCATTCAGCTGGCCAACAAGAATTACTTGGAAGCTGTAGTCAAGAACCAACCTGCTCCTGCTTTAGCTTTGACAACTTCAGTGCCAGCTTCTTGAATTCTCCCTGTAAGCTTTTCCAGTTGATCCTGAGGAAAGTCCACTTTTGGTGTGCACTAGATTGGAAAAAAAGTTGTTACTGTCAAATACCAGGACCCCTCCAGATTCAGCATAAGGCCACCCACAGGATGCTTTTTGTACCATTACAGTTGTTACCAACAGTTCTCAACTGGGAAAACGTTACCCCAGCTCACAGACTGTGTGACACTGACCAGCTGCAGGCGTTCACCGAGGCTGCTGGTTATTGCACGGACTGTAACAGGAACCTAGCCATGCTCAAGGACAAACCACAGCTTGACAGCAAAACCAGGGCTTGCCGTCGTTACTCGCTACTGTGAAGTCCTTTGCACTAGACGGATGCCCTCCAAGCGTGTAACAGGCCTTAGGAATTTAAAAAAGCCACCTCGTAAATATTTGGGTCACGGTGGAGTTATGGAAGTCAAGAGCCTTACGAAGGATCCAGTCTGCCAGCAGTATTTGGGAAGTTACTGAACCTTCAGATACAGCTACACAAGTATGTTAAGCACAGCTGTGTCTGTCCCGATTGACTGTCTAAGCTGCTCCAAAGCCCTCGCTCTTATTCCCTACGAACGCCCTTCTGTGAAGGATACTTTATTCCCCACCTAGAGCAAAGCTTTTCCCCCCTTTCTTGCAGATTGCGCCTCGGCCATGTCCTAGGCATCTCCTCGTGAAGCCGCAGCCTGCTTTAGAACTGCATTTCATTCTGGCTTAGATGCATGAAGGGAGCCTCTCCCTGACTACCAGCCATTACCGAAGCAGGCCTCCCCACACAGCTTGAGCTATGCCTCCTCATTTCAATGCTGCGCGTTGGAGTGGTGTTTTAGTCCACTACGACAAAATCAATTTCATTTTCCTGCTGAAGCAAGGTATTCATACCATGAAATACCCGTCACAAAAAAATAAAAACCGAAACAAACAGTGCCAAGACATCTGAAGACCCACACTACACCTCAGTTCTTATCCCAAACTCCTGGAAAGCTGGAACTATTTAAACCACCCAGAGGAGTTTAGATTTAGCTCACTGCCTTCCAGTATCCTGTACCTCATCTCAGAATGAAAGCAGCCACGAGAGCAGGGAAGACTGCCTCTGCTGCATCTTAGCACGTTACATGCCCTCACAAAGGCACCTCACACGCAGCAGTAACTATGACTTACCTGAGAGATCAGAGGGATGATAGTCTTCCCGGCATGGCCACCAATAACTGGAACACTTACTCGAGCTGGATCTAAGCCCTAAGAGAAACATGAAACCTTCCAGCTTCTGAAGCAGACGGACAAGAAAAACATTTCAAAACGCCACGCTTCATTTTCTGCCCGGGGTTTTTGGACACATTTCTAACCCAGTGCTACACAGGGCAGAAGTCTCAGAGGCAGCTACGCTCCAGGGACAAAGCCAGATCTACACAGCTGAACTCCAGGTTACTTTGATAACTTTAGACAGTTCAGGTAAATAGCAGCACAAGTACAAACTCCACCAGGGCTATTAAGAGCAGTAATCCGTTACAGCTCCTGAGACTTTGCAGGCTATCCTGCAACAGGCAGCACAGTTTGACTTGCAAATACATACCACAGTTCAACCCTCTCCTCCGGTTGCACCAGCAGGGTTGAAAATGCCAACAGAATTAAGGCGAACCTGTAGCTCGCTCACAGGGGACAGCTATGAAAAGGAAAGGTCAAAGTCCCTTGAACCACATTTTGCAAGAAACCCTATCCCCAGGCTCCTCTAGAGAATGAAAACAGGGAATCATTGCCTTCGCCTCTAGCTCCACAGAAATCCGAGCTCTTTTGGCTCTGTGCAGTGATTTTAAAAGCATTTTTGATAGATCTAATGACCAAAGCACACCATATCCCGCCCCCAGCATCTGTTACTACGACCTACCTTTAGTTCAGCCACAAAAGTGTTCGCTCTGACAATGTCCAGCGTCGTAACACCGAAGATTCTGTTGGGATTATACACACCATGCTTCTTGAAGACTTCTGAAGTTATTGGGATGGTTGAATTTACCTATAAGCAAGAATAGGCAAGCATTCATTAAAACCAGAGTAATAATGAAGCCAATACACGAACTGAACAGGCCAGTAAACAACTCGAAGTATACTTCCAACTTGAAGTCATCTGTAGCCAGTTATTTTAATTCCTAAATTGAAGAGCAATTTACAGTCAGGCTGGAATAAAAATCTTCCATTTTAAATAAATTGTTCATTCACGTTAAAGGCTCCTCCCTTAGTGAGCTAAGACTTCTATTCCAGCTAATACACCAGCATGTATTATAACCATAGTCATACAGATGTTGAGACATTAAGCACTTTTATACCCAAGTTTCCTCTGGCTTCAATATAGCCCAAGAAAAACATTGGAAGAGGCTGCCCAGGGAAGTGGTGGAGTCCCCATCCCTGGAGGTATTTAAAAGACGAGTAGATGAGGCACTTAGGGACATGGTTTAGTGGGTGGTGGTGTTGGGTCGACGGTTGGACTCGATGATCTTAGAGGTGTTTTCCAACCTCAATAATTCTATGATTCTATGATTCTATGAAAAATGGGTTAGTAGAACCAGGGTTTTACTTCTTTTCTGCAAATACCCTGTGGACCTTAAGGATACTGGTCAAAACTAATAGGAACTCACAGGCTACTCTAGTATTCTCATTCCAGATTTTTTTTCTCTACGCTTTCAAGGTCTCCAGAAAATGCTTACCGGGTTAGAAATAATACAGATCATGGCTTCTGGACAGTGCTTTGCACAGGCAGATGTCAAAGTAGCAACAATGCTAGCATTGGTGTTGAACAGGTCATCACGGGTCATACCTAAAACATACCCAGTACAATATTTTAAGTTATCCATAGTCTACTCATTAATGGGCAAGCAACTCGGATCAAAAAACAATACTCTGCTCTGGATAGAGATATGTCAGCTCCTGGTTTCATATATCAAGAGAAAACTCTCCAGCTGCAGTAATGAATTGGCTCCAAAGGCAACTCCTCTCACTAATAAAAGATTACTGCCCTTTCAGATAGATCAGCCCTTTTCAGGAGCAACCAGCCCAGCTGCCAGTTGTCGGAACGTATTTCACCTGGGCAGCTTGAAGCACCTACGGTATGACCACACCGACCCACACCAGTACACCAGTGCTGCTCCTAAGGCGAATTCTCCTCCCCCTCTGCAGTCACCTCCACAGCTACAGTTTGAATGCCAACTGCTCTGTGCAAAATATTGCTAGTTGCATAGGTGCCACCTCTCATTTCTGTTGCAGCAACTACTTTAACCATGAAAAGTAAAGAATTAGGAAGAAGTAGGAATTAGAGTCTAGAGTTTTGTTACATTCCCAATAGGATACTGAAAAACAGTAGAAACGGAGTAGGTCAGAGACCTTCTAGGAAGGCTTAACAGCATTCAGAGATGCTCAGAGAAGTTATCATACAAGTAATGCAAAATAACTGGATTCTGTTCTGCTGAGAAATGAAACAAAGAACCAGTTTTCTACTACAGTACTGCTCTGGGCAAGAAACGCTAAGGGAGATTCAGGATCACTTGAATGAAAAGTCTTTGCACCTCACCCCTACATAGGAACTCCAGAAATCAATTCTCCCCATTTTAGGAGGGACAATCTAAGACAGAGGCTAAACCAGGTGCCTGATACCACAACAAGCTCTAGGTCAGCGTCATTAACAGACCACTTACATCCCAAGCCAACACTGAGCGCACCAGAAAGCGCCAGACACAGCTCTACTTGAATAACAGTACTGCAATGAAGCCCTGGGGCTTTTTAACAAAGAGAACGTACCTGGTTTTCTAGGGACTCCCGCAGGAATAACCACAACATCACAGCCCTTCAGACATTCTGGCAACTGCTCAGGTCCCAGGAAGCCTGGAATGGAAGACATTCAGGCATTATGTTTTTGCCAGTTATTAAATATCTGACACTTTGAAGTGCAAAATTACACCTAGAGGCACCCAAATCCTTTTTAATTTAGCCTTCAATTCAGGCTTACGCTGAAAAGCAAAGCAATACAATTATGGATGGACTCTCAGAAACCAGGGCAACGTTGTATGCTTGTTTCAAAACTTACAGAATGAGAGTGGTGGGAACCTCACATTCACCTGTTTTGAAAACCCTCAGTTCCTCCCGTTACGTGTATTTACTCTCCGAAAGACGCTAGCTGGGCACTACAGTCAGTGCCCCCAAAGAATTGCAGATAGGCACATTCACGTAACATGTCACCTCTTGGTGATCTTCAGAGAAAATGAAGATCAGATTAAGTTTTGATTTCATCAGAACTTGACAGCTGTCCCTTCAGAAAAACAGCACGCAGAATTTATATAGACACCCAGGGAGCGTTAAGTCTATTTGCAGTCAAACTTTTAAATTCGACGCTCAAGCTTTTTTCCAAGACGATTTTACTGAATGTCTCCTGCCCGTTATTACGAATTCCCCTTCAACAGTGCAACCATAGACCATTCTCATCTCCATACATATCAATCTAATCAGCTAAACCTTAATTAGTCATGCACAGCTTGAGGAAAAGCTACTTAAACCGGTATTAGGCTTCAGGATCGTGTGAAGATTCCCCTTCACAAGCACAGCAACGGGCATCTCCACGTGTCAGAGACACCCGAGAGGACCCCTTCAGAACACAGATCATTTCCAGCGGCTCACAGTACCTTTAACGTTCGCTCTCGTCTCGATGTGGCTGAGGTCAGCTGCAACGCCCGGAGTGTGAGCGATATCATAAAGGCTGAGCCTGCTCACCAGCGGGCTGTTCTTCAGGAGAAGGGAGAGAGGCTGGCCAATGCCTCCCGAGGCCCCCAGCACTGCTACCTTGGCATTGTTCTGAGGAAAAAAGATGACAGACACGTTGTAGAGATGTTCTGGTAGTTACTGCAGCAGTGACCTTGGGATTTCACCACACTTTCTTTACTTTTAGTTCTATTTCTCAATTTTTTTATCAAGCACCATGCAAACCGGATTGCCTAATCCCCCAGAAAGCGATCATCACTACAGCCTCCCAAAGATCCTTGAGGTTTATCGGTAGGACAAGATAGAGGAAAACGTTCTTTTGCAACGTGAAGCTCCAAAGGGAAGCAAGGCTAGGCAAAGTAACCAAAAGGATCATCTTTCTTCCAATGGAAACCTCTGCCTCAGGCTAATGCCCGCTACCCTGTGGACCTAGCTCTGACTTAGGGCAAAATCTGGTTTGCAGTTTTTCTAGTTTTCATCACCAGTATCAAAAAAAAATATGCCTTCCCACTTGGCAAATCAAGACATCTAATGGACTACAGTAAACGTAATAACCATTGTACACATGTGAAGAAAATGTATACGCCTGAAATAAACTCAAAATAGTACCTGCAGCTGCCTCAAGATTGAGGCCTGAGAACATTAAGTGACTATAATTTCCAGCTTTGGTCAAGCGTGGCTGAGAAGCAAATAAAATCAACTCTGCTTTGTTGCCCTGGTGAACCAATTTTACTCTAACGTGCTCTCTAGAAGAAAGTTATTTCTCTCGAAAACGCCTGTGCTCCTGTTTGTCGAGAAAGCGTCACTAGATGAGAGGAAAGCTACTTTAAAAGACTAGAAAAATCTTAAAATGCAACACTGCCAAAGTGATGGAGAACCAGAGGCTGTCGCAGAGATGTAACACGTTAACACAATTACC
The DNA here is from genome assembly GCF_965638725.1 of Aptenodytes patagonicus. NCBI lineage: Eukaryota > Metazoa > Chordata > Aves > Sphenisciformes > Spheniscidae > Aptenodytes > Aptenodytes patagonicus. Next base: position 5,678,056 of record NC_134965.1, read on the forward strand.
ACTGATAAGGACATTTTCTGTCTCGCCGTCTTACCAGATAAAGCCATAATAGCTCCAAGTCCCCGCTCGAACAGCTTAATTATTATGCTATGACAAGAAATAATCTACCCAAAAGCTCGACCAGCCTAACCTCAGCTCAGTTTTTTCACTACTGCAACAAATGTAATTTAGCATAAAACTCTCCAAGGGGAAGCAAAGTCTAGCATTAGTCACTGCTATGCCCCATATTTATGACTGAGCTGATACCACGAGGTCGAAATCTCATTGCTAATAAATTTAATATCTATAAAAATAATTACACAAACCTCTCTTGTAAAGCGTATCTTTATAGCTGCGATAATCATTTTGTCATATGCTACCAGGAACTATTTACGTTAGAAGACAGAGGTCGGTCTCTATCTCCCTACCACGTAGAAGCGGTCCTCTCCTGGTATGAAGTCACGCACGATGGATTTCAGCATATTAAGGATTACTGTTAAACCCCCAACCGCCAGCTTTAATTCTTCGTACATTTTAAAAGCAGGGACATATTTCAGTAGAGGAAGGAAGCAGCAAGCAACATTGCTCATCATCCATTGCGTACTATCCGAAAGAGAAGTTCATCTGGAACTAGTAGTTTTGGCCAGCCAGCTTACGCCTGTCCGGGGAAAGGCACGAGCTCCCCGGCTAAGAGCCGCAGGGCGATGCCCAACGGCACGGGCGTTGTACGGGGCAGAGAGACAGCATCAACCCAGCACCCCCAGAACCGACACCCCCCACACACACACCGCCCCCCAAGCTCCCTCACACCACTTCACAGACACCCCCCCCTCCTCCCACTGACCGAGGCGGTGACACCCGCCGGCTACGGACGCCCACAGCCCCTCTCCGCCGCACACAGGAGGGCCGGAGACCGCCGGCGGCCCGGCTGCCCCACAGCCCCCTCACAGAGGCGGGCCTGGGCTCGAACCCGGCCCCGAGAGGGTGCGGGCCCGGAGGGAGTGCGGTCCCGGGTTCGAGCCCCGAGGGGGTGCGGGCCCCGAGGGGGTGTGGGCCCGGGTTCGAGCCCCGAGGGGGTGCGGGCCCCGAGGGGCTGCGGGCCCCGCGGCGCCCCCGCCACCGGGGCGGGCCAGCGTGGGGGCTGGCGGCGGGACGTACCTGGGCGGTGGTGGCGAGGCCCCGGCGGAGGGCGGCGGCGGCGGCAGCGGGACGGGCGAGGCGGGACAGCATGGCGCGACAGCTCCGGTGACTCCAACGACCTCCAGAGCGCGGCGCCTGCGCAGGGACCGCCCGCCCCTCTCGCGAGACCGCCTACCGCGCCGGGGCGGGGGGGGAGAAGGGGGAAGCCTCGCGAGATCTGGGTGACGTCACCCCTAGCGACCGCCGGGCGTCCCTCCCTAGCAACCAGGCGGTGGGAGCGGGCCGCGCGCCGCCGTTGCGGCGGCAACGGGTCGAGGCGGGCTGTAAGGAGGGTCGGCGACGATCGCCGGGTGGTCGCGGGATGGCGGGGACGGCGCTCTGCGAGCCCCGCCACCTCTACAACATCCTCAACCAGCACCGGCGGTTCCCCCGGCTGGCGGAGCCCCGCTACCTCTGCCTGCTGGGTGAGCCCGCGGGCGGCCGGCCCGCCGCCTGCCTCCGCCTGCAGCCGGGCACCGCGCGCCGGCCTGGGCAGGCGTCCCGAGGAGACGGGGGTTGTGGGCCCCGGCGCCCGGGGAAGAGCACACATGACTTCTTGTCATTACCGGGGCCTTGCAGTTAGGGCGCTTCTCCCGCCCCGTTTCGGGTGCCGTGGCCCGGTACTGCTCCGGCTTTCATCCCGTGCGCTCAGCAGAAAGCAGCCGCGCTAAATATGTTTGGCCATTAGCCTCTCCCGGCACTTAGCCCGACAGCAGAGGGCGAATGAGGAAGTTTTCTGCCTGTTGCTGTCTTTTCCCTTGCATTTGGCATCCAGCTTCCCTCTCTGACCCGTCCCAGGGACAGACGCTCTCCCCAGCTGCTCCCGGAGGTTTTAGAGGTGGAGAAGGTTTCTTGACCATTGCACAAAGATAAGCATTTGCATCTTGCGGAGTGCCACTACCAGAAAAAGGGTGCCTGATATTGCGATATTATTAAATGTTTTGGTGAGGGAGTCAGCCAGTTTGGGAGTGGGGTTGGGGTCTCTGCGGTGCCCCTCTCCCCATCTCCGGGGCAGCGCAGAGGCAGAGGTGCTGGATGCCAGGAGGTCAGAGCAGGCCCAGCGAGTGGGGCCAGGCTAGGCCAGAGGGCAGAGCGGAACGGAGCACGGGACTGGCGCTGTGAACGCGGTGGTGCCACACTCGGGTCAGGACTAAAGCTGCTGGCATCACTTGGTGTTACACATAGACTCACATCAGGCTTGGGGTTCCTTATGTTCACATCAGAAAGTCTCAGTTCCTAAGAAACTGAATCTCTTTCTCTGGTTGACGTCAGTGCCTGAGTTCCCACTGACTCAATTAGCAACGGGATTCTACCTTTAAAGCATCAAATAAGCCAATTGCTCTGTCTTGGTTGTTTTTTTCAGACGCCCGTACCCAGCGCGAATACGATGAGAGCCATATTATTACAGCACGCAGGATCGAACAGGTGAGGGGGGATTACCGCTCGTGTGAACCATCCCTGGATTTAGCAATTAGCAGTAAGACAAAATTGGCTTAAAACCCAAGGGAATTGTCCCAGCCTCTCCCCTGCCTGCTCCAGCCATGTTCCATTTCTGCCACAGGGGGGATGTATTCTGTCACAAAGCAAAGGTGGCTTCAGTAGCCCAAAGGATTGGCACATAGGAGCTGTGTATCAGGAAAAATATTGCACAAGAACTAACATACTGTAGACTTGTCTGACAAAGGACGGTGTTGGCATCTTTACCATCGCGGCTGATGAAGCAATCCGGCGTAGTTTGCGTCATTTCTGAATTCTAACTGGGTCTTTCAGAGTCAAGACATAGCCCCAAACCCATCCCATAGCTATAGAGTAGTAACTTGCAAGATGTCGGTAGCGTTGATGCCACAAGAAAAGTGCGGAGCCGTGCTCCTGATAGAATTCCTCCGTGATTTTGGCAGAGTCCTACGGGGGAGTATCTGGTACCGGATTCCGAGGAGTTGGGGTGTGTCAGATACTGTGTGGTGTATGACTGCGAGACCAGCTCTTTGGATTGCTGTGACTATGAGGAAGAGGAGAAAGAAAAAGGTACCTGTGACCCATGTCAGTCAAGACCTCACTGCAGGATAGAAATTCTTCCCATTCCTCATTTAATTTTATGAGCTTATTAGAAGAGATGCAAATTTACCCAGTTTTATTTGAAAAACTAACATCTGTGCTGTGCCTCTGGTTTTTCACTGTGTTGCATATGTTCTTAGGCTTCAAAAATCCAGATTTTTATTTCAAAGCTTCCTGGCAGGTCTGGTTTCCTATCTGTGGACTGATCCTTCTGAAGTTCCTTGTCACGTGTGAGGAATTGATTCTTTTTTTTTTTTTTTTTCCCCACATTTCACTAAGATTTGGGCTTGTTCAACGATTGCCTTTTAGGGAGCAGTGCTTCTTCAGAGATTGAAAACACTGACTCAAGTTCCATATGTTCACGGAGTGAGTACTTCCTTCTCTGAGGGTTATAAAAGGCTTTCACATTGTCATATTTAAAAAGATTTAGCTTTAATGGGGGTGAAGATTTGACGGAGGTCACCGAGAAATGTGAAGAGCTGGAAACTTTGCCCTGTAATTGTTCAGTCTTCCTTGAACCACGGAAATATTTAGCTTTCACGCATCCTTTGGCAAGGAGTTCTGCCATATGCAGAACCACTTCTGTATGTTTGTTTGGCTCCTATTAGCTTTTTAAAGGCTACTGTAGCTTTAGCAAAGATTTACATCATTTTTTAACGAAAAAATCTAGGAGTGTAAGGGGAATGAATAAAGCAAGCATGTTCAGAAATGCTCGGCGGTGAGATATTAGCAGGGGAAGGTGTGAAGAATCAGAAGCGGGTTTCTATTGTGCTGGTCTGTTTCTAATGCAGACGCAGCTAGAGGCAAGCGGGATGGATCCCTTGGGAGAAGGAGGGGGAGCAGCCACCTCACATAATTTGCTTCACTGAGGGGAGTGTTTAAAACACTTGTGACGACTTTATTCGAGATACCTCCCCCTTTGCCTAAAGCAGACTAAAGAAAAGGGCCTCCGTAAAACTAAGATTATTAGATTTAAATTAATGCTATTTCCCTATTATGGGAACTTATTACAAGCCTTTCCCAAAGAATAATGGAGGGGGAAAAAAAACTTTATCTAGACCTACAAAAAAAAACAGGAGAGGAAGAAAAGATCAGGACAAGAGGTGAAAAGCAGCATGCCTCGTTACTGACCTGCAGCAACAGTTAAAGAGTAAGTCCAGCTTTTACAAGGCTTTCTGCAGACCATTAGATGAAATGAAAAGGAGTTTGCTGTCGGTGTCCGTGGGCCAGATTTAACCCGTGGAGTTTAGAGCGATGGAGGCACTCTAAACCTGCCCTGGCAAATGGTTTTTTGATCTCATTAGATGCTGAGGAAGGAACTGCCGTCCAATACGCCAGAAGCTTAGAGCAGTTCACCCGCCATCCCGTGCTCGTCCTGAGGGGAGGATACAAGCGTTTTTCAGCTTGCTATCATTTTCTGAGGACTCAGAAGATATTGTGGATGCCTCAGGTGAGATGACGCTAATTTGCAAGTAGAAGACATTAGCGTTCGTATTCAACTGATGATGGCTGATGAATTCAAGTTAAATGGTGTTGTAAACCTGGTATCAGAGTCATTTCAAACAAAGGAATTAAATGTAATTTGAGTTACTGTGCTTGCCCTGAGTCTCGCCACTAATTCTTTTACAGCCACGCTTTGCCTTTTTTATCCTTCTTCTATTGCGTGAAAAAAGGCTCATGAAAACAAACTGGGAAGGTTTCTCTGATAACCCCAAAACCGGCCTACTGGAGAGCACAGATAACTAAACAAACAGTAGCAAATGATGAAAAGAAGCAGGTTCCTCTCCAACACGTGGTTATCTGGGATGTTACACAGTAAATGTTTTCAGACAGAAGTACGATTCCTATCAAGCACTGTGTTCCACGTCTATAAAGCATTTCATCAGGAAGAATCACAAAGGAAGCGCTGCTGCATTGTCTCAACAGGCCCAGAAAGAAAACAGCCATCCACTGGAACACTGGTATCCTAATCGTTTGGTTTCACCTACGAACATTGATCTGCTTAGCTTATGAGAAACAGTTACCCTTTTTTCACATCTAGGACAGGCCCCGAGGCAGGGCAGATTTAGAGGGCACTGGACAGCGGAGAGCATCTCATTGCAATATGTCTTTTGTTTCCGTTGTTCCTGTTCACTTCTGGTTCACACGAAACAGCCTGTGACACGGTGCTAACCCGTGGGGTGCTACAGCGCAGGAGAGACAAATCAATTCACTTTGCGCTTCTTTGCGAAGGGTAGCAAACTGCTGAACTTCCCCATCAGCTTCAGCTGGACCCAGAGTACCTCCTCGCCTCTCAGTTTAAGCTGTCGTTCTCTGTTGCTTTAAACCGTTCGGCTGCTGCTTTGTTCTGCTGTAGCGTTAGCCGAGCATCGGCGGGGGACGTAGAGGCACGGTTGGCCGTTTGTGGATTTTTGCTCTCAGCCTTCGCGCTGCAGACACCGGAAGCAGCTGCGGACTCGTGTCGTGTCACGACGTGGCACCTGCAGCTCTGCAGGTGGCGGATGATTTCATTTCGCCTCGCAAACAGTAACCGGGGAAAACATCAAATGAATCTGTTATGCTGCAGTCCCTCCAGACAACGTGAAAAATATATGCCGCCTCCTGTTTAGTTAGGATTTCTTTCAAGTAATGCCACAATGACAGCAATGCTGTTAATTATTCTTACTAAATCTAGCAAAGACTTCAATATACAGAAAGCCCAGGTGATTGAATGAATCATTACACTAGAAGGCATCATGGGCTGTTGACTAAGTGTGTGTTCAATTCTTCACGTGACTTCTGTTTAAGAACTTGCCAAGCTAATAGGAGCAAATACACTCTCTAAACTGAGCCTATGGTTTCTCTCCGGCAGGAACTAGACAACTTCCAGCCATACCCTGTAGAAATACTGCCTGCAAAGTTATATATGGGCAATTTCAAGCAGGCCTGTGACCAACAAATTCAGAAAGATCTGAAGATCAAAGCACAAGTCAACATCTCTGAACAGCCTGCAACACCGTAAGTTAAACAGTTCAAGGTGTACTCTCACCAATGGCTGCGCCTGTGAAAAAAGTGAGGTGGCACAGCACCAGGGCCCATTCGCGGAGGAGTCAGTGCTTGTGAACTTCCAGGGAAACCTCTGTTGTTCACTGCAGATTCGAGTGCTACTTCATGCTCATTTTTCTGATCGCTGCTCCAGAGTTAGCACAGCAGCAATGCAGCCCTGCAGCCCTCTACCATGACGTGGGCGGATTGGGTGAGAGGAGGACTGGGAGGCCCTTGGCATTTCGAGTCTATCGCACACCACCATCCTTCAGGAAGAACCTACATCTCTGAATAGCTTTCAGAGCAAAATCTTACAAACACGTCAGTGTAAAAGCTAAATCACCGATGTTTCACGTTGTTGGTCTTCCTTACCTACATCTGTGCATGACCATTGTGCTCAGTCCGTAGGCCATGCTGGAAATGCCATTTCACACAGTGAAAAATCCCGTGGCATTTCTCAAGGTGGTAACCAAAACAAAATAAGTAACAAATCCAGTTACCTACCCCGGTGCGTGTGTACCAGCAGACGTTTCTCATGCCTTTGGCTCCAGAGGAAAAAATTCAAAGGTCTCTACACCGTGGGTAATCTTCCCATGCCCTCTACATGACATGCTTTCACATTTCAGAAATTCCTCACTGACGTTTTGCTCCCTTAGTTCACGGAGTTGAGTTCTCTGAGCTTGTGGAGGGAGGAGGATGCTGCCATATGTCGTGGTTTAATCTCAGTCGGCAACTGAGCACCACGCAGCCGCTCGCTCACTCCCCCCCCACCCGGTGGGATGGGGGAGAGAATTGGAAGGGCACAAGTTAGAAAAAGTCGTGGGTTGAGATAAAAACAGTTTAATAATTGAAATAAAATAATAATAACAATAATAATATGATAATAATAATAATACACAAAGCAAGTGATGCACAGTGCAATTGCTCACCACCCACCGACTGATGCCCAGCCAGTCCCCGAGCAGCGGCCCCCCCCCGGCCAGCTTTCCCCAGTTGATGTACTGAGCATGACGTCCCATGGTATGGAATGTCCCTCTGGCCAGTTTGGGGCAGCTGTCCTGGCCGTGCCCCCTCCCAGCTTCTTGTGCACCTCCAGCCTTCTCAGTCGGTAGAGCATGGGAAGCTGAAAAGTCCTTGACTAGTGTAAGCACTGCTCAGCAACAACTAAAACATCGGTGTGTTATCAACATTGTTCTCATCCTAAATCCAAAACACTGTACCAGCTACTAGGAAGGAAATTAACTCTATCCCTGCCAAAACCAGGACACCATAGAAAACCACATGAAGTGAATTGGGAGGCTGTGTTCACAAAACTGCCAATGTGCACACTGTGAAGGCACCCTCGCCTTCAGTTCATCTGTTTTCATTTAGCTCCCAGATAAAGGAAGCTGTAGGCTAAGTTAAGACATCAATACTGATACTGTGTGCAATGGAAAATCAGTAATTAAACTGGTTCTGTATCACAAGCACCTCGGTGTCTTACCGTAACAAATCCCTTATCATAATGTTAATGGTGACGATGATGAAAAACTCACACATGTAACAGCAAACAAAATTATCAGCTTGCCTCCAACAAACACATTTTTTTCAAAGCTGCTTCTCTGGTCCATGTCACGCTCTGTGCTCTTTTTCCAGGTTGGCCGAAGGGGGCAGATATCTCCATATATCTGTTCCAGATTCACTCGAAGCAGATCTTTTTTCTTCCTTTGCCACCATTTGTCATTTCATAGGTGAGTCGTTCCCCATCTGGAATTCCTGACACCTTGCTCACTCTAGGATATTTGATGGGAGTGACTGCAATTCACTCGAACAGGAAGCTCAGACAGGAGGGTCGTAATCTTTCAAGATCAGTATACTCCCAAGCAATCCCACACCCTAATGGATACCAGAGCTGCCTTACTAACCATCCTGATGGACGGAGAGGAGATTTTACAGGACATCTGACTCTGATGTTCCTACTCATTTTAAAGAATACCTCACTCCCTGATAATAGTGAGCTTTCCACCCGATCTGAAAAGGCTTTGCTGCAGGATGTCTGCCAGGGCTTCATAGGATTCCCTCCTATTCCTTTGTTCTTAAATACAACCCTTTCACTCCTACCAGCCCAAATCTTCAATCACCAGAGCTTTATTTGAACACGAGTGTGACACGCGTTGGAGAACTTACCACAAGATGCTGCTAGTCTTTGTGATTTGCAGTGCAGACCCACCGTAGGGCCTAGGAAGACTTTCAGGTTGGATGGCATAAACCTGCCTTTAGCTGATTACATCAGAGAGGGCAACAAAAAACATACTCTCCAGCTCGGTGCCTGCAGCAGCACAGCAGGCATAGCTTCTGCAGCTCCATCCTGTGATGGCGTCCAATCGTGTCGTTATCTTTTATCACACTTATGAAATAACACCTGCCACAGACCAAGGCCCTGCTCAGCTGAGTGTTGTACAGACCCAGAAGCAAAAGACAATCCTGTCCCCACAGACCTTATAATCCAAGTACCAAATCAGAAATGACAACTGGACACAAAGAAAGAAACAAGGAAACAATAGTTCAGGATACAATTTTGTAGTCCTGAACTGAATGTCATGATCTGCACGCATTGAAACCCAAGTATCGAAATCCACTTACTTGCCTTTCATTTTGCGCCAGGTTTTTTCCCAGTAGTGTTTCAGAAGAAAGTTTCTTTCTCACATTAGTTTGTGGAAGTTTCCAAAACAGACTATAAGAGTTTATTAGCTGCAGCTCTTGTGGAAGTGTATACTGTTTACTTGATAGTCTAGAGTAGATTACGTAAACTGGAACGGTTATGGGTGAACACTAGACTAAAATACTCTGAGAGGAGTGTGAGTGTCCTCATGCCAGGTGTATGTTGGAGTGAGGCCATTTCTACTCAGGTCTTAGAACAGAACTAGTATCTCACGATAGAAATAAGTCAGAAAACTCTGGTTTAGAGCTTGAAGAAAAAACCACAAAACCCCACAACCTCTCGACAGCAGTAAAAGAAGAGGCTTTGCCCTATGAATTCTAGAGTTTGGTTGCTGATATTCCAAAACCACATCATACTGTCTGCTCTGGAGAGGGAGGGAAAGAATTCAAAAGGTTATTAATAAAATATAGAACCTTTCAGGCATAGGTAGCAGAGTTGATGTGGTTAGGAGCGAGTGACAGCATCATCTTAAAGCCAAGCGGGCTTAGCTTTTGTAGAAAATGAGTTTGCTGACCTTAGCAATTTTCACTGCAAAGTATCCTTCATAAAAATATCATAAAACCAATGCCCTAGGTGGCACATACATGCTTCCGCCGATGATCCCCATGGAGGGGTAAAGGATTTGAAGTCTAAGTCCCTCCAGTTTGAGAGCTGACTCCTCTAGCTTCAGTGGACGACAGTTAGGCTTGCATTCATCAGAAATTTTAATACCTTTAAACCTTTCTGGGAAGAGTTTGAGTAGCTGATGTGATGCTGACCACAGCTGATTGGTCATGGTAGGCCACTTTTCTTCAGTTATCTGATGTAAAGGTGGCACTGATCTGTCATGAGGCATTGACTGGTCATTGTCATTTGGTTCTGGTCTTCAAAGCCACATTTTAACTCAGTGGATTCTTAAGAAAGGCAAATGCTTACAGAAACGGGAGCTGGCAGTGCCCGTCTGCTGCTGTCAGGGTTCACGAGGGCTCCTGTCGCTCAGGCTGCTAGCCTGTCAGCTGTCACTGAATTAGAGCTTGACTGTACAATTGCAAGCTCGATTTCCCAGATCACTAATTTGTGATTGGCATTTCTTTACTCAGATGCTCAGCTGGATCACGGAGCGGTGCTGGTGTTCTCCAGCCTGGGGATAAGCCGGAGCAGCACAGTAACCATGGCCTATCTTATGCATTCCTGCCAGTTTTCCCTGAAGGTACATCACTGTCGTATTTCCCACAGACACTGGCTGGGTCTGCAGTTTATTTCTGTTTCTGAAGCCTCATTACTGTAGTAAGATATTATCTGTGCTTTCATGCAGACTATCCACCCGATAATGTAACAGATTCTGTTATAGCAGATTGTATCTTCTTTGTACCGTTAAGGAGGTGGCTTAGGTGTGATTTTGGATCTGAGAGTCCTTACCCTGGCACCTGTGATATTCTTGCATTTCCCTACTTAACTACAGGGCTATAAAAATAAAGCTGTGGTTACGGGACTTAGTATTTCTGCTCTCCTGGATCTGAGAAAGAGCATATCTGGAAGCTACTGGAGTTGATCCCATCTCTTGATACCATGGGGTTACAGGGAAATTCAGAACCCAGTGCTTGCAAGGCTCTGATTTACCACTGGGCTCAGCAGCACTGGCTTCTTCCAAAATCCTATTTTATTTGTCCAGAAGCAATCTCCTCCCACAGGTAGTACTGTAGAGAAATCTGGAATGGGATAATACTAGCCCAGGAGGGATGTACAGGTTAAAGGCCAGTATGTTCTGTTCCATAGCTCTGAATAACCTAAGAAAAATAACGAGGGACGGCTGAGAATGACCCGGCTGTGCAATAGCCTGGCGGCCTCTCCCCAGGTGCCAGGCCCTTTTTCCCTTTGTATGGGCATGGTGCTGCTGTAGGCACCATCTCATGGTGCCGGCTTAGCACAGAGCAGGCTAGTTCCCATGGGAACTGAAAGGCACCTCCTTAAAAATCTCGTCCTTGTTTGGAAAGTGTTTCCCCCTTTGGGAGCTTGAAAGGATTGATCCAAGCTTCACTGGAGCTGGGCCTGTATCTAATCATTTAATTGATTTTGTGCAAACATTTGCAACATAAGAGGAAGTCTCTTACCATCGCTGTGTGCCAATGGGTAATTTCAGGTTGAGCGTGCCAACAGGGCTGCAGACACTATTTCGTCTCTGCTGCTAATGCTGGGTGTGATTGCTTCTGCACCCTGCTAACCATTCCCTTGCAAGCTAAATTACTGGAGGTGCTTGCAACAGCAGTGCAAAAGTCAAAGGCTGATCCTTGCAATTGCTCTCAGTTGGTCTGTCCTGGTTTCGGCTGGGACGGAGTTACTTTCCTTCCCAGTAGCTGGTACAGTGCTGTGTTTTGGATTTAGGATGAGAACAATGTTGATAACACACCGATGTTTTAGTTGTTGCTGAGCAGTGCTTACACTAGCCAAGGACTTTTCAGCTCCCCGTGCTCTACCGACTGAGCAGCCTGGAGGTGCACAAGAAGCTGGGAGGGGGCACAGCCAGGACAGCTGACCCCAACTGGCCAGAGGGACATTCCATACCATGGGACGTCATGCTCAGTACATAAACTGGGGAAAGCTGGCCGGGGGGGGGCCGCTGCTCGGGGACTGGCTGGGCATCGGTCGGCGGGTGGTGAGCAATTGCATCGTGCATCACTTATTTTGTATAATCTATTATTATTATTATTATTATTTTCCCTTCCTTTTCTGTCCTGTTAAACTGTCTTTATCTTAACCCACGAATTTTACTCTTTTTTCCCGACTCTCTCCCCCATCCCACTGCGGGGCGGGGAGTGAGCGACCGGCTGCGTGGTGTTTAGCTGCCTGCCGGGTTAAACCACAGCAGGTATCAACAGGTCGGTCTCAGCATTTTACTAAGTGCCAAAAAAAAGAAGAAAAGGTTGACACGGCAGTGGCGTGCTGCGGCTGGCCTGGGCGGTGCTTGCCCACTGTTGGCTAGGCAAAGCTCTCCTGGGGGATTCCCCTGGCAGACAAGTTTGTTTCTTGCAGACGAAAGCAGTGCAACAGAGTCCCGTGTGATCCTTCACCCAATCTAGGCAAAGATCTTTGAAAGCTTCAAAAGACATGGATATTGCAAAAGAAAGGCAGATTTGGGATGTGCGGCCCCTTATGCTATTAGTAATCGATATGTGAGTAGATCTATTGAGTTCAGGGGAACTACAGACATCCACACCATGGGCCCGGAGCAGTAAATATTGGAAGATCAGCCTCGGAGCCTGCAGAATCACTGAGATTAGAAAAACAAACCAATGGAGCGCTATCATCTAACCTTTGGTCTCATTACGCTTAGGCAATCCTCCGAGTGCGGGGGGCAGTCTATTTTAAAAGCGGGAAGGTGAGCACTACTGGGTAAACCCAAGGAATCAGCTGGAGTAAAGCAGAGTAATGCCAGTGGATCTGCCCTGCGTGTAGCAGAGTTCCCAGCTGATTACATGGAACTAACAAACAATTAAGATGGCTGTAATTAATGCAGTGGGATAACTGGAGCTTCATAGCTGCTCTGCCACAACAGGTCACACCAATCCAGAAACATGATAACCTTTGTTGCTTACCTGTGAATAGCTGGTACTTCGCTGCTTCGCTTATCATCCGTGGAAGAAACGGCATTTACGGTAGAAAACCCAGGACTGCATTGCCCCATCAGTGTAAAATAACACAAGGTACCTGCCAGGTAGTGAAAGCAGCCTGAGCCGTCCTCGTATCCAGGAGAGAAGAGTACGAAGGTGACGGGCTTCTCTGAAGTTCACATCTTCATCCAGTCTGTCCCTGCTTCGGTAGCCAAAGTCTTATCTGCAGGTTCTTGCTGTCCAACACGGGGAGTAAATACAAAGCTGTGTCGTTCACGAGTGTAGCTGCTTCATGTTAATACCCGAGATTCACTTTCAGTTCAAATTCCTAAGGCTCCTTTGCTCTCCTTCTGTTTACAGAGAGCTTGGGACTACATTCTGAAATGCAAAACGAACATGAGACCACACCGGGGCTTTGTGAAACAGCTCTCAGACTGGGAGACCCAAATCTACGGGACCACGATCACAGACGTCTCTGAACCAAATTACTGACAGGTAGCAAAGAGAACACCCAGCGGGGAAAGGCGCTTCCCTGTCCGTACCACCGTGTCTGTAGAAAGTTACTTGAACCCTGTTTGAGAAAAAAGATCTTAACGTGATGGAAAGGCTTTCCTCTTTAGCTCCGTATTATTTGGGGTCAAGTTTTGGAGCCGATAGGGGAACTCACCTGTGCTGTAGAAGGTGGCAGTTTGGGGAAAGCAAGTCCTGCAGGGTGTGGCCCACTACGCACCGCCCGTCTCTTTTGTAAGCGAAGGGGATTGTAACCACGTTATCAGGCATGCTCGTTACCTCAGGTACGGGGAAGCCATTAGGGTTATCTCTGAAAAGGTTCGCCCCATCCGTAGCCTGGGATGGTAAATTTAGCGTTTGATTGCACCCGCATCCAGCCCGGAGAGGTGACGACAGAAATTTCCCCGTTTCAGAAGTTCCTCCGCTCTGCGTGTGCCTCCTCAGCTGCCCGCGGGCGCGGACACGGCCTCCGGCAGACGCGCTGGTTGGATTGTCTAGCAAGACCACGCTTCCCCCTTGCCACCTTGTAAGACAACGGCCTAACCGCTTGGCACGGCCCGGAGCTTCGGAGCATCGATCCCGTTACGCGAAACCCAAGCTCGGTGCCATCCCCTCTCTTGTAATTCTTCGCGTTGACGTCACAAAATAAAACCTTACGGAAAACGCTCCTGGGCTTTCCCTGCGCTCTGCGCTAAGGATTCACCGGGGGGGGGTTCATTTTGGACCATCCCCCTGGGTTTGTAAGTCGAATACGCGGGGCCAGGGACGGAGCCGGCCAGCCCTTGCCCCCCTGCCGCTGAACGCACACCGCCACCCGCCCGCGCTGGCAGCGGGCGCCCGGGAAAGGCCCGCGGTTGGTTGGTTGGTTTGTCTGTTTGTCTGTTTGTTTGTTTGTTTGTTTGTTTGTCTGTTTGCTTGGTCCCCCCTCGACTTTTCTCTCCCTCCTCATCCCAGGCCGCCGCCGGCACGGACAAACGGACTGCGGCGGGCCCCTGGCCCCGCCCCCGGCCCCGCCCCCCCTACGGGGCGTGCCCGGAAGCGGGGCGGGAGGCGGCGGCCGCCCAGCGCAGCCCAGCGCCGCGGGCCGGGGCCGCTCGCCCGCCCGCCCGCCGCCATCGCCGCCATGGCCTGCGGCGCCTCGGCCGCCGAGTGCCTGCGGGAGTGGGAGGAGCTGCAGGACGGCTACCAGCACATCCAGGTACCGCCGCCGTGCCCGCGGGCGGCCGCGCCCCGCCGGCTACGGTCCCCGAGAGCCCGAGCCGAGCCGGCTCCGGGCCGTCCTCCCCCCCCCCCCCCCCCCCCCCCCCGCCGCCGGAGGCCGGCCGCTTTCTCCCGGGAGATCCCGGCCCGGGGTCGGTGACCTCAGCCACCGGTTGGGCAACCGCCGGTCGGAACCGAGCGCGGAGGGCCGGGGCCGCCGTTGGATCGGGGCTCACCCTGCCCCCGAAGCGGCGGGGGGATCGTTAGGCTCTGCCGGGGCAGCGTTTGGGCGAGGGACCCCTCCCGCCGAGCCGAGGCACCCCGGGGTTACTGTCAGCGGGGGCGGAGGCGACGGGTGCCCCGGCAGCATCCCTAACGGGTGCTGGGGGCAGCCGGGGTCCCCCTGCTTGGATCCCGGTGGCTTTTCCCCCCGTGCCCCTGCCCCAGCCCTCGGTTGCGACTCATAAATGAGCCCTTGTGCTTTTGGGAAAAGGGCTTCCAGGCAGGGCAGGGGGTGCCAGGCTGCGCCGGGGCACCGCCAAGGACCCGCTTCAAGCCTCGCCTGGACGCGGGGGGGGGGCTTGGAGAGAGCGGGGGCTTTCCAGGGCTGGTCAATCTAATTATCCAGCCTGCGAAGGACGTGGCGTGGAGATGCGAGATCTCCGGGTTTTTAAAGGCTAGGAGCGGGGAGCGGCGCTGCCTGGCATGGCACGGCACGGCCAGGGATGAGGCGTGCAGATGCTGGTTCACGCTCCTTGTTGCTGCTCTTAGCCCAGCTCCAGCAAGCCCAAAGCCAGCCTCGCAGGGGAACTGGCCAGCGGAGCAGAGGCAGCCAGGAATCTGGTCACACCACAGCTGGGCGCCTTGCTCCAAGGTCTCCCTCGACCCCCGGCACGCTTGCTCTGGTGCCCCGTCACCCCTGGGGCTGGCTGGGGGCTCTGTGCCGGGAAGGTGACTGGTGTCAGAGATGTTTCCACCTGCTTTGTGTAATCCCCAGGGCGCTCGCTGCTGGGGGAAGGAGTGGGCAGGGTTCAGCTCAGACAGAGGTCACCCCAGACAGAGGTCACCCAAGGAAAAGGTTGGCTAACCCTCTGCTGCTGCGGTTCAGATCAGTCGGCTGCAGCCGCACCAGTTCCCTTTCCCCCTCCTTCCTCCCCCCGGCCCCAGGAGCGGGGTGAAGCGGATGTTGTTGCGGACACGCCGCAGCTGTGCCCAGATCTGGGGCAAGGGAGGCTTTGAGAAACCTCCTCTTGCTCCATAAGGGTTGCGTGGATGTCCTGGGTCGCCTGCTTTGAACCCTGCGTGCAGCCGCGCGCTGCCGGCCCTCGCGCCGTGACGGCCCTTTCCTTTGGAAACCTTCTCCTGGGGCGGCTCCTGATCCGGGCTGTGTCCGAGCGTGCTGCTCGGGTGGCGCACGGAGCAGCGGGACCCAGGCTGGCATCGCTAAAGGAGCTGTCGCAAAAGCTGCTTGCTCTCAGTTAACTCCAGAGCAGGAGAAGGACCTGACTCCAGATGGGAGCAGGAAAGCTTGATGGTCGAGCAGGGAATGTCCCGTGAGAGGTTGGGGCCATAAATCACTGCTGGGGGAGCCAGGGCTATCTGGGATTCATTCCCACCCTGCCGCTGCTTGTCGGCGGAGGGAGAAGGAGTTGTTTCCCTCCTCTGAGTCTCAGTTTCACCTTTCTCCTTTGGGAACAGCTTTGAGATCTGCTGCTGAAGTGCTCGATAAGAGCTACGGAGGCTAAAACGTGGGTGTGTCAAGGTCTAGTCCAAGGGTTGTTGGGAGCAGCATTTAATTCCCTGGTGGAGGTGGCGTTCAGGCTGCCCGTGGTCGAGGTGAGGCTGTTTTCCAGCTGACCTGGACAAGAAGGAGCACTGATCCAGCACGCTCTCTCCTTTCCTTTCTAAATATAGCGGAAGAATGGCATCTAGCCTTACCCAGGTGCGGTTGGGTTACCGCCGCACAAGGAGCCGGGCAGTTGGCTGCAGCCCTGCTGCAAGTCCATCCCCTTTGTCTGGCTCATTGACGGGCTCCTTCCAGCTTCCCTCCGGGGTGCTTGGGATGGAGCCCCAGAGCCACGCGTCGGGGCAGCAGCAGATGCTGCACGAACCTCCAGGCAGAGAGAGCCTCTCGTCCCGTCCCAGCAGTCAAAGCCACCGCTCCCGGGTGGCTGTGGCCCTCGGTCGCAGCCCTGGCCCCAGCAGTGTTTTCACCCCGAGTCTTTCCTATCGCCTGTGCCGCAGCCAATGGTTTCCCAGCCACGGGAGCATCCCTGGAGCGAGACCGTGTTGCCGGCTGGACTTTCACAGCCCGCAGCTGGAGTGGGGCCGGACACAAGCCAGGTGCGAGAGCAGGAGCAGGCTGTGCCGTGGGGAGGTGCCCGCACCTGTAGATAACTTCCTTGGGATTGGGGATGGACGTCCCCAGCGGCTGCTTCTGCCCCCACGGAAGCAGGGAGGGCCGCAGGCTGCCCCCAAACACGCCTGGCCTTCTGCAACCACCTCTTGTCTTACCCAGCCTGCTGTGCAGGTGAAGTTAGAGACAATTTTTAACAGATGCATCAACAGATGCCCCCACAGGGGACCCAAGGACAGGGACAGCTGGGCAGGCAGCTGTAATGCATGCCGGTCTCTCCTTCCCAGGATAATCACAAGCTGTACAAGCAGAAACTTGAGGAGCTAACCAAGCTCCAGGATGGGATCTCCAGCTCCATCGCACGGCAGAAGAAGCGGCTGAAGGAGCTGTCGTTGTCCCTCAAAAAGTAAGTTGGTGTCCTGCGACGGCGCGGGGCGGGACGGGAGGGGAGAACAGCAAGGACAGGGCTGTTGAACTCATCTCACAGCTCTTGTCTCCAATACAAACGTTACTGCAGCCTCACTGATAGCAAAGTCCTGTGGAGGTCTGGACTCACCCAGGCAGATCTTCCTCCGCTTCCCTTTCCTCTGCCCCGATCTGAGCCTTCTTTGCAGTTCAGAGCTTGCAAGGGCTTTGCAGGTAACTTGAACTGGCCCCCGTCCCACACAAAGCTCCCTCCGTCCTTCCTCGAGGAGAAGACCCGTCTGACCTCACCTCGCTCTCATTCCTGCTTCCTTTTCTTGAGCAACATCCCAGCCTGACAGAGGAGCTCACCCCGCAGATGGAGTCGCAGACTTGCCTCCAGTCCATCTTCCCTGTCCTTGGGGTGTCCTTGTCGGAGACAGTCCTGTATCAAGTGCCAGCACGTGCTGATTGTGTTACGGAGGCTATCCTGATGCCAGCGCCTGTGTTTCCTCCCCAGATGCAAAGCCCACATGAGTCCCGAACAGGAGGAGTCCATCCAAGAGACCCAGAGCCTAATAAAAGAGAGGCAGAACGTTTTCTTTGAGATGGAGGCCTATCTGCCAAAGAAGAATGGGTAAGAGGCACCTCGCCTCTGGGTTAAACACCAGGTCTTCCCTCCGCCTCCCTGCAGGACAAACCTGCTGTCACCCTGCTCCCAGCAGTGTCACAGCCGTGCTGCCCCGCTCAGGCTCCCCGGAGGACGCCTGGGCAGGAGCCAGGCTGAGCCTCTGCAGTGCTGCGCTTGTCCCCCTCGCTCCTCTGCCTGCCCGTGGCCTTCACCTGCCCTTGAACGGCGGCCGTGCGCGGGGGGGGAGCCCCGGCAAACACCCCAGCGCCTGCTGGAGGAGGGGTGTGTGCTCTGCCGCCTGTCCCCCTGCCCTTGGGAGGAGATGCCAGAGCGTTTGTGCCAGTCACGCCGCCTGGCAGCTCCGAGTGGAAAACAGCTGGGGGCTCGTTCCCGGCCCCACGGCCTCAGCGGTGGCACGAGAGGGAACGGCTCTGCCTCGCCTCCCCAGCAGCGCTGCCAGCTCCCGGACAGGCGCCCGTCCTAACGCCTCTGCTCTCTCCCCAGGTTGTACCTGAGTCTGGTGCTCGGGAACGTGAACGTCACGCTGCTCAGCAAGCAGGCCAAGTACGTCCCTCTCGTCACTGCTGCGGTGTGCTTTGCCTGGCTCGGGATCCCCTTGTCACCAGGAAACGACAGCTCCTCCCGGGCTGAGCTGTCGCACGTGCAGACACGTGGCTGGCTTGACCCGCCTGGTGCAGATTCCCTTCCCAGGCTGTCCCCTGCTTCCTTTCCCAGAATCAGCTGAGTCCTTGACTCCCCCTTACGCTCCTGCCACCGGGCTGGGACGGACCATTAGCTCTGACAAGCTAAATAGGATCCTCCACCAAAGCTGTGTCCAGGTTTCCCCCGTGTTAGGGACTTGCAGGAGAGACAGACTTGTGCAGCCACTGGCGAGCCCCCTCCTCTTCCCTTGGGAAACACCAATGGCCGATTTTGGCCCACGAGAGCGCCCCACACGCTGGGACACTAATGCCAGAGGTGCCCAGCCAGGAGCCCGTGTCTCCCTCCCTCCGTTCCCCAGGCCTCCCCTTGAAGAGCTGAGCTGAGCAGATGCCAACCTGCCCAGCTTCCCAGAGCCCTCTGGGCCACCCGCCAGGTTTGGCATGGTTGGGGGTGACTTGAAGCTGTCTCACCTGTGTGAAAGCAGCCTGGTGTGCTCTCCTCTCAGAAATACCCAGGGGACCAGGTTTTTCCTCGGCATGTCCCACAGGTTCCCAATGGAGCATCACTTTTGTCCAGCCGGGTGGAATGGGAGGACAGAGACTTCCAGCAGCTACCTTGCTCCAAGCCTGTCCTTGTGCTTCCCTGCAGGTTCGCATATAAAGATGAGTATGAGAAGTTCAAGCTCTACCTCACCATCATCTTACTCATCGTGTCCTTCTCCTGTCGGTTCCTCCTCAACTCCAGGTGAGTCCGGCTTGGATGCCGGGCAGAGATCTCCTCCCAGGGCCCCTGCGTTCTCCTCTCCCCTCCTGAAAGGTCCAGAGCTGAACAGGAGATCCTGACAAAGGATCTGGCCGCTGCCCTGGAGGTGGGGTGGCTTTTGTGGCTGTTGCGGTCTCGCTGTGGCCATGTTGGATGGTGGAGAAGCAGGTCTCCCTGCCCGCAGGGTGGGTGGGCATCCTGCAGCGATGGCTGTCTCGGTGCCTGTGCCCCCAGCGCACGGGCAGTGGCTCTGCTGCCACCTTTACATCCTGCTTTGTTTCCCACCAGGGTGACAGATGCTGTCTTTAACTTCCTCCTGGTGTGGTACTACTGCACCCTCACCATCCGGGAGAGCATCTTGATCAACAACGGATCCAAGTAAGTCCCTTGGGCTCGGGGAGGGGGGCCTGCAGCGAGTTGGTCCTTTCTCTGCAAGGCCCGGGAGTTGGGAACTATTGCGTAGCTCCGTGCTTCCCAAGGGAGCAGCTCCCTCCTACTCAGGGTGTGTAGCAAACCCTGGTAATGAGCTGTAGGAGTGGGGCGGGAGGAACTCCCCCTGCGGAGGTGGTGCGGGAAGGTGGAGCAGCGGTTGGAGCGGCCCCGGCCCCTGGGTGCCGCCTGGACCGGAGGCTCTGGGTCCTGCTCCACGCACGGCCGTTTCGTAACCAGCCCTGCTCCTTGCCTTGCCCTGGGAGCTGGAGGGCGGCTGGCGCTGGGCTGCCGCTGCTCTCCTGGTGCGTGTTTGGGTCTTGATTCGTGCTCAAGACCTGACGCGCCTTTTCTGTGTCTGCCTTCCAGAATCAAAGGCTGGTGGGTTTTCCATCACTACATCTCCACCTTCCTCTCAGGTGTCATGCTGACGTGGTAAGTCTGCGTCCCCCCGTCTCTTGGCTGTAGAGACCCCGGCCTGCTTGGGCTGCGGCCAGCTCAGATGAAGGGGCCTTCACTGCCCTAACCCGTGGCCGTAGTCCTGCTCTGTGGATGTTGTGGTCTAACAGTCGGCTCCACACGTTCCTCTCCAGGCCCAAGCACCCCAAACAAAAGCAGCCCTCGGCACCTTTGCGTGGCAGGCGGCGCAGGCAGGGTCCCTGGGCTGGGAAACACGATCCCCTGCGTTACAATTCTTGTGGAAGGGCTGTCCCAAACTCCCGTTTTGGTGGGAGCCGGGGCGAGGCAGAGCGCCGTTACCCCGGCCGTGTGGCAGGCAGGGCTGGCTGCGTCCCCTCTCAGCCCCGCGTCCCCCAGCCAGCATTGTCTCTCCGCAGGCCGGACGGGCTCATGTACCAGATGTTCAGGAACCAGTTCCTCTCCTTCTCCATGTACCAGAGTAAGTGCTGCCACGTGTGCCGGGACAGGGGGCTGGGACCGCGGCTGGCCTCGGGTGCCGAGCGTGCCTGCCCGGCTCTGCGACACATGGGGACCCAGCTGTAGCTGCTCACAGCTCTCGGCTCACCTGCGTTTTCCTTCGGCCTCTTTCCACCACCCTGGCGCTGGGACAGTCTTTGTGGGCAGCGTCATCTCGGAGCCGGGCTGATGCTGGGGCCAGGGGACGATGCCTGGGCACCTGCTGACGGGAGCCACGCTCTCCTTGCAGGCTTTGTGCAGTTCCTCCAGTACTACTATCAGAGCGGGTGCTTGTACCGGCTGCGAGCGCTGGGCGAGAGGCACAACATGGATCTGACTGTGGGTAAGCCGGGATCTTCCCTTACCGATTGTCCCAGTCCAAGTGGACCTGCCGTTGCCGCAGGGCCTGCGGCTGCTAGCAGCCTCCCTCCCAGCACTAGTCCGGTGCCCAGCTAACTGGGAGCTGTGGTTTCTGTTAAAGGCAATGGTGACAGTTACTTTTGTTTCGAGGTTAGTTTGACTGTGGTTTATCGGTGGCAGAAGTGGTAAAAGCTACAAATAAAGCCAAAGCTCTGAAAGCAGCGTCTCCCGTGAGGCGGCAGCATCCTGTAGGCTGGATGCCCCCTTCCTTCTGCTCTCCTGGGGCCGCCGGTAGTAGCGGATGTGGCTCCTGGCATCCGAGCTTCCCCCAGGAAGCTGCTTCACGGGCAGAAAACCTCCCTTCGACACCCCACGTACTTGCGGGCTGTCACCTCCCCGGCCCCTGTGACACTGAGCGTTCAGGCTGAGGCACAGCAGCTGCGAGCGAGGGCAGCTTCCTCCAGAGAGGTCCACGTTAGCCTAGGGCTAGGAATCCCTGCCGCAGTCCTCCCTCCCAGTGAGTACAAGCGCCCGCAGCCAGGCTGCGTTAGCCCGGCAGGACCTTCTCAGCCAGGCGCGGGGTGGCCACTAAACCTCCCTGCCCGTGACCTCCGGAGCTGGGCTCCATCCGGTCCCCCGGCTAGCACGTTCTCGGGTCCCCGTGCAAACCTTCGTCCTTTGCAGAGGGCTTCCAGTCCTGGATGTGGAGAGGCCTCACGTTCCTGCTTCCCTTCCTCTTCTTTGGGCAGGTGAGTGCGCACCGATCCTTGCGGGGACCTGCAAGAGGCCAGAGCCTCAGGTGGGAGCGGATCATGCCGTATTCCCGGCTGCGCTCGGCAGCCTGGACGTCCCACAGGTCCCCGCAAGCTGCTGCAGCCATGCGATACGGATGCCAGGGGCAGGGAAATGCTTTCGACAAATGCTGAGCCTTTTCTTTTCCTCCAAAGCACCCACCCACCTCCACGACTCGGCTGGTGAGATGGGGAGGACCTGGGGTAGTTCTGCCAAGCGCTCAAGTGACATGCAAAATAACAGCAGAGGGGCTGGCTCCGAGAACCCTTCCAAAACCCTTCTGAGCTTCAGCTCTGAGCTGCTGCTGAAGGTCCAGTTCTTCCTGGGTCAGAGCATTTAGGCCGATGGCCAAAAGCAGTAGGCTGGTCTGAGGCTTCCTCCCGGCCGTTGGGCTCCAGAAGGTGGCAAGAAAGGGGGAGATGTCCCAGCTGGGGTCCTCTGGGGATGAGTCCTCTGGCCCCGAGCCTGGACGGGGTATTCACCGCGTGCTGGGGCAGGCTGGCCTCACGCAAGGTCTGCGTGGGGTTTGTGCCCAGAGGAAGCAGCCGGATGAGCCTCTGAAAGCAGAAACTCCCCCTAAATCTCCTCTCTCCTGCAGTTCTGGCAGCTCTACAACGCTGTCACCCTCTTCCGCATGATCCAGCACCCGGAATGCAAGGAGTGGCAGGTAAGGGGGGCTCCCAGGCAGCTGCCCCGGGGTGGGGGACGCCCCAGGCAGGTCCCTCCTGCTGACTCGTGCCTCTGCGGTTCCCGCAGGTCCTCATGTGCGGCCTCCCCTTCTTCATCCTCTTCCTGGGGAACTTCTTCACCACCCTCCGTGTCGTCCACCAGAAGTTTCAGAACAAGAACAAAGACACGAAGCAGAATTGAAGGGGGGCAGCGTGGGGGCCAGGACTGTTTCTCCCCACCGGCCCCATCTCCCATCCCCGTCTCCTCGATGCCGTCCGGACTCTGGTGTCTCACCGTTCTTGGAAGCCTGGGTGTGGGACAGAGCTTGGGGCCTGCTCGCGGACAGACCGCGTGTTCACTGGGGTGCTGGGTCCGTGCCCGAGTCACTCACCTGGAGTCGGGAGCACCCTGCAACTCCTGTCCCGTCTGCCTTCCTCCTCCAGGAGAGCGGGGCTCCCCTTCCCTCTGCCCCGGAGACATTGACTGGGATGGTTCTCCGGGGTCAAGCCCAGCTCTGCTAGCGCTCCCCACCCCGCTGCGGGCAGGGGGCAGCCCGGGGTGCCCGGCTTGCATCAACTCCCTTGGGACAAGGCAGGGTCCAGGGCCACTGGCTGCCTCTTGCACAGCTCCTGGGGCGGTCAAGGCTCTCCCCCTTCTCTCCCCAGCGCTGCAGCCAGGGCAGCCCCTGCACGTTGAGGGCAGAGGTGAAGAGGCCCTCACGTCTCATAGGCTGCAAGCAATCGCTTCTCTGGCTGCCCCAGCAGCCCCTCTTTACTTTCAAGGGCAGTTGGAGGCCGTGCCCAAGTGCTGGTTTCCAGGGTGTGTCGTACCCCAGTTCCTCCTTCACCTTCAGGCCGCGGGGCAGGGGGGGCTGAGGTGGAGGAGCTGCAGCACTGGAGGGGTTGGGAGCACCACGAGCCTGAACCAGGCTTCACGCTGGAACTGCGCGAACAGCGCCCTGGTCTCGCATCTCTGGAGGATGCACGTGTAAAAAATAAAGGGACAGTGCTGCCTCGGGTCACCGGGGCGGTCCCAGAACAGCGTGCACGCTCTGCTCTGCGGTTTTGGCTCATCTGGCAGGGAAGAAAAGCCATCTCCAGGTGCCCCCACACCAGCCTGGGGTGCAGGGCGTGGTGGGGACAGGAGGGCAGCGCTGCGAGCTCCCTCCCGCAGCACCCCCTGGCCTGCACAGCCCCGGGCTGTGGCCAGAGCTTTGACCACCCACGGAGCCAAGCAGAGCCCAGCAGGACTTGGGTGTCCCTGCAGACTGGGGGGAAGAGAAGCCCTGTACTACCACCGGGAACTCCTGAAGTGCTGGGAACCAAACAGCACGTCTAGCACAGCTGTGCCTCAGTCCAGAGCCATCCATCCCCCGTTGCCGTCCTCGCTGCCCTGCCGGGGCTCAGCACCCCAGGGTAGGGGCTGCCCCCAGCTCCAGCTCCGCCTAAACCCAGAGCTGCCCCCGCTCCCCATGTTTCCTCCTGGTTAGCAGCCATGGCTCCTCCTGCCTCCCTCTTCCCTCTGGCTGAGCAAAGAGAGGGCAGGAGGCAAACTACAGAAACAGTATTTTTATTCCAAGGGCAAATGTATTTAAATAATTTACAGTCATTGGACAGCCTGAAAGGTTGTTGGTTTTTTTTTTCCATGATTAAATCACAAAGATGTTAAAATAAAAACAGTATTTAAAAAAATGACCGTACACAGCATGAGGGAGGGGCTGGGCACAGGGGAGCCGCCCATTGCAGGACCCCAGGGAGCAAGCAGGGCCCCTGCGGACTGAGACCCCCCAAGACCAGGTCTCTTCCAGAGGGGAGAGGAGCCATCCCCTCCCCGCTGCGTGCTGGAGCGAAGGCGGGCAGCGGGGGGAAAGGAGGGGGGTGCCTGTGGGGCAGCTCTGTGCCCAGGGCCGGCTGCCAGCCCCGCATCCTAGAAATGGCCAAACAGGGTGGGAGGGAGGCGAGGACAGATCGCTGCCCCACGCCGTGCCCTCGCACCAAACCCGCAGCGCAGGGGGCTGCCGGCTCCTCCACCCCTCTGCCGTCCCCAGGCTGCCCGTGCCGGCAGGCCAGGGTGGTCTCCAGCCCCAGGGGATAAGGCAACACCTCGTGTTCAGGGAAGGAGCCCGAGCTCCCCCGGCACCGTCCGTCCCTCCTGCCCCACATCAGCTGTGTCCCTGACCTCATGGCTGGTGCCACGAGGTGGTGCCGGGGGCACCGCAGCTCCCGGACAACAGCCTGAGCTACCCCCCTCCCCCTCTCAACCCCTTCCACCCCCCAGGGTACACAGCCCGCCCCGGGGGGCTGCTGTGGCCCAGGAGGGGTTGGGAGTGACACTGGGGTAGCTGTGGGCTGGGGACGACGCCGTCACCCACAGCAGCAGTGGGCGAGCAGGCTTTCCACCTCCCACGGGCCCATGCCTGGGGACCTGTTCTCTCCCCGGCCCCGCCAGCCCCGCTCTTAGCTCCAGACGTCCAAAGAGTACCGGCCCTTCGTCATCAGTTTCTTTACATAGTCCACGGCCTGGGGCTGGCTCATGTTCCCGAACTCAGCCACGATCTCGTAGAAGGTGTTCTGCACATCCCGGGCCATGTTGCGAGCATCGCTGGAAACAAGGGGACCGTGAGCGAGGCAGTAAGACATCAGAGCCACAGAGCCCTGGTCGCCTCTCAACACCCGAACACGGACGGTTTGCTCACCCCAGCCCACCTGCCCGGCCGCTTGCCCTCCCCTGCAAGGACAGCGTAACCCTCCCAGGGCTTGTAAGGCACAAGTGGGTAAACTGAGTCACACTCGTTTTCCTGAGAATAGGAATGTTTTCCCAAAGCCCCTTCCCTGCCACCGGACCTACCCGCACACGTAGATATGAGCGTTCCCCTCATTAACCAGCTTCCAGACGTTTTCCTTGTTCTTCTTCAGTAAGTGCTGAACATAAACCTGGCAGGAAACAAGGTGGGAGTGAGGCGAGAGGAGCCGAGCCCCCACGCCGCAGGCCATGGCGAGGGAGGGGAAGCCAAGCCCGTGCCGGTGGCTCCACAAGACAGCGGAGGCGCTGGGTGCTCCTACGACTGCCACGGGCCGCCTTCCCCAGCAGCGAGGCTGCAGGCTGGGAGTCTCCAGCCCTCGGGGCCTTTTCTTCCCCCGCCGCCACGGCTGGGAGCGATGGTGGGCAGCATGAGCAAGTGGCTGGGGGACTAGAGCGGTACCTTCTCAGCCTGGTCCCTGGAGAAGGCGACGTTGAGCTGGGTGAGGACTCCCTCCTGATGGAAGCGGGCCAGCTCCTCGCGGTACAGGTAGTCCTCACGCTCATGGCGGCAGCCGTAGTAGAGCACCGTCTCGCCCACCTCTTTGCCTGCAGAGCCACACGCCACCCATCAGCTGGCCCCCTGCAGCCCCCAACCCCGTCCTCCCCACCTCCCCTCGTCCTGCCAACCCGGGGGAGGCAGAGCTGCGCGACTGCTTCTGTTTATAAGGGGAAGCTCGAGGCGGATTCCCAGAAGTACCCGTATGCTTTAGAAATGAGTCTAAGTGACTTGACTGCGGTTATTTGGAGTCGTGGTGGCAGAGGTCAGAGAACTGGCTCAGGTCTATCTGCCCCCCCAAACATCCTCTGTGGCCAAGAGGAGAACAAAGCATCCTCGTGCTGGGCAAAAACACTCAGCTGTGTGGCTGCTCCACCGCCTCTGCTTTTTGCTAGACCCCATCAGCGATGTGAGCAGCACAAGCTGCACCTTGGAGGCACTGACTGGCCCCGCAGAGCACTGTCCTGCAGCAGCTCCAGTCCCCAGGGAAGTTTGTGGGCCCTCACCTTGCTGCTTCAGCCAGGCCCGCTCCTGAATGAAGCCGATGAAGGGGGCTATGCCAGTTCCCGGTCCAATCATGATGACGGGCGTGCTGGGTTTGAAGGGCAGGCGAAACTGCGACTTCCTGACGTACATGGGCACCAGAGAGTTGCTCCCGTTCTCATCGGGCACCTTGTTCTTGAGCCAGTTGGTGGCCACCCCTTTGTTCAGGCGTCCCGTCTTGGTCTCGTACTCCACCGTGACGGCACAGATGTGGATGGTGTTGGGGTGAACCTGCGGGGAAGGGATGTCAGCGCCAGGCAGAGAGGGAGCCCCAGCAACCCCATAGCTCATTCCCTTGTGCTCAGGGATGGGGAGAAGTTTAACCTAATGTTAACGTTGAGACAGCTATTCCTCCCCTGGCAGACCAAACCTCCCAGCATGCCCCACATGGGGCTTCTGTCTTGCGCCCGACTCGTCACAGGACCACTGAGCTTCCCTCGGTATTGCCAATAACCTCAGGGCTTCAGGCACAAAGTAAAGAGTGAATTCTGACCAACCCCTAAAATGCCACCTTGCTTCCAAGCCCTGAAAGCAAGGCCTACGGGTGAAGAGGAGCAGGGCTGCAGGGAGGGTGGTGGTATCAGGGCGCAGCTGGCTGCAGCGTGGGACCCTCTGCAGACCCTGTGGAAGTTGGGATAACCCCCTCTTCTCATGCACAGAGATAACTAAAGCTGTCCCCCTCACAGAAAGCATCGCCAGGGCAAGTTCCCCATGTCCGGTCGCCAGCTGAGAGGGGGACCGTGGCACTGTGGAGCTGCAGCTGAAGCGGTCTCTCAGCAGCCTCAGTCCCTTGCTGGAAGCACGCTCACCTTGGAGGAGGAGGCAATGGAGTAGTAGCGGGCCTGCAGGCGGGGCAGGAGCTCACACAAGTGGTCGATGGGGGGCCGCAGCGAGGGCATGTCCTGCAGGATGGCCAGGATGTTCCTCCGGGCCTCCACCACCCAGCTGAGGTAGAGAGCCTGCGGGCAAGGGCACATGCGTGACAACTTCCCTATGTGGCTGGCAAACACTCCCTCAGCTCTCTGCACATGGTGCCCAACGGTCCTGGATCCCTTTTGGGGATCCTCCAGCACCCAGTTCAACCCAGCAGCTTTGCTGGGAAGGCCACAGCTCCCACCTTCCCCTCAGCAGCAGACGACGCCATTTTGCGGAGGCGCTCCTGCTCGCCGGTGTCCGTGGCGTACTGGGCCAGCTCATAGAGGACATTGGTGCGGGGCGGGTTGGTGATGTCCAGGTAGTACGTCAGGGCTGTACGGTAGGACGTGGGGCAGGGGAAGGGATGTTTCTTATTGGATTCCTCTGGAGAAGAGGGAGAGGAGGAAAAAAAAAAAAAATTAAAAATCAGCAACCGCATGCTGTTATGTTAGAGATCTCGTGCCAGCAGCTACATGCAGTGTATGAGAGCTGGAGACAGCAGAGGAACCGGCTTCAGGAAGGAGAGAGCAGCCCTAGGGCTGAATCAGCCTGTTGGCCAAAGCCCTGATCCCACACTGAAGCAGCTCCAGCACAGGGCAGCTCCCTCTCCAGGCAGCTACGTCTCCCAGTAGCCCATCTTGTGTTTCACAGATGCTGCCTGACAGCTTATCAGCAAAAAAAATATCCCGTGCTCCCCAGTGGGGCTCTCTGCCCCGAGATACCCATGCACAGAGGCACCCAGCAAACTCCCAGACCAAGCAGGAGGGCTGTTCTCCGCAGCTAATTTGGCCTCATGCACTTACACCTCCTTCAGATCTGGCCTCAAAAGTGTCCTTAGTCTCCTTCAGCCATGGACAGTCGTGCTCAGAGCCCCTTTGGGAAAGGTAAGCACCAGCAGTCAAGGCTGGAGCCATTCAGTTCAGCAAATGAAGAGGTCCGTAAGGGACAGGAATGACAGTGTGAGGCCGGACAACGTGGGACACCGCACAGGGGGCCGCGGGCTCTGGCAGTGCGTTAAAGCCACTTGGTCCCTTGAAACCAGGAGCTCTCTTAGGTTTCTGGGCCAGCGCATCTGATGCCTCAGGTCAGGCTGCGCTGCTTCAGGAGTAAGATGGGCAGCAGCTGCCATCTCCCTCCTGCCAGAGGCCAGCTCTGCTGGGAACACTGCCCAAGAAGAGCTCCTTGTATCAGCACCAGTGCTCCCTCCTGGCAGTTCAGTCCCCAAGCCTGTGCCTCCTCCAAGGACTGAATAACAGCATCTCAAGACACTAAGGCTCCTGTTGAGCTCTGGGACTGTTGCAGCAGAGGGATGCTCTGGCAGGCTGATGCTCTGTAATTAGGAGTGTGCTGTTACATAATTTGTTATTGAATGGGCACACTAAGCGCGTTTCACAACTGACCCACTTCAGCCGGCTCTCAGCAAGCGGGCTCTGTGCCACTGCTAAAACGGTACGGCATTCGGAGCGGCCACGGGACGTCTCTGTTTGCCAGGAGGTGCCCTACGGGACCTGAAGGTGATCTGGCTCCCGCTCTGGTGGGAAGGACAGAATGGTGGGAATGCCGCACCTCGAGCACTGTGTTCAGTTTTGGGCCCCTCACTACAAGAAGGACGTCGAGGTGCTGGAGCGTGTGCAGAGAAGGGCAACGAGGCTGGTGAGGGGTCTGGAGAACAAGTCTGATGAGGAGCGGCTGAGGGAACTGGGGTTGTTTAGCCTGGAGAAAAGGAGGCTGAGGGGAGACCCCATCGCTCTCTACAACCACCTGAAAGGAGGTTGTAGCGAGGGGGGGGTCGGTCTCTTCTCCCAAGTAACAAGCGATAGGAGGAGAGGAAATGGCCTCAAGTTGTGCCAGGGGAGGTTTAGATTGGACGTGAGGAAAAATTTCTTTACTGAAAGAGTGGTGAAACATTGGAACAGGCTGCCCAGGGAAGTGGTGGAGTCCCCATCCCTGGAGGTATTTAAAAGACGAGTAGATGAGGCACTTAGGGACATGGTTTAGTGGGCATGGGGGTGTTGGGTCGACGGTTGGACTCGATGATCTTAGAGGTCTTTTCCAACCTTAATGATTCTATGATTCTATGACAGAGGCTGTAGCTGAAGGAGAACTGCTGACGCTCGGGTGATCGTTACTCACCGTCCAAATTGTTTAGGGACATGATTGTGTCCAGATCCATGCCCAGGATCTCACCAATCTGATTCACCAGAGAAGAGTCGTTGGCTGGGTACACCGCCACATGGTCCCCAGACTCGTACCTGGCACGAGAGCAGGAGGAGAGCAGATGAAACACCAGCGCCACTTCTCATCCACCCCAAGCCTGAGCTGCTCAGCTAGAAGACAAGCGGGCTGGTGCAAGGGGCAGTAGGACAACACTGAGATCTGAGCTGCTACGCAGTGCCTGCACAATCAGGGATCCCAAAGAGCTGGCAGTAGTAGCAGAAAGGACCATTGTGGAATAATGGTTTTAAGAACTAGTATTTTTACAAGGCACCTCCAAGATAACAGCAGTTTTGCCAGAGACTTCAACGAGGCCAGACTTCCAGCAAGGACAGGCCAACTCCCTGACAGGCAAGGAGCAAAGCTGCTCAAAACCTCTGCAGTATTTTGTTGTGTTAAGCCACCTAGATTCACAGCTTTCTCGCAAACACAGAGAGGAATTTAAGCCAGCAAGAGGATTTTTAAGAACAGGGCTTTTTTTCCCCTATGCTTGTACACCTAAGCCAGGCAAGCCCAGGCATGAGCCATCCCCAGCTTTCCCCTCTCTCGTAGCTCATCTGCCCTCTCATTTTTTGAATGCCTCCTAGAGAATTCTTGCAGCTGGGACTGCTCAGGTAGGACGGGTATGTGCAGCCAGCTCTGGAGGGACCCGGAGCAGCCAGCTGGCACGGCCAGGCGCAGCACAATAGCTAGGACAAAGTCCTGACATGGGGTACCTGATATGTGATACAGAAGTCCAGAGGGGCAGTGTTAAGTAATTATGCGAACAAGGTCCCCTTCTGAAGTGCTGGATGAGGCCAGTGCCACATCCTTGTTCTTTGCTCCTGATGCAGACTGCTCCTGCCAAAATAGGGGAGCAGTTTCCCATGGGAAACTACCTGATTTTGGAATTGGAGATATCCAGCTCCAGGTGCATAAGGTGTCGCTCTCCACCCTCGTTCAGCTTGCGGTTCTCTGTAACCTGGGCCAGGAAGGGGTTCTTGGCATCAAACGGTCTGGAAGGAAAGACAAGGATCCTCCGGGTTACTCTCCTGCAGGCTCACAGTGCTTTCTGTATCCAAGCACGTTCCCTCTGCCTCCAGAGCAGGCCCCCCATGATTTGAGCATGGGGCTGTCCTGGCTCATGTTTCAAAGCACACCACAGCACAAACCAAATTATGATCATGCTGCTACCCACACTGGCAGAAAAAAAATGATCACTTCCCTTCTAAGCACAGCCCAGCAGTCAACAGCTTCTGTCCCATTAAGAACAAGCAATGCAAAAGTAAATAGGAGGGAATGTCACATCTCAAAGAGATATTTCAGTTTGGAAATAATTTATACAGCTAATCTTCCCAAAGCAAAACTGCAAGCAACCATCACGCATTAGCTACCTGGGCAAGGAAAGGCTCTGAGTGACCTCAAGACAGACGCTGCAAACGTACCAGCCAAACACCACATGTGAACACAGCCACCTTCTCACACACTAACGATTCATTAACTGGGGAATCCCCAAGAGTCCCAGTGAAGATCTGAGCCTGTTTCTCTTGGGCAGACATCTGCCACATGGCTGCATTGCAGAAATGGCACTGCCCGCATAGCACGCGTTGTTAGAAACATCAAGGACTCCATCGGCCGAAGCCTGGCCCACGTACACCCTGCCCAGGGCAGTTTGGCACTTACGGCTTCTGGTTCTCGTAGCTCTTGAGACGACCCATCTCACCGGTGTAGACTTTGTTCATGTTCACATCCGTGTGCACCACCAGCTCATACTGGCGGATGCTGGAGGAGGAAGGGGGAGAGAAAAAGAGGAAAAAAGTCAAACTGGAAATCACGAGGTACAGCTGGAACCACCATCTGCTTCGCTGGATTTGCTGCAGTTCAAAAACAAATGCAACTTCCACCGCTTCACCCTTCTTGAGACATTAAGAATCAGACAGACCACGCAGAAAGCCCAAACCAAGAGGAAACATCAGCTTCACTGAGAGCATCGCAACCCAGCAAAGCCATCCACAAAGGAACCAAACCCATCACATCCCCATTCGGAACAGAAATCCAGAGCTGGGTTCAAACTCGCACCAGGACAGGCTCAGTCCAAATAGCCCCACGATCTACTCCACATGTGCCCTCTCAAGTCTGGAAGGGGAGGCAGCACACAGGAAAGGGGACAGCAGCTCAGGACTGATGGCACAGCCACCAGCCAGAGGTGGCCGATCTCTCTGGCACCCAGAAGAACCTGCTCCCATACCCACCTGGACTCTTCTCCTGTAGCCTCCACCCCAAAGTGCTCACACACCGCAGGCCAGAACTGCTCTCTCCAGGTGATGAAGTCTTCTTCCAAGCTAGCCAGGGCAAAAGAGAGATTTAATAACCCTGCCCAAGGGAGAGCAAAGGGCTATTTTCCCAGAGGAGCCATCTGAGATCCCTATGGACTTCCTCCTTCACCACGGGAAAAGGCATTTGCCCTTGGATCCAGGCAGTTTTGGTATGTCTACATGCCCACAGATCACCAGAAGAGCGTCTTCAGATCACTAAGTGGGTGGGAGGGAACTGTTGCTATACCAGCCACCCCTCCCTTCACCAGGTCTGCCAAGGAAGGCTTTGTTATTCAGACTCAGTCTTTAACCAACTCAGCTACCCCTTGCCCACTCTTGGCATTAGGTCTCCTTCCTAAAAGGCAGATTCCACCATGGCAATGCTTATTTTTCTGGGCTCAGAGCTTCCCACACACAGCACATCCCTCTCATCAGATCTTGCAGCCCTTAAAGGTAGAGCCACAGGTTGATGCCTGTGGCACCCACAGGGTGCTCAGGAAAGCATAGAGAGGTGTGTGTGTCCCCCAAAAAAAGAAAAATCATTGTCTGAGTTGGAAAATTGCTGCCTTCCACCATAAAACAAACAGTTCACAAGGAGATGGAGTTTGCCTCCTCCACAGGGACGGGTGAGTTTATCCATACAGGCTGGGTTAGCAACGGAGCTGCAGCAGGGCGCAGGCAGAGGAGGCTGCAAAGCCTCCTCGAGTACATAACTATGGTCATTTAAAGCTGATGTGGGATTTCCCAGACACAGGATACTCGTAAGTGTACAGGGATCCGATTGTGGGAGAGAGAGCAGACAGATACACGCTCAGAGACGTGTCAGCTCCCACAGCTAGCCCTATGAAGTTTACTTCTGTCTTAGTAGTAGAGCCAACTCCCTGCCAAGGTCCCTTCCACGATGCTTTAGCCAGCTCTGACCAGCCCTTAAAGCCAAGTTACTCACTTGCCATCGTCATCTCCTAGCCCAAGTTCAAAGATGCGTTGGGCTCCAAGCTCCTCCAGCCTCTTGTCCACATACTTTCCCATGGCATTGAAGTGCTCATAAGTCTTGTTCCCCAGCCCAAAGACCTGGAAGGGAACACTGGTGAGTGCAGAGAAGCAGGGGCTGGACTTTTCCCATCCAGTTGGCATCCTCTGGCTCGTATCACCCAGCAAAGGATGTTGAAGAAAGACAGCAAGACCTCTCCCAGCTCCCCGTCAGCTATTTGTGGACCTTGAGTAAGAATCTACCACTGGAGAGTGTCTGGTCAGTAGGCACCACCACCTCCCCTGAGCCAGGCCTCAGGTATGTCAAGAGGATGCACACAGGAGAGCTGCCTGCATCATCTCCTCGAGGCACCAGAAAGAGCCTGGACTGCCTGGAGACCAATTGCTGTCCCTTGCCTCCCACAAACAGCTCAGCAAATGTTTGCTCACTGCTTTACACAGAGCAGCTTAACATCTCCAGCAGTGGATTTTCTCCTCATTTGCAATTATTATGCTGCCTAAGGAATTTGGCCGGGGTTTAGGTGAGGTGGCTATATCTCAGCCAATTATTCAGCTCAGCACAGGAGCTCCTGCTCACACACTCCTCCAAGCGATTTAATTTGCAGGAGAAGATCTGGCCCAGGGCTGCTCAGTTAGCTTCTGAACAGCAGCAGCAACCTGTAACTCATTTACAGACCTTGAATCCAATGCCTACTGGGCTGTTTGTGGCAAGACATTACCAGCGAACCCCTGTGATTTAGGGAATGGAGAGAGCACTCCGACATCCGCATTTAAAGCCCCCAGATACATGTTTGCAAGCGTGCACGAAGCTTGGAGAGGAAGACAATAGGGACCGCATGTGACACAGGCGTACAAGGCATAGACATCATGTTGTGCCTTTACCCAAGCCATGCGCAGGCACAGTGGAGGGCTTTTGACTTTCCTGCCCAAATGCAACATGAACTGGAATTGAGCCGCTTACTGCAAATCGGAGACCCGACAAGTCAGCGTCGGCCTCCTGCAGCCAGTCGTAGAAGTCTTGGGCATTGTCCGTGGGATCACCCTCGCCGTAAGTGGCCATGCAGAACACAGCTAAGGACTTGTCGATCTCAGAGAGGCGACTCAGGTCCGACTACAACCAAAGGAAAGAATAAACCCTCAAGGTTCCCACAACACGGTTATTGGTCAAGCCTATTCCTACAATACAGCTGCCTCTGGTGTGCAGAACAGCACCACGTCATGTCAAAGAGCTGATTACAAAAGGGGTTGGGAAAGGCCAAACCCACCCAAAATGGCAGGGAAAATAAAGCTAACCACCCTCACTGGACTGCAAGTCAATACTTCTACCCCACCAGGAAAGCAATGGGATTTTCCATACAAGGCTTTAAGGGACCAGGATCGTTGTTCACTCTGGTGAGCACCACAATGTCAATGCCTCTGTCCAAGACTGCAGCAGTATGGGACCAATGCTAACTACAGAAGGAATACGGAGCAAGTTTCATGCTGCCAATGGATGACTCGCAACTCCCAAACACTCCAGGCTACCTTCCTCTTTCAGTCACGTTGCAGTGTTCACTCCAAATCTGTAGAATGGCAAGGACCAAGCCCATCTCTGCATCTCTCAGGCTGACCTTTTCTCCCCTAAATGACACTACTAAAAGGGCAACTGTCCCTTGGCCAGGCTCCTTCTGGGTTTTTTTTAGGGGATACTAAAAGGATGTTACCTATCCTGAGGCTGTACATGGCTAAATTACCAAGTCATACTCCTCTGGATCCGCTGCCATGCCCCGGAGGCCGTAGCGATGAGCATCTTTGGAGAGACGATTGGCAAACTCCTCTGCTGTACCTGTCTGGGAACCGTAGAAAACCACTATGTTTCGCCCCTGGAGAGAAAAAGAAATCCCTGTTAAATTTTTATTACTCATTTGGCAAATGCACGGACGAAGCACATCTTATCAGAGACAAAGGCAACACCTGGGATCAGGAGCCCTGGGCTGCAACCTAAAGGCAAGTAGGAGTCTGCACCTGTACGGGACTCCACGACGGGTTTGCGGCAGAAAACTCAAGGCTAAGCTGTTAATAAGAACATGACTCTTGTCAATCTCAGAGGGGTGACTCAGGTCAGGCTAAAACCCAAAGCAAAGAATAAACCCTCAAGATTTATTCTCAACCTCAAGGCTGCAGCGTGACTCCTGAAAACAGGGAACTC
This sequence comes from Aptenodytes patagonicus, assembly GCF_965638725.1. NCBI lineage: Eukaryota > Metazoa > Chordata > Aves > Sphenisciformes > Spheniscidae > Aptenodytes > Aptenodytes patagonicus. Next base: position 5,712,712 of record NC_134965.1, read on the forward strand.
CCTGGATGAGAAAGCAGACTTGCCTAAGCTTTAGGAAAGTGCCTAAGCACCAGAGCACCAGAGCTCCTGCTCTGCCGCAAGCCAGCTACTCTGAAGTAAAACGGAAAATACATCCAGTCCCTGCTTCTTCCTCTGCTTCCTCTTGTGTCCAGACCAGCAGAGTCAAAACCCGCCAGTTCTGCGTACAACAATTCCCATTCCAGAGCGAGCCAGTTTGGGAACCAACCACGCAGATAAACAACTGCCAGCCAATGACTTTAAAGTCTCTGCCATTTCCCTCCTGACTTTGATCTCATATTACACTTTTTTTTGCACCAAATTTTCACTTCAGTTTTTTTCTCTAACAACTCTCAGGCATAGACTGGAAGAGCTATTCCTGCCTGCCCACCCAGCCTTCCTCTGGATGCTCTTTGCAGCAGATAGGTGTCTGTATCCAAACCAGTCCCCCCTGCTGACAGCTAGACAGTCTCCAGAGGAAACCGGGAAGGACACGAGCTCCCCCACCTTCCCAGCACCCCGCGTAGCCAGAGCGAGAAGCTTACCGTCTTCTTCATCTTCTCAATGAAGCTGCTGTCTCTCACTGGAGCTGCTCTGAAAGACAGGAGGAACCTCCTTTCAGATGGGCACGTTCGTTCTTTAAGGTCAGGAATAAGCAAGTGGGGAAACAGTGGCCCCCAAACCATACCACATCTCAGATGGCTACCCAAAGTGGTGAGAGTCCCCATCGACCACTCTTATTTACCCTGTCACAGGGATACCCATCGCTCAGCTGCAGGGCTTCTCCTCTGCACACAGCCATGGACCAGGGACTCTCAGAGCACAGGGGAATAGCTGACGCCCTGCCTTACCTCCATCGGTAAATCCTCCCGCAGGCAAAGCCCAGAAACTCAGCCCTGAGTGTCAGGAAACCTTTACTCTATCAATTGCTCTGAGAGGTTTCACAGCTGAGCAGGTTACAAGGATCTCACAGAGCTACAATGCAGGAGTAAGTCTCCAGAAAAATCTCAGAGGCCAAGCCACAATGGGAGAGAAGGGAATGGAGAGCTCCCTGCTTCCCCCACCACAGCGGACAGGCAGGGGATCGGTGCTGAGCCATGCCCCCCAGGGTGCGTTCCCCAAGCTTGAAGTCAGACAGGGTTAAAAAACAGCTGTTCCGACCTCAAAATAGCATGCCAGACCGGAGTCCCAGAGCTGGAGAGCCCTGCAGAGCAGACAGACGCAGCTGATCAGACCCACAGAGCCTCCGGCAAGGCGACCACTGCCCGCCGAAGTCCCGCAGGGCTCGTTCCTGCACTGGGGTTTCCGTCCCCAGTGCAGATCTCCGGCACAGAAGGCGTTTGTATTATCACAGGGAGGTGGCTTTCTCTCTCTCGAAAGAGGGACAAACCGCAGCAGCATGAGAAACATCGAGGCAGAGATTCACACCACTATGGCTACCCTATTAGGTAGGGAGCCAGAAGAGCTTTGCTATCCTAAGCACACCCATGGACTGTCACAGGGTGACAGCAACCCAGCCCTGGGGACCCTGGGAGCCTCACAAGCAGAGGTGGCTCTAGCTACAGTCAGATTAGGCGCTGGGGTCTTTTCAAGGCAGGAGGACAAGTGCCAGGAGCTCACTTGCTGTATTCCCCACTGGAGCTTCAGTAGCCGGGAGGAGGAACGTGGGACCCATTCCCGTTTCTCTTTCACAACGGAAGAATGCAAGGCTGGGTCTCCCGTGGGAAGAGAGAAGCCTCCAGACAAAACACAAATGGTTTTGGCCCCAGCCCATGTAAGAATGCGCAGAGCTCGCTAACAGTTTCCTAAACTCTGCAGCCCAGAGGGAGGGATCTCTGCGGATGTGCTGAGACATTTGCAGAGCACACACACACACACAGAACGGCAGGGTGAGGGACGTTCAGCAAAGCATGTCTTCAAGCACCCCTTTCTACCCAAAGGTTTCAAGGAGCTCCGTAACCTGGCCTGAGAGCTCCGAGCACTGACACAGCCCCATACAGCACGCGCTGAAGACGAGCGAACCCTACCCAAAAACGCTACCTGAGGCGGCCGTGCTCCCAGGAGAGAGCTGCTTCGCACTCCCCACTTTGCTCTCTCAGCAGTTAACAGCCTCCCCACGTTGTCGTTTGTGCTTCGTTGGGAACAGGGGTATCACAAGCATCTTAGAGAGCAGCCCCAGCCCTGCCCATGCTACCACCAGGACGGGGGCTCGGGGGAGCTGCCCCCCCAGCCGGCTCACAAGACTCAGCTCTCACTTAGCTTTTGGCTCCCTGGTGAACTTCTTCGGTTTACTGACCTCTGCAAATGAGATCCAATTAAAATAGCTGTTGGGTCAACTGCTAAACAAAACGCTTTTAAAGGAGGAGGAAAAAAAAAGTTTTAGATCCTTTCAGCAAGCTCCCTTTGGAAGAGAAAAGGGTGCAGCACATGGAGCTCGTCTGTTTTCAAAAGGAGGCAACCCTGCACTGAAGTGTTGTGGTGAAGAACAGTCTGTGGCTCAGACACAGAAGCAATAATGAGTCTGGCTTTTGAAAAAAGGCTACACAACTCCCTGAAATTGCTTCATCAGGGTGGCTCAAAAATCTGAGCTGCAAAGACGCGCAGACGCTGAAGACAGAAATGACACTCATTTTTACTGCTCAGCCAGGAAAACTTAGAAGAGAAAGCATGTTTTCAGCAACGACTGCTCTTACAGCTTAGATAGCTCAGGGCAGCGACTCCAAGAGAGTTAGAAGTGACAGGTAGAGGAAAGGGGATTAACTCCATTGTCGGAGCAAGTCTTTAGCTTGTACAGAATGCCCACCCTTGGTGAGAGCCTACAGCACAAGCGACTCCCAGGGCTCTCTACCACTTTGGTTTCAGAAGAAAAAAAGGAGGGGGAAGGAAGCTCCCGACAGCTCAGCAATGATACCAAAGCCTCTGTCTCAGCCGAACACCTCTCCTTCAGAAAGCTCCCACGCCTGTGGCTTTCCTCCCGAAAGCACACGTACATGCAGAAGTGAGAACGCAGCCTGGACGTTGCAGAGAAACTGAGTACCGACAGCAGGGTCTCCTCTGGAGCAGCCTGCCTCCAAGCGGAGCCTCTCCTCTTCCTTCTCCTCCTGCCCCAGCAGGCAGAAGCACCCCACTCCGCCCAGCTTTGGGACGGCAGGAGTGACCCATCAAGTCAGAGCGATCCCCGCCTGCCCATCGGGCAGATTAACTCACCTCGCCACGGCCGCCTCTTCTCGCGGGGCCGAGTACACGCAGCCCATGGTCGGGGCAGGGAAGAGGCAGACAAAGAGTCGCAGGGCAGCCGTGTCTGTCTGCAAGGGGAGGTGTGGGGGGACGGATCTAACTTAGCTCTGGAGCAACACGCACACAGGCCTTTCCATTCTGCTCCTCCTGGGCATTAAAGCCAAGCGTCAGCCTTTTGTTAAGGAGAAGAGAGGCAGCACAAAAGGTCCCGGCACGGGTCATAGCAGGAGTGGTCCTGTCCGCTCAGATCCTCGTGGCGGGGCTTTGGAAGTTACCGAGTGGATCCGCACAGTCCTGAGAAACTGCAACATCTGGCAGCAGTGGCAGAAAGGAATTAGGAGTGGAGAATGAAACCTCCCAGGATCCTCTGCAGCACACATCCCTCTCCCACCCGCGTGGAGCAGGGGGACGGGACACAAAACCCTCCCCCAGCCTTGTTACCTTGGAAACTGTTTATATCACAGCTGCTTTTATATATATTCTTTAAAAAAAAAAAAGTCGACGCTGTAGCTGAATGAAACGATTCCAGACACTGCATGAGCAACGCTACGGGTAACTATGGCAGTGCCATTACGGAGGCAGCTCAAAGGAGTTTGTTCTCTTCAGGATCCTATTAAATTAAATTAGAGGTGGTCTCTCTCTCTCTCTCTCACACACACACGCAGGCAGCAAAGAGAGCTAATCAGACTAAGGAGTTGGAGCAATTCCTGCCACAGGAAGCCCTACAAGCACCAGGGAACGGATTTCTCTATAGCTGCAGAATAGAGATAAGCCAATTTCTGCCCCAAACAATGTCAAAGATGGGGGGAGAAGGGAGGGGGGGTGACGCTCAGCGTACCAGTCCATGTCTCCCCAGGGCAACAGTCTGCACAACTCCAGAGCGGGGACACAAGAAAGGAAAGAAATCTGTGATTGAGAAACACGCAGAGGAGGAGCAGCCGAAGAATAAAAATAAATTAGTGCATTCCCCAGCAATGCCACCGCGAGGAAGCGTGGTGGCCACGGCTGCATGGCGATGGAGAGCCGTTCTTCCTAATGACATCTGCAGAACAGGCTGCGGGGAAGGCTGCTCCGGTGGTTTCAATTAAGTCTGAAAATGGTCAAAACACAAGCAATCCTCAGTCAGCGGTATCCCGGCCTGCCCCACGCATGCGTGTTACATGACAGAGGTACAGGACATCTCGTACGCTGCAAGCCTCTGCACATGCTGGGCTCTGCTCCTTCGGGCAGGAGAACAGCTCCGCTTGGCTGTGAGGGTAAGGGATCAGCAAGCGCCTGAGTGGTAGCCGAACCCAGAGATGCATCGTCAGGGCAAGATCATGACCATTCCCAGGCCACGTGGGCTGGTGGAGCCACGCGGAGTGAACCCAGCCCAGATGCCATCCAGAACGGGGTATTTTGACCGTGCATCTGTTCTTCCACAATCAAGGGCAGTTGCATTGCGGCATTGCCTTTGGAGACCCGGCTGAGCTGATGTGGCTTGATCGAGGTGTGCTGCTCAGTGGCGGCCCCCAAAAACCCCAGGAGAGCACCAAGGTGCTGGACGCTGTGTTCAGGTCAGAGACTCTGCTTGCACTCTCCCACGTCGCAAGCAAATCCATTAAAGCAGCAGCCATCAGGACGCGTCTGAATTGCTGTTCAGCACTTTCACCCTCCAGTCTTCCAAGGCTGAAGCTGAAGTTGGGGGCCAAAGTGACATGACAGAAACCATCACCCAATACCATCAGATAAAGCAGTTCAGGACAGTTTGGCGAGTCAAGGCAGAGCTGCAGAGAATGTGCTGAAGAAAAGCAACACCTCTTAAGGTCAAGGCTCTCCACTTCAGCCAGAGACAGCCCCGCCGAGGGCTCTCTGCCTTCACGGGTCCGGGACAGCTTCCCTGCCTGCAGATGGGCCTGCCCCTGCCTGCCATCCATCCAGACACGGGCAGCGCCTGACAGTGTGATCCTGTATCTTGCCGTTTTGCTTGTTCATCAGAAAGGAAACTCCACCCCAGACTCAAGGACGACAGGAGGGAAGGAAACACAAGGCTGAACAAGCTTGTTTTCCCCACTCATTTCCCGCCCAGTTCCAAGTGTCCCATAAAATAATGCTGCAAAAGCTGCAGGAAGTTGCTGTCTCCGTCCCAGAGGACAGATGTGCCACCAGCCACAACCTTGGCTTATAGGTCCACGCTGCCCTCAGAACAGCTTGCTACAATGACCACAGCAGGGCTGCAGCAGGCAATGGCAGGGTCAGGCTTAACGTGTGGGAAAAACTACTTTAAAGCCTCCTCTTGTGCTCTTCACCTGCCTAGCTGTCACTTTTCCAAAATGAATTGTGTCAGACAAGGTCTGGAGCAACCTCACCCCTCCCTGGTTATCAGTGAGAGGAGGTGCTGCTCTTCCACAACTCTCGCAAGCAGCGGTTGCACACAGTGCTCCCTGCCAGCCGTCTCCCACGCAGACGGAGAAGGCGGCACGGACCCCACACAAGAAACACGGGCAAAACACCCGTGAGTCAGCTCAAAGCCAAAGCCTCCAGCTTCAGATAGAAGCCCACGTGCTGAGGTCCTGCAGCAGGACAAGGCGGTGACACACACCTGGGGTGGTCAGCAGGCCCCTCTGGAGTGTGACTTCTCTGCAAGGTCACAACAGCTTCTGGAAGAGGTGCACGTGGTGGGTGGAAACAGTCACAAGGACGGTGAGCACAGGAGCTCTCCAAGTCGATCTGTGCCATGTCAGGATCTAATTTCAGACTGATAGTGCCATTTCTCCAGCCAACTTAGCTCTCATCGCAATGCAGCCGTTCTTGTTACAATATCCAGAGGCAACCACATGCACCGATACACACAGCCCTCTCTTGCAGGCATGAGAGGGAAAGTGTCTGACCGATCCAACAACACAAATTCCCAAGGTAAGGCTGAGCAGGCACAGATAGCTGGGTTGCTACCAGCCTTGTGCACACCTGTCTGCACAAGGTACCGCAGCCAGGGACATTTCTTCCTTTTAAACCCCTCCCAGCCAGAAAACGCACTGTCCATCCTCCTGGAACACCAGCGCACGCAGCCTGCCTTAGGGTTTGCTCCGAGCTGTGTGCTACTCTTCCCATTACCCGGGGATTTCACAACAGACCTGGCATCCCAGGCTTGCCTTGAAGCAGAGGGCTCTGCCACCGGAGGAGAGGGTCATGATCTGACCAAAGCAGAAGCGATGAGACCAAACCTGCTCCTTTTCAATTATGACCTGAATTACAACACAAACACTGGACGATGAGCCCTGAAAACTGAAAGCAGCGTAACCCACTAAGGTAGACATACAGGTCTGAGATAACAGACCCACAACCGCTTGCTGCGTTTGATTTAGCTTTTACACACAGGGTAACAGGAGCATCAATCCCCTGCTGAAATGCCTTCGCTTGTCACCAAACATCCTCATCTGAGCAGCCTACAGACAGGTCCTGCCACAGCTTCTTTCTACATCAGGCTGTAACACTTTGAAATGAAGGACTAACGAGTATTTCTTGCCAGAGCAGCACCCGCTAAGTGCCAGGGGGAGAAACCCACTTCGTGCAGGACGCCTTGCTGGTGCAACTGTACATGTTAAATCTTGAACCTACTGCGAGCAGCCAGCCATTGCTTTTCCCCTGCTCGCGGCATGGCCTCAGAGCCAACCACTCAGGACTGGGGGGGGGCCTACAGTGAATTTTCAGCCGGCATTACAAACCCAGAGGATTCACCTTTGTTGTGTGGTTACCTTCTGCAAAGGCCTAATACTGGAAAGCGCAGAGCTGGGCTAAGGCTGAGGCTGGCCTTCTTTCTGGGACAAACTGCACCCACGCAGGGAACAGATCCCAGGAGACTGAAGGGAAAGGTACTGCACAACACCAGCTCCTACAGTCTCTGCTGCAGCGGGTTTCAAACCTCTTTACTGCTCTTACCAATGCTCCAGGAGGAAACAGAAGGAATGAGCTAAAAAGCCCAGCAGAAAACTGATGTTACGTTTGGTATGTGACTGAGACAAGGAACTAAATGCACCCAGATCTCCACCAATGCGGCTCACTCCTGGCCCTAAGCCCTTGGCAGAAGACAGGGTGGAACAAGGACCTCTCCCTCTCCAAATCCAGTCTCCTGCTGCTGCGGTAACCTGGCATCAAAGCCAAGCAAGTTTCACAAGAGCTGCCAAGCAGCTCATGCCCAGGAATTACCTCCCAGCTCCCCAAGACTATTTCTTCTCTTCATAGCTAAGGGTAGATAAGATTTCTGATAGGAAACCTGCTTAAGAGCAAGTCCACCTTTCTCCAGATTTATCTAAATATGACTTTTATCAGAAAACACAGAGAATAGCCAAAGCAATCCTTAAGAGTTTTGAAGTACAGCCAGGGGCTTTTCTGCCTTGCCTTTTCTTGCCTTGCTTGGGAAAGGCAAATTACCGATTTGGGCCACACAGTGGGGTATGGCAGAACTGCAGCCTGGCTCTTCCGCAGGGATTTCTGCACTGTGAGGTGAACAGCTCAGAAGAAACGCAAGGGGAGAGAAATGCACTTTGGGACTAAGTCCCCTCGCCTGGGGACTTCCCAGAATCCAGCTGAACTTCCCGCACAGCCTCCAAGGACCCACCATAAGCACGATGGAAAGCTACACTCACTCCATGCTGCCTGAGAGTTGTTACTTACATTGATTGCATTTTGGGGATATCTGGAACTTCCTCTTTTTTCTTGCGGAAGAAGAACCAGTAAGTAAAAAGCCCGGTGATGAGCGAGATGAGAAACACGTCCGTCATGCTGAAGAGAGAGTCTTGCTGTGCAGCGCTGTCGGGAGGGGACATGTTCAGTTCCATGCCGGCATCCCCCATGACGGTTAGAGGCACTGTAAGCAAGGAAGAACAAATGAACACCAGCAGTCACACAGTGCCACGGAAGACCAGAAGAGCATTAAGGGACATTCAGAGCATGCTTTTCCACTATACATTTACTCCTAGGAGCACAAGGCAGCCCAACAACTCTTTGGAGAGAGGCTTTGCACCATAATACTGCGAGATCCTTTTGCATCCCAAGGTATCTCACTGTCCCACCAAGCTTTTCACTTCCCATTGCATCCATGCTGATCCACCAGCAGTGATTTCTGTTCCCCCTCTGCCAGCACCATCTGAGCAGCCCCACATTCCAGCCAGGGAGCCCAGCCTGGCTCGTACTAACGCCCCAGCAAAACTCAACAGGGACTCATGGCCAGCCTTTACTAAAGCCCTTACTCACCACGGAGCCCATGGGATGTTAGTGGGGGAAGACCCCACTCTTCCAGTCACCCCAGAGATCTAGGGCTTCCTCCCTCCTTTCCACAAGGTGATACGATGCCCCAGACCTACTGCTGTGCTTATAAACCGCAGAGCAGGACTGTGGCGTGGTACTTCTGTGAGCATACCCACATTAGGTTGTTACAACACAAACAATGAATACTTCTGATTTACTATCCACCTCTGCACGCAGATCGGATTTACTATCCACCTCTTTTTGGGCATCTGGCTTCCCAGTCCCCTCCACTATCTTCCCCAGTTTAACGTCCACCTCCTTGAATTACTCCTTTCCACTTGCCAAGGCAGAGTTTAAGTGAGTTGTGACTTCCCCATGGCCATACCCAGGATCCGTGGTAGCACAAGGATGAGCACCCAGCCCTCAAGTCCCCAACTAGCCCTATGGCCCCTGTCCTTCCCCTGGGGAGCCACCCATCGCTCCCTCCCTCCCGCTGCTCTGCCAAAGCTCTGAACTCCTCTGACCCTAGTCCAGATCACAAGATTATCTTCCCAATGCACAAGGACACACTCTGTCCAAGCAAACAGATAATTAACTCAAAACTTGATTTGTAAGGGCAAAGTGACTCTCTTCTTGTACTTGGGCATCCTGCCAACCCAGGAGACCATGGACATTTTAACTTGCACACAGAAAAGCGACTCAGAGCCGTGGGGGTGTCACTGGAGAGAAAGGACATGTCCTGTGGCGGAGCCATGAGGGGAGAGTTAACCTGTTCAGCAAACCTGTGCCTGCCAGAGAAAAGCTCCCAGACAGCTTTCCTGGGGGGCTGAAAGAGAACCAGCAAACTCCAAGTTGTGCCTGGGCCGAGAAATAAAACTGACTGAAGTTTAAGGTTATGCTAATGCATTCAGGAGCTGGGAAGAAAAAGGAAGGTGATGCTTAGGGAGCGCTAATGAGGGAGACCAGGTAAGGTCTTCAGCAAATAAGAACTCCCTGTTGTTATCCCACCAAGGAAAAGTCCAGCTCCGGAGAACTCGAAGTACTCTGCCACAGGCCACCAGCTATAAAAGGCAGCCCTGCGGAGTGCAGGGAGAAGTCCACAGCCACCTGGCAGTGATCATGGGTGGGCTCCTGGGTATTTCTGGAGCCCAACCAGCTCTCAGCCCCACGAGAAGTTTAATTCAGTGGAGAACTTGGCAAGTGACTGTACTACGAAGGGCACTAAAACACCACTGCAAAGCTTCCCATTAGGTTCCCAGGGATAACACTAAGCAGGGGGGTGGAAGAAAAATGTTAGTCATGCGACTGCAGACAAGCAAATTGCCCATTCCTCTCCATCAGGCAGGTCACCCTGTCCTCCCTCCCTTGCAGACAGGCTTTCCATCGCTGGATCTCAGAGCCAAGTAAGAGCTGGGTGTTATTTCTGTACAACTGTAGACTAAACTGTTAAGTTAAAGCCTCCACAACTGGAGCTTAGTTGCCAACAACACACAGCTCCCAGCAGGGTCCCTCTCCTCCTCCGTGTTGGGTTCCAGTAAATCAGTGAGGAGCACGTTCAGCAACTGACACCAAGGGAACACACTGACAGGGGGAAAAACGTTGCTGGTTTATTGCCTTCACAAGTCCTTTCCCATGGCACATAAGGCAATGACAAACATTTGCGCAGGGGAAGCCATGAAAAAAACCCCAAGGCTGATGGAGGCCACGCTAAGCTGGTTTTGGGCAGGAGCTCCCCCCGTTCCCTTCTGAGCACCAAATCCAGCACTCGCAGCAGCCAAGCCCTAGGAAAGCCTCCTTGCACGGAGCACAGCAGCATCCCCTGTAACAAACTGCACATGGAGGAGAGTTTCAAGCTAGACACGTCTTTGGTGAGCGGCAGCCAGCCCAGGGTGGAACGCATACAGGCTGCATACGCCTGGGCCCACAGCAATTCCCCTCCCAGCTCCAGATGTGGATGTTCGCCAGCTGCCCTTACACAGGGCGAGAGAATGAGTTCCTGGGCTAATCAGCAAGGCGAGGGCTACGTCTCCAGCAGCAATTCATTGCCATGCCCACAGCAGCAGAGCTTCTGGCCTCCCAGTGCAGAAGGGACAAGCAGCAGCCACAAGGGGTTTTGCTTTTTCAAGCCTCTGGAGATGGTCTGCTCTCCCAAGCAGCGATGCCTTGGAAATAGGCATCCTCGGGAGGGAAGCTCCTGGGAATGCAGCGTGGACAGACATGGGGGAGGAAGCCATACTATCTCCTGGCCTTCACCACACTGCAGCTCTCCAGCACTTCAAAGGGGAACCCTCCAGCTGCAGCAGCAGCTGGACCACCCGCTCACTCCCCACACCCGGAGGGAAGAGCACCATTTCTGGAGGCTTATGGGTCTGGTGCATGGACAAGAGTCTTGGTTTGGTCTCCTCTTCATTCACAAGTCTCCACAGGGTAAAGGTTATATACTGACCTCTAACCCTGGAAGGAAACACCGTTGTTCTCTAGTGAGAACCAAAGACACAAGAACTGCTTTAATTTTGATGATGGGCTCCATCTGGTCCTGGACATTTAGTTATTTGAGTCTTATGTTCTAGCTACAGGTTTTTCTTTTTGCTCTCCCTTCACCATCCCCACCCTTACAAAAAGGTTTGCTTAGACGTAGCAAAAGAAAGGCAAAGGATGTGGAATTAGACCTCACACTTCTTTTTTTAAAGGGTTGTCATAACTCCGGAACTATTTATCTAACTCACTTCATCTAGCACAGGAAGATTATTCCTCAATTTATCTCAGTCTTACCTAGTTGGCTGTAACAATTATTTTCCAGAAGTTCACAGCAATTAACGTTCAAATACATGTCCTTTTCTAACTTTCAGGAAAAGAAACCTGACTCTTACTTGGAATTTAGCTATCCTAGAAATCCTGCAGTCTCTGGAAGGACCCCGAAAGAATCAGACAGGTTTTTTAGGGTGAGGGGGGACACGACAAGTTTATGATACAGAAGTAAAAGTTCCCCTGACACCAGTTTCAAGGGTAGTTATTTTATCCCTTAATAACCATTTATTATAAATTGTTATTATACCTTCAGTCAAGATAAGACAGACTTCTATTTCCCCTTTTTTCTTTTAAATCATGGCTCCAGTTCCTGGATCCTTGTTTATGCACACAGTATCTGGTGTAAAGCAATCAGTCTCAGCCGAGGTGTGAGGCATCTATGCCACACAGAAGAGTCACAACATTTTGAAAGATTGCAATCAAGCGATGCTATATTTTAGCACAGCTTTTCAGCCTCTGAACGCAGCTTCTAAACCTGGGAATTTGCTTGCTACACAGCAGCTTGCAATCATTCAAATCACCGGGGAACCTCTCTGCACATCTCCATCCTGCCAAACAGATGTACTTCCTTCTCATATTAAAAAAATGTATTCCCAATACTCATGCACGTCTCTGAAGCAAAGGATTGGAAGCACTGTCAGTGCCAGGCATCCTCAAATCCCCCACGATTTCCATGTGGACTAAAGGTGCTATCATGTCACAGGGTTAAAAATATTAAATTATAAATAAAAATAGTATTACAACAAACAAGACAGGACGGGGAGTGCCCTAAAAGCCAAGTGGTCAGCAGCCCGAAGAGACCTATTCTTCCCCCTCTCTTGCACGCTGCCGATGGCAGCATTAGGAGGTGGCACAGCAGATGCCCCCAAAAGCACGCTGGAGCCCTCCACTCCAACTGGCAGGCACAGCATCACGGTCATGAAATGTGGCTGGGAGGTCTCCCTTTCTGCCAAATACGAGGATGTTCCTGCGAGTCACATTGTAGTATCTTCTAGTGACGAAAAAGCCTTGTCTCTGAAGCTAAGTTGGCAATTTGGGCAGCAAGCTGGCTCTTTGAGTTGAAGTACCCTTTTATTTATATAAAGTTTGTGATGAGTTTCAAGTATCTCAGGACAATTTGACTTCCCAGTCCCAGACCGGGACTGCAGCCTGTGACTCTTGCTCTAAAAATGAGTGACCAAGCTCTCTGCTTGACTCTCCTCTGCCCTGTGCCATCATAAGCACGCCGTGACTCGTGGCATCAGCCCTGCTCACATGAGATGGAAAGGAGAAGCAAGACTGCTGACCAAGCACAGCCCCAGGCTGCTCACTGCTCCCACCTCCGATAACTGATCCCCAGGCTCCAGCCGGCCAGCTGATCACAGCCTGTAGCACCAAGAAGCCTCCGAGTTCAGCTCAACACAGCAGAGAGGGCTCCCCACGATCCCCGCACACCCATGCAGCGATAGGCATGAATCCCGCTGTGCCCTACGGACTCTGCCTGCTCTGGCACAGGGCAGCACAGAGGCTGCACCCCCATCTCCCATGCCCCTGAGCTTATTGAAACAGCCAGAGTTTTCCCAGCGGGAATCAAGTAGCATCAGGATCCTTTGGACACCTGCAGATAAACAGGAGCTGTAGCCAGAAGCTGTATTTTGCAATATGTGCATGCTAAAATCTGTGACGACCAAGTCAAAGGAGGAATTGAGTGACATAAACGCACGCAATGCCATTAGTCACCCTCCGCCCAACACTCGCACCGGTGCCAGGCGCTATTCAAAGGGAGCTCAGCAGGGCGCAGGCAGCCAAGCCTTCCCCAGCCCGCAGCAGGGTCCAGGCTTTCTCAGCTAATTGCTAGCAGGCACACCAGGTAGCCGGTTAAGTCAAGTCACGCCTGCAGGAATGAGCTTGCCACACATCTTGCAGCAATACCATCACACCGCCAACGCGAGCCCTGGAGCGCCGAGACCCTCTGTGCTAGCCAGGCCGTTCACATCCAGCGAGGACACTTACCGAAGGACTGCTTTCCAGTTTCCTGTAAACGGGAATCCATGCAAGTCACCACCACCTCTACCAGCAACACATACTCAAAAAGTCACCGGTTCTTTCAGACTGGCTTTCTCCAGTTCAGACTCCCAGTAAGAGCCCCGCACAGCCACGCCAGGGAAGGGGACAAAGGGGCACTGCTGACAGAGCCGACTTGGCAGAGTGCTCTTCTTGCTCTCTGCAGCCACGTGATGATGACCCTCGTGTCACTGACTCAGCACATGCATTGCATTAGTGAACAAAGCGGAAGCACAGCTGTCACAACTTCTAGCATTGGAAGCTCTGTGTGGCTGGGGATGTCAGCATTACCACGAGATTTGCAGGAGCCACCTTCCTGATCGAGAAGGACCAGCTCGAATTCCCGAGGTGCAGGTAGGCGTGCATGACCAGACTCTCTTCCCCACCACGTGTCTGGCCTGCCCCAGGGATCACCCTTTCTCTTGTGCTGACCATTCTTGCACAGGACCACGGCACAACACAGATCAGGAACATGATCAGCCTCGAGAAGCCGCCTTAAAATAACCCCCCCAGTTTTAAACCAGAGATCAGTTATTTCCACTGGCATCATGGCACAGCCCCAAAAGACAGCTTCAGGACAGAGGGGAGACACAGCGTGGAAATGAGCAGCCAAAGCAAACGGAAACTCCTTCCCTCTGTACAGCACTAACCTGCAGCCCGAGCTTTAGAAACAACGGCAAAATAAATAGAAACTAACTTAAAAACCAACTAAAACACCTGAGAGGGAAAAAAGAAAACCACCTGGTGGCCCTCTCACAGGTCTCTAGTCCTACAGCACCTGCAAAGCTTGTCAAGAGCTCACACAGATGGCAGCACCAAAGGAAGCCACTGCGAGCCCCCATCACTCCGCACAGCAGTAGCAGTGGAGGAGAAGGAAAAGACTTGCTTACAAACGTGAAAGCAGTCTTGTGACCAGCAAAGGGTTATATATATATACACATATCTCTCTCTCTCCTTATACAAGACAGGCGGGTTACTGATGTGTGTCAGGAAGAGGAGCCCCATGGACCTGAGCCCACGAGGAAGTGGGAGAGGCAGCAGAAAGAGAGCAGGGCTGTGATGGAGATGGCATTTCTGCCCACAATCCTGTGCCCGGTCTCTTCTGAATCTCACTGCAGTGAAGACTTTCCTGTGTGCTAGTGTGTGGTATCAGGCCAGGAGACCCTTGGGGCAAAACCAGATCTTCTCTCATTCCTCTTCAGATATGAATGCAACCAATTAGAATAAGAAATCCTGTTTACAACAGCCTGTGCCAGTCTCAGCAAGTCTCAAATTAACTCTTTTTCCCTTCCTTCTTAATGAAAGGAGACCTGGCAAGAAAAGTGGTCCTTTCCAAAACAAAAGCAGACCATTGAAGTTGGCGCTCAGATCCAGGTTATTTAACATTGCCTTCAACAGCCCTTGGATTAGCCTTTTCTCTGTAGCTCTGCCGCACAGAGATCGCGTTTCCCCTCAACAAGAGGCTTTTGGTCTGGCCAGATGAGTGGCCGTGCTTGGTCTGGTCTGCACAGGCTCCCTGCTTTGGGTGGGCTCACCCTACAGGCGAGTTCCAGGGCTCCTGGAGGCTGCACTGGGGAAAGAAGGCATGGTGGGAAACCTCACGGCTTCCTCGGCCCATCAGCCTCAGCACGAGCACCCGCATTGGTGCTCGCTGTGAAACAGGGCGGCCACTGCACACGGCGAGCTAAAGTCGTGCTTTCCTCATGACAGCGATAACGAGCGGTGATCCAGGGCTGACTTTCACCAGTGCCTGCGACAACGAGGTTTGGCTTTCACTATGCCTAGCATTTCTGTATCACTTTCTTCCCACGTATTAAAAAAAAAATCCCAGCACATCCCACAACTTCCCATTAACCACCACCAGCTCAATAAAGAAGGGTGGAAAGCAGCAGAGTCTTTCTCACAGAATACTAGGGAAAGTGACTCTCCACGGGGCTCTCAGCACTTCCAGCAACTCGGAAACCGCAATCTAAACAGAGGACTTGGCTGCAGGAACACCTCGAGCAGGGGTAAGAAACACACACACAACTCAAAAGCTGGTTTTTTTTGGTGAAACAGAACAAATTACTCTCGCTGTGCAAGGTCTCTTCTAACCAGACCTTGACACACCGGCTCAGACGTCGGCAGAACTTCTATTTTAGGCACGAGACAGATGCGAAGCGTGCATCAGTCAGTCTGGAGCTTGAAATACTGCATATTTGAGCTTTCACTGTCACAGTTGGATTTTTTTCTGTCCAATAGGTCTTATTCAAGGACAGCAGAGCAGCTGTAAAAGCAAGGAAGAGAACCACAAGAGGAGCGGTTTTACTGAGGCAGAAAGCAACTCTACCCTACAGATATACCAAGGTGGGGCTACGCAGTAAGCCCAGTACACTGAACCAAAGGACTTAAGGCATTATCCAACACAAAAATGAATTCAAACTTGCCAAGCTGCCTTAAAAGAAAGCAACCCAGAATTACTGATTTTGCACACTCCCTTTCACCAGGTAAAAGCCCATCTCTCGACCTTTAAACAAGGATGTGAGGCATCTCACCAGCTTAGGCACCTGAACACCTTCCTTCACGCAGATTAACATGAGCCAGCACAGAAAAACAAGTGTTGAGGATTACAGGATAAACAAAACCTGAGAACAGCAGGTAAACTGAACTGCCCTGGTAACTAATACTGCTCCCCAGCCTCGCTTCCCAGGGAGGGACAAAATCGGTGCATCGTGCTTCAGGCATCGTCTGAAAGTGGAACAGGGGTCTCAACACCACCGATATTTGGGAGTTGGGACACGTCTGCAGGAGTTTTAGACCACCCTTTTGCCAACTACCATGGGCCCTTCTCAGACAAATCAATTGCTCAGAGGGCTATGCTGCAAAATGTCAGGAGCAACCCATTCAGGCATGTATTTTGCATGGTTCAGGTCCCGCTGAAGATGTTTTTTTTAAGATCAAGAGGGGAACGTGGTGTTTTTTCAGCAGCCTCTTCTAACAAGTGTTGTACCCAGTGTTGCCACAGGTGGAAGTTCAGTGAAAACCATCCTCCTCCAAACTGGCCGTTTACTTACCCCCTGCCTGCATTTGTTGAGGGTTCATGTGACAAGCTGTGATTTTGCCTGCAGCCACTACAGGGGGGGGAGCACTACGGATGGGGTTGGTAGCCACAGACTTTGATCTCTTCCACCAGGAACAGTTTGGACAGCAAACCCCTCTAATGCTGTTCTAGTTTGGGAGGTTTCCTTTGAAACTAACAGCTGGAAGAGCATCAGAGGCACATGGTTAAACAGATCCTGCAAAGGTTTAAGAACTGTAAAGACCTCCGATCGATCGGAACAGTATGTTTTGGGGATTTATTTATTTAATGAAAACCAAGCACTGTTTGTATGGAACCGGGACACTTTGTATTTATAAGGTAGCTTTCCTCTGAGGATGTGAGAGCTTTTCAGACATTACAAGCCCGTCTCCTACGTTGCTGTAAGGGAAGGAGGTGTTACCGCACAATCCTTGCATCACGTGGTAACTCAGCAAGAGAGCTGTCCTCCTGGTCCCAGACCCAGGCTTCACATCTGGCTGCCCTATTAGAAGTGCGTGCAGTCACCCTGTGATCCTCCCTGCCTGCTACGGGTAAGGCAACCTGAGCTGTATTTTACTTTTTTGAACACTTGTGAAATACAGACAACTACCCAGCCCAGTCCCCCGCAATCACACACAACCGTGTGCACCAGCAGACCCCAGAACATCAATCCCGTACCCAAAGCGGATATCCCTGTGCCGAAAAGGGACACGAGGCAACAGGACAACAGACAAGTCAGGCAAGGAATAAGTGGGGTCACAGGCTGAAAGGCTGATCCTGAGTTGCAAAAACTGCGGCTCTCCAACCCCACGCTCCCACCCCAGTACGGTCAGCGTAAACAGAAGATACTTGAAACAGGATTTTTCTTTCCCTTCGTAACGCGAGCTGCTCCTCTAAGCTCCAGCAGCTATGCATACAGCCCTGTTGCACAACCAGGGCTTGCACAACCCTTGGAGGCATTTTATCAACTTGCTCCTCCAAAGCTTGGAGTTAGCTAGTGCCGAGAGATGCTAGCAATGACCCGTGAAAGCAAGCCAATAGATGCATTTCACAAGCAACCATGCAGCAAGATCCAGCGTACTTGCCAGCGCCGCAAAGACAGACCTACCAACTCCCTAAGCTGGTTACTAAACCTTCCCAGCAGACTTGCACGTGCACTGCCAGAGCCAGATTTTCCAAGGAGAAAAATCCAACCCTACCTTTAAGTCCGAAGCTCCCCATCTCCTACTCCATACAGCGAGAACAGAAAGGAAAATTAGTCAGTAAGTCTACGATACTCCTTGCAAAGGAATAACTGGAGGCCCAGAAGTGGGTGATAACTAAGCAAGAATACTACAATAATCTGCCACCGTAGGTCAAACTCAGCCACTCTTTGGACTTGGGGCCCTAGAGAAGCCACCAGAGATACAAGCGCTCCTCTTCCACTCTTTCTGAATTCCGTGAGCGATCAGCAGCACACAGTTGACTTGAATGTTTACTTGGGGAGAAGCAGCAAGAGATTATGAGCAGCCTGCGATTATTTGTTCCGATATATGAAATTTCAAACTCTATAAAAAAAGCCATCTTGGCAGAGGTGCACCTGTCACTGCAGGGCTCGTGACTCACTCTCAGTGATAGTGTGTATGAAGTAATCTCACCACTCGGATCAAATGATCACATTGGGAAAGCAACTTATGCAAGTTCTACGAATTGTGTTTTTAGAGGTAGGAGAGCCCACATCAGCAAACAGAACAAAGTTCAGTGTCAGCAGAGGTAACTGCTGGGTGGCTTTCTTTTACACCAGAGGAAAGGGATGGGGAGGAGATGGCAGGAGCGCAGACCTGAGCAGAGAAGACTTTTCCTCAGTCCTTCAGGACTGAGCAAACACGTTATCTTGGCTGCATCGCAACAAAGGAGAGAGTAAAGATCAAATCAGATTTCAATCCGGACACAGTTCCACGTGCCGCTTTTGCTGCGGGTGAACTGGGTAAAGAAACCATCGCTCCCAGCTCCCGGCCAGTCCCCAAACCCGACTGCGCCCACAGATGCTCCACAACCTGCAACGCTCAAAAGAAAGAGGTTACCTTGCACCAACAGCTCTGCAAGCAAGCGCTGATGGGGCCTGTGAGCTCCAGCACGAAGGGCGGCGAGCAGCGGGGAAAGCCTCCCTCAAGACAAGACAAGGAGTTTTGGTCGTACGGCCCCGTCGAGCTCCTCCAGCTGCTTTGGAAGAAACAAAATAAAAGTTGCAGAAGGCACTTACTTGCTCAACCCTGGCTATCCAGAAGGCACCACCCCAGAGATTATTGACTGAACAGGAGGCAACTGCAAAGCAATGACAAAGCAAGAGGTTTTACTCTGTCACAATTAGAGCAGGACTAAGTAACAGAGGGTTAAGCCAGCTGTGTGACACTACATCCTCCTTCCTGCCCACTCTTCACCTTACTCTCCAAGGCTTTTACACTAGATTAAAAGAAGGTGCTCAGTTGTGTCAGGTTTTTTTCCTGTAGTGCCGGTATCCTCCCTGCTTCTTCCCCACTTTATGGGAAAGCGTTTTGCAAATACAGTTCTCACGCACCATCACGTCCACGTGCAACACAGAGGACTCTCCGAATCCAGACACTCTGTGCCGTGCACACCCTGCCTCAGAGCAATCAACCATCACAAGACACATCTGAAGGAAAACCAAGAGCTGTGCTGGGACAACTTCAGCTTCTCCAGGAAGGGCCCAGCTCACCAGCCCTTCCCCGACAAAACACAGATTTCCTCATCTTGCAGCAGATTAATCCACAAGTTTGCTTTGCATGTGCACAACAGCTCATCAGGATTTCTCAGAGAACTACGGAAATACTGAAAGAAAGCACATTCCCTTCTGTCTAGCAAAAGGATGCGTGCATCAGAGCACCCCACTAAGCACAGCTCTGCTGGCTAAGAACAACAACAAAAAAGTTAAATCCCGCGGCTCCTCACTATGGTCCATACAAAGCATAAAGCCCTGTGGAAGGAGGGATGTCCCCACCAATGCTGTTTCACTTTCAGAATTAGAAACAGAGACCTGATCCTTTCTTGTACTTTTCCAGCTTCTCAACTGGATATATGTTTCTGCTTTTTTAAAAAGAGCTATAAAGTACAATCCCATTTCAGTTTTCCAAATTCATTCAGATTAGGCAGAAAACCTCAGCGATCCCTCTTCTCTATATGCATTCCACCAAGCATTACTATTTCTTTTCACGCTCTGAAAGCTAACCCACAGTCTAAACACTGGCAGACCAAAGCACGCTCCAAGCCGCACCAGCTGTGCTTACTCCTGCAAATAAGATGACTTCCTAAGAATCAATTCCACGCTGATGACTAACTCCCAACACTGCGATCCAGGTGTCTTCACCCTCTCCAGCTTCAGTATTCCCACAGAGGGGGTTTTCCATTATTTCCTTCGACAAGCACATTCCCTAAGGGGAGAATTTCACTCTCCAAAGCAATTCCATCAGGAAAAGACAGGGATAAACAGTATTCCAACACAGCAAAAGTTTATAAAGAGAAATAGGCGGAAGGACAGCAAACCAGCCCGGCGTGCAGCAAAGGCGTCAGTTAGGTGCCAGGAATAACTTTCTGCAGAGAAGGGCCAGAAAAAGAAGTTCATTGAAGCCTTTTAACAAGCAACAGCCTGGGATGGGGTAAGTAGAAGCAACCCTTCAGCGCACTGTGGAAGCGAGGCAGGGCGGACATCACCCTGGAGCACCCCTCTCCCAGCCTGCCGGCCCAGGACCTGCCAGGAGGGCTCGGCAGGCAGCAGCCTGCGGGGCAGGCAGGGCCCCAAGCGCTGGCTCCCGCCCTGCCTCACACCCCCTCCTCAGCCCCACGGCGGGGATCCCGGCGCCTGGGTGCTGGCAAGCCCCCTGCCCCACAGCCCCCGGGGAGCCAGGCACAATAGGGGCACCCCCCCACCCCCCAATAACAGAGGGTCCACTCACACCAGCCCCCCCACCCCCAATAACAGAGGGTCCACTCACACCAGCCCCCCCACCCCCAATAACAGAGGGTCCACTCACACCAGCCCCCCCCAATAACAGGGGGACCACTCACACCAGCCCCCCCCACCCAATAACAGGGAGTCCAGCCACACCAGCCCCCCCCAATAACAGGGGGACCACTCACACCAGCCCCCCCCAATAACAGGGGGTCCAGTCACACCAGCCCCCCCCACCCAATAACAGGGGGACCACTCACACCAGCCCCCCCCCAATAACAGGGGGACCACTCACACCAGCCCCCCCACCCAATAACAGGGAGTCCACTCACACCAGCCCCCCCCAATAACAGGGGGACCACTCACACCAGCCCCCCCACCCAATAACAGGGAGTCCAGCCACACCAGCCCCCCCCATCCTTTCAGGGGATGCCGGCCCTTCCCTCTCCACCACAGAGGACCCAGGTGTGCGAGGCCGGCCCCCCTCAGCCACAGGGGACCCCCGGGCCCCCTCAGCCACAGGGGACCCCCGGGCCCCGCCTCCCCTCAGCCACTGGGGACCGACCCAAGGCCCCGGCTCCCCCGGAAGCCGCCCGCCCCACCACGGACGCCCGCGATCCCCGGCCCCAGCGGGGGGGAGCGGCGGCCCCGGCCCCCCGCGGCACCCACCGCCCCGGCCCGGCCTGTCCGACGCTGACGGCGGCGCCCCGCAGCCCCGGCGCGGCCGGCACGTAGGGCGGATCGCACCACTCGGGCATACGCGCGGGGAGGGAGGGGGGACACGCTCCGCCCCCGCCGCCCGCCAATGGGCTGCGAGCGCGCCCGCTGGAGGAGATTTCCCCTCCACCCCCCCCCCCGCGGCGGCGCGGTTGGTACGGCCCCACCGCGCCCGGCGAGGCGGGGGGGTCTTAAAGGGACAGGGAGCACTGGGGAGGGTGCGGGGTCGGGGTTAGGGGCAGGGCGGGGTGCTGGGGTCAAAGGTCAAGGTGGGGGTCAGGGAGCGAGCTCGGGGAGCGGTCAGGGGTGCCAGGGGTCAGAGGTCAGGGTGGGCTGGGGGTGCAGGGGAGGGGGTTAGGATTAGGGTGCGCTGTGGTCAAGGGTGGGGGTCGGGGTGCAGAGGGCTAGGGGTCAGAGGTCACAGTGGGGTGTAAGCAGGGGGTCAGGGGTCAAAGTGGGGGTCAGGGTTGGGTCAAGGTGTGGGGTCAGGGTTGGGGCCAGCATTGGGGTCAAGGTGGGGTCGGGGTTTGGGGTCAGGGCGCGAAGCAGCTTCGGACAGAGGCCCTGTCTGAGCCAGGACCCCCGGCCCCAGGACCCCCGGCCCTGGCCGTGCACGGTGCCTGGGCGCCCGTGGGGGCCGTGCAGAACCCCCCAGCCCCCCCGAGGCCAGTTGCCCGGCGCAGGGCCCGCAGGGGGCCGGGGGACCCCCGGGGTGGAGGCCGGCACCCAGCAGCAGGTCACCGCCGCCCCTCCCTGGGAAACGAGGGGGTGCTCCGCCTGGCCGGCTGACAGCCAGAGCAAGGGAATGCTCCCGATTTAACCGCAAACCAGATGATTCGGGTGCTTTGGGGAGGCCTTTCTCGCAAGGCTCGCGCTGCCGCCACCGGGGAGTTGCACAAGCAGCTCCGGAACCGTCCCCAGCGGTCCCAGCTGGAGAGGTTTCGCAACCCGGACCCCTAGACCCCGGCTCCCGTGGGCACGGAGGGACTTGGTGCTCCCCTCTCTCCTTTTTTTGTGAAGCTGGGTCGCGACTGCTGAGCCCAGCCCGGCCGAAGCCAGGAACACAGCTTGCCCTGACCCCCACCGAGCAGCCCCGCGGCCAGGTCCTGACCCCCGGCATCGTACGTGGGGTCGCCCCGGGGCTGGTTCCCCTCCCGCGGCTGGCCAGGCACTGGCATATCTGAGGTCATGGTCCTGCCGCTATTGCTGTGTTGATGCTCGCTTCAGAATCAATAAAACCCCCAAGGGAAGGTGCAAAGTCTGTGCCAGCTAAGCCGGCAGGCACCCATGGGGCCAGGAGGGGTGCGAGGAGGGGGCACTGACCCACAAAGCACCGGCTCTGGGGCAGCGATGCCCAGGGCTGCAGGGACACCCCCTTTCATGACGGCATCCAAGCAGAGGGCTCGGGGTTGCGGGGCCACCCGGGCACTACTGCCGCCCACAGCAGCTCTGGGATCGACCCCGTGGAAGCTCCCCGGGGTGACTCTGGTCCATGACCGTCCCCCACGGGGTGAACGGCTGCGGGTTAAAGATCGCAGCGGCCGGGATGCGCCTGCACCGGCCCCGAGGGGACTGCAGGACAGAGCTGGTCCATGGTTTGGGGTCATCCCCAGCCCGTCGGGTGCCCGGAGCGGGGACAGGCATTACGGCACAGCCCATCCCGTTCTGTTCCCGGCGGGGAAGGAGCTGGACTCTCATCGCACCCAGCCCAAACCCCCCCCGGGTGGACGAGGA
Organism: Aptenodytes patagonicus; assembly: GCF_965638725.1. Lineage (NCBI taxonomy): Eukaryota > Metazoa > Chordata > Aves > Sphenisciformes > Spheniscidae > Aptenodytes > Aptenodytes patagonicus. The sequence goes on from NC_134965.1 coordinate 5,735,478, forward strand.
AGCCCAGCCCGGCCAGCCCGCAGGGACCCGTTCGGTTGGTGCTCTGCCTCCACACGCATTTCTCCCACCCGCCCCGGGGCGTGTGCGAGCTCACACCTCTCTGGCTCTCCTCCATCCCCAGCACGGGCTGGGGCTGAACTTTTGGCCACAGAGCCTCCATGGTGCCGGCAAGCAAGCCGGAACCCAGTGGGACAGCCACGGCGGCGGTGTTTGGCGGTGCCCTGGCACAGCTAACCTGGCCCCCGGTGCAGGATTAACTTGCCTGCACGCGTGCGCTTTGCCACAAACAGATGAGCAACAGGAAAGCAAAGAAACGCAGACCGGTTTTTCTTTTGACATCGGTGTCTCCTGCCAGGCCTCCCCGCGCTGCAGGACCCCGCTTGCTCCCAGCCGGGGTGGCGATGTAGGTCCGAGTCGGTTCTGCTTTCCTCACGTGCCCCCGACTCCTGTTCTCTTGCGCCACGGCGGGTGCGGAAGAGCGGAGGGGATGGAGCTGGGCTCTCCCAGAGCATTCCTTCCCGCCGCAGGACCACTGCCCCGAGCACAGGGGAACGGCCGGCTCGGCTCCCGGCACTTGTCCCCGGACTCTTGCCGCTCTGCAGTGACCGCCTGAGGACAGGGGGGGCAACCCAAGGGGCTTTCTGGACTCCCCGCGCACCCTGCCCGCAGGGCAGATGCAATCCTGACATGGAAAGAAGTGGCAGTTTTACGGGGAACGCACCGGAGGCACAAAGTAGCAAACCTTCAGGGCCAGCATGTTCCCCAGGGGCAGCCATCCCAGCCCGAACAGGGGTGGGGGGGGTTATTGACTTTTTCCCCTTCCTCCCTCCCTCCCACCCCCCGCTTTAGGAACTTTAATTCTCTGTCTCCCCTCCAAGGAAATGACCTGGTACTGCAACGCGCGATCAGTAACGTTGCCGTGAGCTTAGTTAGGCAAATGCCAAAAAGCTCAACGATGATTTTTACCTCCCTCTCTTGCAAATTTAATTCTTCCTTTCCGCTTTCAGACACATTTGCAAATGTCTCATCCCGACCCCTTCCCTCTCTCCCAGCGATTTCCCTTCCCTGGGCGAGGAGTCACGAGTTTGCTACCAGCCCTGGGGGCCTGGGACTTGCTTGGACCCCGCTGCTGGAGAAGCAGAAGGTCCTCGGCCCATTTATACGACAGCATTTCAGTGCGAAACGGCTGCCCTCAGGAAAGGCAGGGAACAGACTTCACTAGGAAAAAAAAAAATCATTGCAAACGTCCGTCTGAAGGCCACTGAACACAGGCACAGCAGGCTGCAAGGGACAGGCAGGTGCCGTGGCAGTCGTGCAGCTGGACTCGGAACGGCCCTGGGGACATGGTGGAAGCCGTAGAGATCAGAGAGACCAAGTGATCTGCCAAGGTCACCAGGAAGCTCACGAAAGAGCTGGGAGCAGAAGGAAACGACCCCGAACTGTGGTTTTGTGCCCATCCCGCCACGTCCCATCCCCAGGGCTCACCCGGAAGGCTCTGGCAGTTGCCTCGTCCCGGCATGGAAAAGTTACTGGCTGGTACCTGCTCCCTCGCGCGTGGGCACATCCCCCCACTGCCAGGGGCCCACCTCACCTCCTGGAAGGAGGTTTGCTGCCTGTTCCCCACACCAGGCGGGCTTGGGGCTGTTCTCGCTGCCGGCAGCGACGCTACGGTGACTCTCCTAGGCCAGGGCTTCCTTTACCACTGTAAAACCCTGAAACTACTCACTGGAAACACGCCATCCCTTTGACGGCTCTGCAGGGAGAGCGAATCTCTTACCAGATCAACTGGTAAGAGTCGGAAAGGAAAAATAACCGGTTTCCAGCCCCACGAGCGTTTTCCGATGTGCAGTACTGCTCGTCCCCAGTGCGCGTCCTTCGCCACCAGCCTGCCCCGCAGCTAGCACCCATCAGACGCCCGCAGCCTGCCCCGCAGCCCCCATCGCACCCGGCCCACCACCCGGAGCGGCACGCTCCAGCCCCCCACTTGAAAGCAAACCCGCAGATGTAGTAGTTTGTCTTTCAGATTGCGTTTCAAGCTTACAAATTGGAGGTACGCAACATTTGCAATTGCTCCCAGTCCTCATCACCCTTCTGCACGTTTCTGGAAAAAACAGTGATAAAATTCCGAGGTTTACAGGCAAGGATCTCGCAAGGAGGAAAATCAAGGCACTGATGAGAGTGGAGCATCAACATTTCGGTGTTACCTCCAGCATTTCTTTCCTGGTTCCAGACAAGCACCTTATCCTGTTCTTGCTCCACACTAATCATGTAACAAAGCAATTGCTGTCAGCAGGAAAAACAGGACCATGAAGTCAAGTCCATTTGTGATCCCATGGAGGGGTGAAACAATCAGGGATGAGACGGAGCTGGCCACCAACTCCAGGCTGGTTCCCAAATTGCTGCATCCTCCTGCAGAAAGCCCCTGCCCAGGGGTGCCCACCTTTGCGAGCAGAGCTTCTTACTAACGTGCATCTGAGGTCTAAGTCCCCAGCATTCGCTTTGGCCTTCCCCCAAAGCAAGGCCCTGCGAGGCCACACGTAACTGCGGCAGTCATCCCAGAAGGGCTGCCGGAGAAGCGAGCGGCTGTAGGGCAACACGGGGCTCCTTCAGACACGGAAGAGGGGGAAAAAAAAGAAAGAGGCACGTACGTGCTTTGGAGCATGCAGCTGCCAATGCTGCCCATGACCCCGGCTCACTGATAGCATGGAAGAGCCCCGAGGCTACCGCGGTTTCTGGGGGACAGGTTAGGCACTGCAAGAACATCTCCAAGAGCAGGAATGGCACTTCGTGCTTCATGTAGCACCTTTTTTTTTTTTTTTTTTTGGAGCACCACAAAACTCTAAGCGAAGAGTCAAGGGCAATAGTTGAGATCCTGGCTGATTTACAGACACAGAGACAGCAGATTCCTCCCGGGCATGGCACAGTAAAGCAGCTACACAGCTGGAAATAAAGCTCAAGTCCCACCAACTCAACCAAACTCCTTTGTTACTGCCACAGGCACCAAACGCTGCATCCTGCTCTGAATCCCTTGCTGAAAACTCCCCTCTCCCACACGCCTTTCCACCAGCCCTGAAGAAAACAGAGAGAGATTGTGGCAATGTTGGTGGGTGAGACATCTAAAGCTGAGCAGTGTGAACACCCCCAATGGAATAGCTACACTCCAGTTAGTTCTTCTAACCCACTGTTAAGGTCCCTCCCAGCTCCTTGGGTTTATATACGTTTGCTCCACAAGTGGCCAAAATCCCTTATTAAAGGGCCTTCCACTCCTTTGCACGCATCTGAGGTTGCCGTATCAACAAGCGCTGGCAACACAGGCTGAGCTAGTGCAGTGCTATCAGATAAGGAAGGCAACGTGTCGATGCATGCACAGGCTGCAGCTAAGAAGGACCTTCAGCGTTTTAGAGCTGTGTTTTGGGGGGCAGAAAAGGGTGTTCTGTATTCTGTCCTCTTGCCCCAGCCCTGGTTTAACAAGCCCCCTTCAAGGCACACTCTTAGCGGAGAAGTGACTTCTAGAACAGACATCTGTCCTCCTCCACTCAAATATTATAAACTAAGGCTTTCATGATTTCAGCTTCTTTTGGGTCCTAGCTACGTCACACCTGTAAACAAGCTCAGAGGCTAAGAGCCTCAGTGCAGATGGGACACGTCCTTATTGCTGCAGCCCGGTTAAAGCCCAGATTAGTCCAGTGTTTTGACAATTAGGTTCCTAGCTTGAGTTGGGGAGCTGATGCACTGTAACTCTAGTGCCAGCGTGGAAAAAGGCAGCTGCTAAATACAGCAATGAAAAAAAGACTCCGAAAGGATGAGAAGCGCACAGAGGTGATACAGTCCCCATCCCCCAGCGATATCAAAAAGTAAAAAAAAAAAAAAAAAAAAAAAAAAAATTTATAAAGGAACTATAATTAAAATAGCCTGTGCCAGGGAGCAGGGGAATGGGCTACAGTGGAGCTACCAACCCATTGCACTAGTCACCCCAGATCCAGCAAAGATGCCAGCAACACGCTGCCGCATGAGCATCACACAATGGTCCTGCCACGGTATGAGAGTCCTGCTGCTTTCTGGAGGATCAGTACACCTGGACTCTCGAAAATTCAGCAGAAACAGGAGCCGCTGTGGCTGCTGGATACCCTGATGCTTGCTGAACCCCAGCCAGGGGGCCCACGCCTGCGGGTGTCCGTGGATCAGTTGGGCACACGCGCTGCGGGGGAGAGAACTTGCCCAGCTGGCAGCACTGTCCAGGCGAGGCTCCAGCGTGGGCCTGCACGTAAGACTCTCTGAAGGCACCTCTGGCTTGCTGGGGGGAAGAAGGGAGGCTGTGTCCTGCAGCATGGCCATGCTGAGATCCCTCGAGTCCCAGAGCATGGCCGCATCCCGGCGCACAGCTGTGTTGAAACCCCTGACTCTGAGCGTCAGGTTGCTGCATCTGGAAAGCGGGAAGAGCCGGAGGCGAAGAGCAGTAGTAGATTTGGGTGGGGTAGGCGCCTGGTGCAGGCTTAACCCTGGGCAGGAAGAAAACAGAAGGTTACACTGTGTTCAGAACTGGCAGTGCCTAATTAGCACTGCAAGTGCCCCGGGGGTAGATTTCCTCCTGACCAATGCTCAGAAAGGTCACTGCAATCCATCAAAGAGATTCACTACAAGAGAAGCTCTTGTTATAAGCAGCAGTTGAATGAAAATAGGTTTACTGGCCTCCCAGGACAGATGTGCCCACTCCCAACCCACACCAATTCCACACCCCCCAAACGAGTGCGGTTCTTGGCCCCGAGTCTCTCTGCAGGGAATACGCAAGCCAAACTGCGACGTGCTTTAAGACCTCCGTACGCATCCTCCCTGCCTTCCGCTGAATGACACATCTGCTAAGTTATTAATCAGGAGAAGTCACAGCTGCCAAGTGTTATTTATCAAGAAGCCATAAAGGCCTTTGGTGTGAGTAAGAGCCCAGGGTATAGAGCAAAAAGGGAAGGAGGAGAGAGTTACAAATAAAATTAATCATTCAGAAGCAAGGTCTAGAAACAGCCCTTGCCAACAGAAGGCATGACTCATCCCGCCGAAACGTATCAAGAGAGAGGCAATCTGCTTAGAAGCCAAAGCCTCTGGGACTTCAGGAGTACTGCTCAGCCCACGCACAACACTAAGATGAGTGCTGAGAATCAAGACAATATTCACGAAGACCGTGACCGCCAGATTCCCAGCAAGAATAAGCGACTGGCTCACGCTGGGGGTTTCGGGCCTGCATTTATTTATTTTTTTTTAATGTGGGTTTGTTTTTGGTTTTTGTTTGATTTTTGTTTTGTTTTATTTGTGGACACAAATGTGATATCAAAGCCTGGACCTCCTAGAAATGTCTCCTGTCTGGTGGCAAGTTGATGCCTGAAGTCTTACGAAAATTTAAAAAAAAAAAAAAAAAATCAAAACCCAAACCATCAAGAGCTTTTACTTGGGAATAAGAATCAAAATAATAAAAATTAAGCCCCAGAAGCACATATAGAACTTGTGTCTAAGACACGGAGACATGCAAATTTAGCTGCAGAAAAGGAAACATCCTAGAAACACCTTCCCACGCCCTGCTTGATAGTCAAATGTTTATGTAAATACCTCTGAGCCAGAACAGTCTATTTATGTCATCTCACCTAAAGAAAGCAGGTTTAGACACAGAGCCGAGACGCTGTGCACAACAGTTATTAGCAGATGCATCAGACTGATGCAGACACAGGCTCAGCACGCAGCAAGACAGGCCCTCCTCCCAAAAGCAACACTTGCACAGAAGGAAGAGAGTAAAAACACAAATGCTGCTGGATCTGCCTGGCCTCCCCTGCAAGCACTGGCACGTTTGAGTGCCCTAATCGATCTGGGGTACATTCCTGCTGCAGGCAAGGGTTTCTTTTATGGTTTCCCCATGGGTGAGGGCAGATGCAAACACTTGGGAATGCCTCCCCTTCAAAGAATGCTTTACAGTGAGCTGATGGCTTAAACAATACATAGAACTTAACCCTGAGCAGAAAGCCATCCTTCCTCTGTGAAACTGAAATGACATCTTAGAACAGGGAAAAATTTGACCTAGATTTCCAAGCTTTTTAGAATACAAGTGAGTTCTCGTGGCTTGTAATATACACGAATTTAAAACCATTCCTGAACATCAGCCACAGGCCCCAAGGTTTCTTTTCAGTAAAGCAATCTTGCCTTGACACTGAAAACATGCATTGAAAGGTCTACATCGAACTTCGTAAGTGACATCTTGAAGTTATAATGCTCTGCTCCTACAGAGATTTGGACACGACTCCCTTCACAGCATTCCTGGGAGGCAAGGTGGGGCAAAGAAAGATAAAGATCACGCCCCAGGGAGCAATACAGCCAGGAACAAATGCCAGAAGTCCTGATGTTAGGGCAGAACTGCACGATTTAGCCTTCATGTTAGCTGAGCTGCAATACCTTCGCATCTGTACACACTGCCCTTGCAGCAAATGAGAGGTCTTTCACCCCAATTTAGCTTTCACTGAAAGACCTGGTTGAGTTAATGTGTGATAGCGTATTAGTTACAGTAATGTCACCAGTGCAACATCAGTGGGTCAGTATGTTCCCCTTAACACCCAGGATATGAACACGACAAGCACAATACAGCTTTTAAAGGCGATTTAATGCCTCCATTTATGCCTCCAAATTCCCCTATATCATAAGATCTTTTGCAGGAACTCCTGTACTTACTTGCTGCTTTCGAAGGCTCTTCTCTCCGCTAAGGACCCTGGGATATATTTCAGCCCTGGTATCCTCCTTAGCAGGCTGAAAGGGAACACCCGGTCCAGCTTAGAGCCCACCGACTCCGGAAAATCCAAGCAGAAACAGTAGCCGAGACCATCTGAAGACAGCAGCATGTTAAGGAGGACTGCAGACGAAACACGCTCATTTCTAACACAGCCACACGCAATCCCCCTCAGGCCACAAACCACTTTCCCTGGAGAATTCTCCCAGTTCTACCCAGCGCCATCTTCACAGACCATCGCCCTTCTCAGCTCCATGTTCTCTGCGTGCACTAAAGCCGCAGGGGAAGTGGAAGCACGAGGTGAAAAACAAATGCAGATGTGGGTGTGATGAGGACTGGCAAAGCCAGTGAGAGTCTGTCCTGGTTTCAGCTGGGATACAGTTACTTTCCTTCCCAGTAGCTGGTACAGTGCTGTGTTTTGGATTTAGGATGAGAACAATGTTGATAACACACCGATGTTTTAGTTGTTGCTGAGCAGTGCTTACACTAGCCAAGGACTTTTCAGCTCCCCGTGCTCTACCGACTGAGCAGGCTGGAGGTGCACAAGAAGCTGGGAGGGGGCACAGCCAGGACAGCTGACCCCAACTGGCCAAAGGGACATTCCATACCATGGGACGTCACGCTCAGCACATAAACTGGGGGAAAGCTGCCCGGGGGGGGGCCGCTGCTCGGGGACTGGCTGGGCATCGGTCAACATTGTTCTCATACTAAATCCAAAACACAGCACTGTACCAGCTACCAGGAAGAAAATTAACTCTATCCCAATGCAGAGCAAGAGCCCAGGAGACACCATAAAGCCAGTGCATCTCCACGAGAACTGCAGCACGACCTCCCCCGCGTGAACCAGGGATCCCACTCTGGTTTAGGGCTTCGCACTTGGAAAGGATACAGGCTTCCCCAGCTAGGAGCCCAGACAGGTTACTCAAGAGAGAAGAGCCGGGGATAAACCATGCTATGCAGAGCATAAACCATGGCACCAGCACCACTGGAACTCTAACGCCAAAAAACAGCGTCCTCTTCATCCGCGAGCGGGTGGTGGACACACCCAACGTAGCAAAAGCTACTGGCATGAATCCTTTGGCATCCTCCACCTCTGACACCCTCGAGACAACGGTCTCGAGTAAGAGGTACAGGAGGGCGGAGAGGACGGCAAACGCCATGGTGAGGAAGCAGTGCTTCACAGTGCCAACGTTCTTCTCAAAGCTGCCGGCAAAATACCAGATGATAACGGCACCGCAGGTCAAGGATATCAGGTCTTCATAGACAAAGATGTAGGTAACCAACCTGTGAACTGAGCACACCAGCACGTCAGAAAGGCAGGGGCAGCAACGAATCTGTTTTAAACCACTACAGTGACATGCTTGAGCAGAGGGAGAGTGAGCCTACAGGATCAATTAATAGCTTTCATTTCTATCCTGGTGTAGAAGGGAAGGAACTTGAGGCCTTTAAAACCAGGCGTAAATAACCAAATCGAGTTAAAACAAGTGCTATCTTGGGTATCGCAGACATATGGGCTGACTCTTGCTGCTTCCTGGGAAGCTGCCTGGAAAAAAGCAACAGAATCTGTAGTAAATTTCAGTCTCATTAAAAGAGAAGGCAAGAGACATAAAAATGACTGTTACCGTAACTATGATCTTGCTCAAAAGATAAACACTTCTTAAGCTGCTAGAAGGCTGATTTTTCTCACAAAAAATGCCCGGAGGTTAACAGACCTCAGAAGTGCCCCCAGGCCCTCCGGTTAGCCGTTCTCCCGGGCCCTCAGTGAGGACTGAGGCAAAGAGTTCTCCGCCTCCCTCCCATCAACCTCAGACCTACAGCAAGAAACACAGCAGTTGAGAGCATAAGCCGGTGCAACCTGACTGCCCCCCTGGAGACACGTGAGGAGGTGGCTGAATTCACCCATCAGCTCAGAGCACTGCACTGCTAAAAGAAATCGCTGCACGCTGGCGAGCAGAAACATGGTAATTGAGGGCGTGATAACAATCGTTCTGTGGATACCACAGGGACCGAGGAAAACAAATCCCCCAAGCTCCAAGCAGCATACCCCCCCCACTCTGCAGTGTCAAGGGCCGGAGACGGGGGCCGAGGGGGGAGCAGCCTGATATAGGGGGGCCGAGATGGATGCCCCGCAGGCTCGGTGCAGGCCAGGGGACGTGCCTAAAGGGGAGGGGGGGAAGGGGCACAGTGCGGGTCGTGGGGAAGGCCCAGAGAGGCGGGCCACGGCGGGAGCAGCAGGCTCGGCGAGGGACCCGAGGAAGTGCCCAGAAGTGGGGGCTGAGGAGGGGGGGACCAAGGGGTTCAGGGCAGGACACGGGGAAGGCCCGGAGAGGAGGGAAGCAAAGGCTCGGGGCGGGGGGGGGGGGGGGGGGGGGACGACGGGACACCTGGGGAAGGCCTGTAACGGGGGACCGGCTGGGGGGCAACGGGCCGGGGAGGCGGAGGGGCCAAGGAGGCAGCGGCTGCTCCACCCCCGGCGGCCCCCGCTCACCTTCCCCCGCGCGCAGGGCGGCGGGCCGCAGCGAGGCGGCGGAGCGGGCGGCGGGCGCTCCCCGCAGCAGCCCGGGCGCGGAGGCGCCGAGCGACAGCAGCAGCGTGAGGGCGGCGGCGGCCGGCGGGCGCCCCCACCCCGCCGCCATGCTGCCCGCGCGCCGCCCCGCTTCCGGCCGCCGCCGGAAGGCCTGGACCGTTGCCGCGGCAACGCGAGGCGCTGCGGCGCCCCCGTTACCGTGGAGACGGGCGGGCGGTGTTTTGGGTTACCCCCCCCCCCCTTTTAAAAATTATTTTTTTATTATTATTATTATTTTTTCCCTTCCCAGAAGGGAAAAATATCCCCGGGGAGAGGTGTGAGCTGTCGCTGGAAGCCCACCCCAGGCTGGGTTACTGCCGGCCCTCCACCAGGCACAGCCTGCCCAGGACGCGGGAGGCCCGGCCGGCCCCGCCGAGCCGGGAGGGCCCCGCACAGCCCCGTCCGCTCCCCGCTGCCGTGCGGCGGGGTTAGGCTGCTTGGAAGTGCCAAGCGTTTCCCTTCAGGTGTGACGGATGGAGGTGGAGAGGAGCGCCCGCACCGGAGCTGCGTCTGCCCACCCACCCTGGCGCAAATGGAGGGGTTGCCCAAAGACGGGCCTCCTCCACGTCAGTGCATTACAAACCAGGCGAAACCTGCTGAAACGGCATCAACTTTGCTGTTTGTCTACAGTGTTGCGCATGCACCGGCTGAACGCACCACTGCCTGGAGGGAAGCGGCAGATGGAGGGGCGCTCCGGCGAAGGAGCCCCTCGCCCTGAGAAGCCCCTGCGTGAGGAGAGGGACGTGCGGGAAAAAAGTGAGAAGCAGGGAGAAATAGAGGCTTTGCTCCAAGGGTGGTGGGAGGCCCCCAGCAGGGAGCGGAGGATGTGGCTCCCATTGCCCAGTTCCCGGTGCTTGGACCCGCATCCGCTCGCCATGAACAGCTACGTGGCAGAAACGCTCCCCTCCTGTCACCAGTTCCTCCTCCGGACAAGACCCCGGTCGCTGGCTGCTGGCTCAGGTCTAACAAGAGACCCATGAGGTCTCATCTACACGGGAAGGATCAGAAGAAACACGCCTCCCCCCGGCCTCTCTGGTTTTGCAAAAGGGGGGAAAGTGTTTGAAGCAGCTGGGATCTCTTCCAGCCGAGGGGGATGAGCAGAGGGTCGAGAGTCCGACATCTTTTCCCCACCCCGGCTTCAAAGTTTTTTGAAAGCAACGGGAGAGCACAGCACAGATCTATCAGCAGGCAAACAGACACGTGGGCTTGTCACTCTGTCCCAATTAATGCCATTTTCCATTTATGAGGATCCTTCACTCTCTGAGGAACGTACAGGCACTGAGAGGCTCTACGCATTGTTTGGGATCTGCCCTAATCCCGACAGCGCGTTGCAAAGGCAGCCTTTGTGAGAGGTCCCAGGTTGTCGCAGACAGAGGAGGGCTCATGGCGCGGGAGAAGACCTTGCGGCTGGAGGAGATGAAGTTTTTCAAGGAGAAACCGAAAGACGGGGCGAGAGCTCAGCCCCTTTTTTAATTAATCATTCTAGTCACTGCTTGTTTTGCAGAAACTTATTTTAGGCTGTGGCAGTGGGATTTGCCTCCCGCTGCTACACCCAGGGGGGGAAAAGAAACAGCCCTACTTGTTTGCGAATCCGCTCAGTCCATTCAGCTGACATCAGAGAACGCTCTTCACTGCCCTTAAAAAAAAAGGAAACGGGGTAAAACCTGGCAGCGCTCACCGTTTCCCCGGCTGATGCGGGCGCAGACTGTCGCTCGTCAGAAAGCGTGCAACTGTTAACCCTCCCTCTCCGACTCTTGCGAGAAGGTAGCTTGACCCGAAAGAAGAAACACGACGGCTAAAAAAAACCAATCAGGTGAAATAATCAACGTTGCTTTTGCCGTCGTTTTCGGTCCATCGCTCGTTAATTTTCCTTTCTGAAGCAACGTCTCCCGTTCCGTATGTGCCTCCCGAGATCACGACCCCTTTTCTTAGAAAGCCGTTCTCCAGCTCAATATTTGGCTTTTTAAGGGTCAGACGCTCTGGCAAACCCTTTGTTGCTTTTGTTTTTATTCCTTAGGACCCTGATTTTGGATGTTTTAACTCCCATTTTTAGCATCTCGCTCCTTTTCCTGGCTGTGCGCGCCCGGAACGTGGCGAGGACTTTCACCCCCCCCCCCCCCCCCAACCCCGTCGTCGGTCCCCCGTCCGTCCCCCCCCCGGGCTGCTGTGAAGTTTGGCACGGCGAATTCTTTTTGGAAAGCGTGAAACACCCTCCGGCACAATCGGGGTGCTGAGGGGGGACACACGGGGGGGGGGGGGGGGGGGGGGCTGCTGGTGCGGAAAGCCGGGCGTCCGCCCGGCTTTCCGCACCAGCAGCCCCCCCCCCCCCCCCCCCCCGGGCCCCCCGACCATGCCCTGCGTGTTTATTAATTAAACTAATTTAATCTTTTAAACGATTCCCGGCCTCCCTGCGCAGCCTCGTAGCAACCCAGCACGCCCGTACAGCGGCGCCGAGCACCCGCTCCCCCCACCCCCCCTCCACCCTCCGAGACTTGGTACGGCCCTTCTCCCCCCCCCCCGCCCCCCCCGTTCCACACGGGGGTGGTAGGCGCCGCGCGCGCGGATTGGCTGCCCGGCCCCGCAGTCCGCGCGAGCTGCGGGTGCTTCAGTGTGCGCGCGGCCGGCGCGGCGCTTCGTCTCTGTCTCTGTCTCTCTCTCTCTTCCCCCCCCCCCCCTTCCCCGCCCCTTCCCTTCCCTCAGCCCGGTTAGCGGCCGCCGCCATGGCATCGGGTAGGTGCTTCCAGGCCCGGCGGGCTTGAGGGGGCGTTGGTGGCGGCTCCGGTTCCCGTCGCCAAGCGCGGGTGCGGTGGGCGCGGGAGGGTGGGCGAGCGAGCGCCATGTGGCGCAGGTGGAAAAGGCCGCGGCCATGTTGGGGGGGGGGGGGGGGGCGGGCGACGGGGCGACGCGGCCCCTTCCCCCTCGCCCGCCCCGTTTACCGCGCGCTCCCTGTCGACGGAGAGGGGGAGGGGAGCCACGCCCCCTTTCCACCGAGGCCACGCCCCCTCCCCCGGGAGCCCCGCTCCGCGAGGCCGCCCGGACCCGCCCCTTTGTGGCCGGGGCGTGGTCAGTCCGGCCACGCCCCCGCGTGTCGCAATGGGGCGTGGGGGCAGGTTCCCATGGGGGTCGCCCGCTCGGGTGCTGTGTGGGATGTAGGCCCCCCCTTTCGGGTCTGGGCCCCCCTTTGGGTTATGGCACACGCACCCCCAGTGCGAGATGTGCACCCGCTTTTGGTTCGTGTCCCCCACCCCGCCGTGTGGGGCCCCCCTGGGGTCGTGTCGTCGTCGTCCCCCCTTCCCCCCCCCCCCCCGGTGTGAGATGTAAGCCCCCCCTTTTGGGTCATGGTCCTTCCCCCATGTGGGCCCTCCCCTTTGGGTTGTGTGTTCCCCCCCGGTGTGAGATGTGGACCCGCTTTTCCATTGTGCCGCTCCCCACAGCATGGTTTGTGTGCTCCCCCTTTGGGTCAACGCCCCCCATGGAATGCAAACGCCCCCTCCCTTGGGTCGTGACCCCCCCCCCCCCCCCCCCCAGCATGGGACATGCCCTCCTCACCCCCCTCAGCATGGGACCCACCTTTGTGTCCCTGCATCTGCTCTGCATTCTGCTCTAGTAGCCCCCCCTGAGGGTGCCAGCGTAGGGAAGAGGGTGGCTTCACAGCCCCCCCCTGGTGCGGGCTTAAAAATGCACTGGCTGTAATTCTTTTCCCAACGGAGGCCTTCAGTTGAGTGTGTAGACAGTATGTCTGCTGTCCCAGCTGACTTGACACAGCCCAGCTTCTCCTGGGACTTCTGCGAGCACGCTGTGTTGCTGTTTCTTCATCCCATTTGAGGTGAAAATGTTTCGGTCCCACCAGCAGTGATGCCCCTGTGAAGCCGTGGGTAGGTAGAGTACCCCAGAATGGGAGAAGGAATTCCAAGGCTGTAAGTGCTTTGTGGAGCAAGCCGTGTTTTGTTAGGGCTGAGCCATTTTAGTGTTGCCTTGCGTTACATATATGAATGATAGAGAATAAAAACAAAACAAAGCAAGGTATGTTAAAGGAGTCCTTTACTGCAAGGAACAGTTCTTTACCATGAGAAGAAAACATGTCCAAAGGTACTGTAAAACGAGTTCAGGCCATGAATTCTTCTACTAAGTGAGTAAAGTTTGGCAGTAAACTAAAACCACGTTCTTCCCAGACCTCAAGTACTTACCGGTCAAGCACCTGAGTGTCTCCTCTGTTTTCACTCTATGGCGATGCTCAAACATGGGGTTCTTCTTCTGTTGAGAATACTGCAGAAGCAATGCTGCTTCTTTATATGAATTACTTTGTATGAGAACTTCAGTTTTCAAATGTACACAACAGATTCTTCTATCTTAAGAGGAATACACTTCCTGAGCAGTGCAAGGTGACTAGTCTGCTATGCCCCACTTCACTCACAGGAAATTTTTCCATGTGCTTTTTACACATTCAGAAAAAATGTCTGTGTATCCAGGAATTTCCAGAATAAACTGTGTTGTTTCCGAAAATACTTACAGACTCTTGTCCCCGTTGAACCCACCAAAATAAATCGATCAGAAGTCTGTAGACTAAGAGGTCCAACAAAGGATGTAGAAAAATGCATAAATAAAGGAAATTCCTCTAATTCTGCGTTGTCATATTTTACAAGCTCCTTATCTGGTTGCTTTCAAACTTCTTCCAAAATTTTGTGGTTTGGCAGAAGTTCGTAAGGGAGAAGCTAAGGAGATTAAATGTAGTCCTTCAATTTATAGCCAATTACATCCTTACTGAGGAATTGTTTCTGATAGAACCATTAATATTCTTTGCTTTAATTAGCAGCGTTAATGGCATATAAATTTTAGAGTTAAACCATAGTTTTAAAATGTGGTTACCTGTTTAATAGTAATCTGTGGTCATTTAAATTGAAATAACCTAAAAATTTGACCTTCGTCTCATTAAAAACAATAAACGTGTTTGGGTTGCACTTTTATGTTGGTTCTTTTAATTGCTTTTCATTATGAAAAGGCAATGAAGTGTTTGTGTAGCCGTGCAAAAGGAGGAGAGTGCTTCACATCTGAGCGAAACTGCTTTATAGGACATGTGAAATGAAATATTATTTCATCTCAGCTTTTGGTAAATGTTTCTCTTACAGAATATGAAATTTGGTGCTTTGTGTTGCTTTGAGGAGATACTTTGCCATTAAAAATGCTGCTTCATGTCTGAATAGCTTAGGTGATATCCTCATCTTGGAAGTATGTATGCTTGTGTTTAAGTATATGTGTAAGTACTGACAGGATCGCGTTTATAACCAGGTGAGAGAGGTGTAACGAACAGAATTTGAGCAGTGATGTGTGTTTTGATTGGAAAATGGTTGTAGTCGTTTATGACATTTACCCTGCATTGTAATTCACTCTCGGTTTCAGCTTTTTAGTCCATTCTAGGTGTAGAGGTTAGAGAGAGTGAGCGGGGGAAAGACTGAAATTGGGAATGATTTTTATTTAGTTCTTATTAGACCGCGGCACCACAATATTTGTACAGATTCTTGAAGTGATTTGAAAGGAACAGGAAAATTGCAGGGCTGTTATCCAGAGTGACAGTACTGGTGAGGCTGGTAGAGAAAGGAAGAAAGCGTTTGGGTTTTGACAAGAAGGTGGGAATTTCAAGCAAAAACGTCAAGAGGAATTGAGACTCCCGCACAGAAAAGCGAGGTCGGCAGAGCCCGTGTGGTTAAGAACTTGGTAGGGCGTAGAGCAGCTTGGGGCGTGTGGGTCTCTCTGAAGAGGTGAAGCCTGCTCGTGACCCTCTGAATTCTGAGGGGTCTGAGGTTGATGGAGCAATGCATGTGCGTTCTGTGTGTCTGCATCTGTTACATGCAGCTGGCTTGGGAAACTAAACCTTTCCCCTGTAAAGGGAGAGCTTTTAACACATAAAAATTTGCAATTTTGCAGAAGACAAGGAAATCCCTCATTGTGCAGTTAAAAAGATAAAATAATGTGATAAGCTAATTCAGCAAAGACAAAGCACCTATTTAAGAACTGAATCCCAGCTAGCAGATAGTAAGGTTTTTCATAACGTTGATAGCTTTTACAAATTAGATGCTCTACTTTAAATATAAGTCAAACCATTTAAATGAATTTTTTCTTTTTTTAACTTGAGGTCATATTTTGAAATTCCCATTCTTCCAGTGTGTTCCAAGAATCACTTTCCGCGATAACTGAGGTTTACGGTTTGAGCTATCAGTAACGTTTCTCTTTAAGCAATATGAGAGAAGGGAAATGTCAGAATCTCCAGACTCTGCCTGTGTCTGTGCCCTTTGCTAGGCAGAGCTTTCTTGTGGCGTCTTAAAAAGGGGTTCAGTAGGACTGACCTCCTTAGCTTCGCTTGGGTAATTAAGCTGCTGCATTCTGTTCGTTGATGATGGCACTGTGTTCGATAGCCGTTAGAGGGGGTTGTGCAGTCCCGAATATTTGAAGAGGCGCCTTGAAAATGGAATTCGGATCCTTCAAAAGGAAAGTTTGAAGTGGCTATACCTGTGTCGCGTCCCCCGCACGCTGTGCTTCTGTGCCCCCTTCTCCCAGTCTTAGCATTTTCTTTTTTTGTTAATAAAGAGGAAGCTGTCTCATTCTGCAGGGAAAGTAGCTGCATTATCCGGTGTACTTGAACATTTCTCCCTCTCCCCAAATTTCTTCCTCTTATAGTAAGTAGAGGAATAAAATGTTAATTGGAAGTTCTCAATATGACTTACTTCTTTTTCTAGATTCTGGAAGTTACAGTCAGTCTGGGGGCCAGCAGAGGTATGTGTGGGTTTTTTTGCTGTTAGCAATTAAATCTGCAAAATAAAAGGCCATTTAGGATTCCCAGCATGATGTTTGAATCTTTGGGCATGATACAGCGTTGATACGTTTTCGGAGTTACAGGTGCAGAAAGCTTGCTGCCCTGGGCCTTTATTAAGATGTCTTATAAAACAGGAAAAAAATTATATTCCTGAAGGGAAGACAATAAGCAGGTTTAAATTGGCATGACATCTTTTAATAGTAAGAACTTCTGAAATGTCATGAATATAGAGAAATATTTTCCATATGACTGCCTTAATCTGTTCACTAAGATTTTAGTCAAGAGGTTATACATCTATATGGCCCACCATCTTTACACTTGTAAAATTTTATTTTACCTTTTTATTTTCTCATTGGAGGGAAATTTCTGTTAAAACCCTCTGATAACTGTTCGTAATTGTGAAATTGAAAAGCCAGTTCATAAAATACCTGCAAGTTTGGAGGGGGTGGGGTGGGGTGTATTTTAATCAGTGAAACAAAAGTGGGTTTATGGAAGTATGAAAATCACGGCTAATACTGACTGTGCTAATGAAAGTCACAGGGTTCTATGCATATAGCACTGCGTGAGTTTGAGTTTATATCTGAGTACGATATGAGTTTCAGCACATGGTTCTTCTGTCAGTTCACGAAGTCTTAAAGTGGCAGAATAATGAGTAAGTATAATCTAAAGCTAGTGCGGTTTTTGATGATGTTATCGTTGAATAGTCCACCAAATACCAAATTTACAGTAATTGCTTAAAAATAACTTTGTAAGAATATACTGAAAAACTTAAAATGCCTTGGTTTCAGACGATAAAGTTTTCTGTGATTCTGAAGAATCTGTCAAATTACAGTAAGCCCAACTTTCATGTACTTCAAATTTACACTTGAAACAGAGCAGAAATTAAAATAAGCTCTTCCTGGCTTCTGACAGTCAACTATGGTAATCATTACTTTATTGATGCGGTTCTAATATGCCTACAACTGCAGTACTTGGATTAAACAGCTATTTTGGAATGAAAAGAAACTTAAAATAACACCAAAAATACCTTTACTTTCCAACCCATGTGGAGGGCACCGTAAGCATTTACTAAATGCATTTTTCTCTTACAGCTATTCGTCCTATGGCAATCAGGGCGGTCAAACTTACGGACAAGCACAGGTAAGTTGAAAGCAACATTGTGTCTTTCAAAGCAGATGTTCCTTCAGTTAAAATAATTGTTCCTGGGTAACCATATCTGGTCCTGGACCACCAGGAAGAAGTCCGTCCTCAGCTGTGCTTGATGTTTGCAGTCGTGTCTAGCGAAGGAAAACTAATTACCTGCTGTGGAAGTTACGCTTATTTGAGTACGTTCTTTAAATTACAGGGATATTCTGGTTATGGGCAGAGTGGAGACAATTCATCCTACGGACAGAACTATGGAAGCTATCATGGGAACTATGGACAAAATCAAACAGGTTTGGCTAGCTTGTTACATTCATTGGCAGTAATTAAAAGGTGAATATTTACTAAAAATTTTCTTCCTCAATTTCCAGGTTATGGACAAGATTCCCAGGGATACGATGATGAATCCAGTTACGAAAATCAGAATCAGAGCTCATACAACCAGCAGTCTTATGGCAGTCAGGGGCAGCAGAAAGGGTCGTCTAGAGGGTAAGGAAGCCGAGATTAACAGTATCTGTTTAAAGTACTGTCTAGTAGTTGTACATTCTTAGCTAGAGCTATAACAAATTTCCTGCTATCATTGCTAAAAAAAAGGACAACCATCTGAAAATTCACATTCTTAAGACATTTGTAATGCCTGAAAGAACAGGAGGTAAGGGACGAATATTTCTTTACGTAAGAAGGATGGATGCAATTGTTTTGAAGTCAAGCTGTACAGGGAGATACACTTTAGAAAGTCTTTGGATAGTGACTACAATGAAGAATGGACTCGGTAGAGAGGATTTTGAATAAGAAAAAGATAGATCAAGTACCTCTCCAGTCACATTCTTTTGTATAAACTTCCAGTACTCTTTATTAACTTCAAATAAGCTGTTAGCAAAGAAGTTCTTAGCTGTTCTTAGATTTGTAGACTTCTTAGCTGACTTAGAATGCCTTTTCATGGTGGAAGAAGAGGAAAGGATTCAGAAATATCATTTAAGAAGTATCTTTTCTTTTCCCAGCTAAATAGGAGTCTCAAAACATCATGGTTTTATATCCTTATCAGTAACTTAAATGTGCGTATGCATACTGCACTCCGATTCAGTACTTGACACTAGTACAAATGTGTTTTACTTGTGAAGTGATGTTGTACTCGAATCAGTTTCAGGAGGATTAATGATACAACTTTTAAACTATGTTGGAAAATACAACCCAAGTTCCCGTAACGACTTACAAGGCCACTTCATTTTCTAATTTACAAGCTTCTTGCATACAGCCCAAGGTTACTGCTTGCATTAGGTCTTTATTGAGGATCGTGTGACCTCTTTGAAATTCACTGTCGAATACTAAACTTCATTCTTGTGTCCAAGGTCCAAATATTTTTTGTATTTTTTTTGCAAGCTGATAAAACAATCTGGACTTCAGCAAACCTGTACTTGTTCTGTAATAATAACTACAAAACCAGAAACCATCTTAACAGAAACAAGCAGGGTCTTAATCTGTCAGCAGTAGGTGCTGTCCCTCAGAGTGTCTTTTTTCCGTCCCTAAAGAAGGCAGGAACATGGTTAAGTTTTGTTTTGCTTTGCTTTGTTTTCTGAGCATTTATTAGAGCTGTACAAAGGTACAGGACTAGGCAATAATGTAGTTTTTAACTCTGTAGACATCTAGTGGGAAGAAAATGCAGTAGGGCACAGATTCTCCAACAAGTTGGTTTTGACCATGAAAATGAAAAAAAGACATTGGAGGGGAAACTTTTCAATGTATGGTTGTAACAAGAAACTAAATTCTAGCAAATTTGAAGAGGATGACCACAAAATTGTAGCTCTCACATCCTAAGGGAGGGAAAGAAGGAAGACCAGCAACTAGTGGATGCTCTCAGCGATGCTTCCTTCGTTGTTGATGGTGCAAAGGCTAAAGTGGAGCTGGCTTTTTTTGCAGTTAAGATATTAACAAAAATCTTTGCAATCTCTTTGCCAGATCTAGGCTAGAACTGGGAGAGAGCAGATTAGATGGTATTTACACAGGTGGGATATTTTGAGATTGGTTGGACCCAATGGACTTCATCTTAGAGTGCTTTGAAAAGCTGGTCGTCTCTTAGATTTTTTTTGTTTGTTTGTTTTTCTGAGACATTTTGGTTAGCAAGTAAGATTGCTGAAGACTGGAGAGTGGCAAATGTAGTGCCTCATGTTTTGAAAAAGGGTTGGAAGCAGGGAGGAGGAAGAGAAGAAAGGGTGGCAGAGGTCAGTGATTAATTTCAATTACTGAAAAAATAATACAGTTAAGCTGCAACTAAGTACCCAGGGGAACAACAAAGATATGAGTAACAGCCAGGGTTTCCTGGATGCAATTTATTTCTCATAAAATTCTCATATAATGTCTTGCTATGAGACGGTAACCCAGCTGGAACTATTCTCTCATACATCTAGATTTTCAGAATACTTTTGTTTCTACCTTGGGCGCTGCAGTAGCCTAGGGAAGTATGGTGTAGGTGACATTTCCTTGTGGTTGCTATAAAGTTGTTATTAGTCAGAGAAGAGTTACGACTCCCTCTTAGAATGTATAGCCACATTGTGTTGGAGTATCCTAGATGTGATATTGGTCAATATTTCTGATGAAAGTTGGTGGGATATTATACGTAGATGGCACTAAAGTGGGAAGAACTTGCAAGTATGCTAGAGGACATCACAAGAGTTAGAGAAGTTCTTGCCAAAATGGTAGAACGCCCAGAAAAAGAGAGATTGCAATTCAGTGAAAGCAAAATTTTGGGATTTTTTTTTTTTTTGTAGGCGGAAGTATCAGCTGCACAATACAACATGAGCAGCGGGTGTCTTCCCTGCATTTCTGTAGAGAAGGATTTGGCCTTTAGCAGGTCGTGGGCTATCCATCAGCCATTGTCATGCTGCTGGGGAGAGGGGAGAAAGCAAGCATTGTACTGGGATATGTAAAGGGAGTGCTGCTGTTAAGTTACGTTTACAGTGGAAACTGAGGATGTCTTGAAAGCGATGGTAACATACAGTTTTCTGCCTTGCTCTTTTTGGAAGGCAGATGTATCCCAACAGCGATGAAACAGAGTATTTTCATATCTGTATGCCAGTAATGACTGGGAACTGTAACTGTGACTAGGAAATTTCAGCAATGTCATGAATTTTCAGCCGTTATTTTGCTCTCTATTCTGTGAACATTTAGCTATTAATACAAATTCTGTTTATTTTAAGTGGAAGAGGCTCTTATGAACAAAAGTCAAACTATGGTCAGCACCAAAGCTCTTATGACCAGCAGTCAAGCTATGGACAAAACCAAGACTCTTATGACCAGCAGTCAAGCTCATATGACCAGCAGTCGGGCTATGGCCACCAGGGCTCATATGACCAGCAGTCGGGCTATGGCCACCAGAGCTCGTATGACCAAAAGTCAGGCTATAACCAGCACCAAAGCTCATATGGCCATTCTCAGCAATCCTACCAGTCTCAGAAGGGAAGCTATAGCCACAACAGCCAAGGTAAAATTCACAGGTTGAATTCAATATTGGCTAATAAAATTGGGCAGAAACACTGTGAAATAGTTGGATTTCCTTCCACAGACAGCTGATTTGATGAATAGTTAAAGCTCTTTTTCCACGTTGATACTCTTGGGGAATGTTTTATTTGTTAAGACTTTCAAAACATTATGCAGAGATGAAAAGCTGTTGGGCCCCAAAATTGTTGCATTTGCGTTTGTTGGAGGCAACAAACTCAGACTTGCGGAGTCCATGTCCCCGAGTTCTGCAAATTCTAGATGTAATTTTCTTCCTAAGCTATTTTAAACCACCTTCTTGCATGAGGGTGACATGTCTTGATCAGTCATGAAGAGCTTTTGCACTTCACATTCCAGCTTTACGCTGTGTAGGTGAATTCTGAGATAGAAGGAAATGAGAAGTTTAAGATCAACCCTTTTTTTTTGTAGTAACTTCACACAAGCGGCATAACCCACGCTCTTTATCCTTGTTCTGTCTTCAGTGATGTCTTTTGCAAACTGGGAAGGCTATATGGAAGTAGAATGAAAAGTGTATTTTAGACAATATGTGTTTAATGTTTGGAAAATGGAGTGTAATTAAGGTACAGAGTGTTTACATTCTGAGATACCTTGTGGCCCTGGAAGCCAAGGGAGGTAACTGGAACAAAATCAAACTTTGCTCCATTACTTTGTGGCATAGATAATGTAAGAGAGATTTATGAGTTGATGCTTTCCAGATTTAAATGGCAGACTTGACGGAGGGGGGGGGAATGTAGGTTGGGAATTTTCACTGCACTGCAGTTTGCACTACAATTTACTCATGTTTTGTTTTACTCATTCCTCCAGATGATCGTCGTGAAAAGAGTAGGTATGGAGAAGATAATAGAGGATATGGCGGGTCACAGGGAGGAGGTAGAGGGGGATATGACATGGATGGAAGAGGTCATATGTCTGGATATAGGTAAGTGATCTCATTCCAGTGCCTGCAGTTCCTTACCCTTGTTTCTTATTATTTAGCTGTTTTAAATTTTTGTTTACTATATGTCTATTCCTAATGTGGTTCAGATTTAGATTTCCAAAAATGGAAGGTTTCTAAAATTAAACCTTTCTGCACTGCACAGAAGTGCATTTTGCCTAGGAAAAGCTTTTAGGTTCAGATAGATTGAGACCAAGCATTTGATTGTTATGACACATAGCTGCATTTTATTTACATGAGTTGCAATACAAAAACTTCCTGAGCCCATCCCTTGAAATAAGATATTTTAAAACCTGTAAAAATTTGTTTTCAATGACAAGAAAACCAGCAGCCAGGGATTGAGAAAGTTTTATAAAATTAGCTAAAGTAGCTAACATTTTAGCAGGGAAGTATTTTGACTTTACAATGAGAAATCATTACACTAAGCCTGGCTAATTACCTTTCTGCTTCCTAAATAATTTAGGAATAATTTAGTAATAACATTACTTGCTCTTCACTGGTTTTTGCAGTTTTAAACTTTTATTAAAATACAGTTTTTATTATTGGTTTAGCTGTCAGTCCAAACACATTTATTTTAGGTAGATTTTTAAATACTAACAATACTGTTACCCTTCTGTCATCGCCTTAGGCTCTGTTCCTGTCAAGAAAATTTATGCACATATTTAATTTTGTGCTTGCGGATGATTTCATGCATAGATCTGAGAGATTGGGACCTTTGCTTTAAATCCTATTGAATTAGGCCAGATGACATTATTATTTCTTAATAAACGATCGCAATTGGCTACCCTTTATGTACCTCTCTGAAATGGCTGGGGGTGTAGAGTGCTCACGGATGCAAAGTAGGAACGTTGAAGCTTCCAGTGAGCTTTGAAGTGTTGCTTGTCAGCACCACTCATCCTTTAATAGGCTGCGCAGTTCTGGGTTATTGCTAGAGCTCCAGATGAAGAACTCTAATTATACAATGCTCTTCGTTTGAACTGATCTAATTTAAATAAAATAATCCAACAGTGTGTTAAGACTTGGTTACTTTTTAAAGTATTTATTTTTAAACCATATTTAAAATTTGCCTGCTCCTAAGGTGGTCCCGAATTGTACTTCATGGCTTGCTGTTTTGATGACGTAGGTGGACCTATCTCTTCTAATTAGGTGTGGTAGCACAGTTACAAAAGCATATGAATAGTTATTTTATGTTACAGTTTGCTGAGGTTTTATATAATATAAACTTAAATAGCAAAGTAATTTCTAAGTTCATTTTCAGTTAAAACCGAACAATTTTTTAAAATGAGCTTTTCTGTGTGAATGAGGGTTTTCCATATTCCTATGATAAAATCTGGGTTTTTAAAAAATTGTTTATAGCTGAGCCCTTTCCAGTAAGAGGAATGAATGTGAGCTTCAAAAAACATACTTTTGGTAGATTTTATCACTTTGAAACAAACTTCTGTCTTTGCAAGATAAAGTAAGATAAATTAATGTCTGTGAAAATAAAGCCTCTTCCCATATTTTTCCAAAATGTAAGAAAAATTTTGTTCACACATCCATGTAGATAATAGTGCGTCAGTGGACTTGCAAGCCAAAAGAAGGAAAAGAGTGGCAGTGAATCATAGAATCGTAGAATCGTTTCGGTTGGAAAAGACCCTTAACATCATCGAGTCCAACCGTTAACCAAACACTACCCAGCCCACCGCTGAACCATGTCCCTAAGCGCCACGTCTACGCGTCTTTTAAATACCTCCAGGGATGGTGACTCAACCATTTCCCCGGGCAGCCTGTTCCAGTGCTTGAATGGAGAAGTGAGGGAAAATACAGCAAAGCGGGAAGGCATTTAGTAGGAAGTCTGTCCGCTTCTGTTAAGTGATGCAGTCTTTAATGCTGTTTGCAGTGAAATTTTTCTGAAACTACAGTGTCATACTTGTTTGTTCAGTCTTTCTGCATAATTACGATGGAGGATTCTGCTCCTGACATAGGTATTTTACCAAAGTCATGCTTGCTAGAAAAGTGTAAAAGGTTAAATTAAATAACAAACTGTATAATCAAGGGGAAAGTAACTTCTAATAAGGTAAGAAATCATGTTTAGCCCTGTGAAAATGGGGGGTTTCAGGGTAGTTTTTTAGTTTTGTTTCCTTGGCCCCCCTCCCCCCCCCCCCCCCCCCCAGCAGCTTGTGTAGAAATGTCAAGTCTATCTCCAGTAACTAGTTATCATTTTCAGTTTTTTACTTCAATCACATTTTAATGCTTAACATTAAATTGTGGAAACTCCATAGCCATCAGGAAATAATCTATTTAAAAATCTTGTCTATACAGGTATTTGTACTGCAGTAATAACGTAGGCTTTGATTTTTATAGTGGTTAGAAAAGAATGTGTAAATGAGTTCTTTTGACACAAAAGAAATTGTTCCTTGACGTTACAAAAAAAATTAATAGCGAACTTGGGACCATAGTGAATGAATCTCTTCTGTGTCAGCTAGTAATAAAAATTTTGTCATGACTGGCATTTAAATGCAGGGAGAACTTGTTGCAGCTTGTTGTTCATCGGTGAGAGCTTTACCCAGTCACTGGCGTTCTTACAGCTCTATTGCCTCATCTACTCTATAGTGCTGGGCCATCAATGCATCCTGTTGACAAGCGTCATCGCTGACTTGCTGCTGTCCTGTGCTGGTGATACAGTGACTTTGGCTGCAACATCAGCTCTCCCGCAAGATTCTTGCGAGTTGTGTTGGCCTGTATAAATTTACCCTGCATGTAAGACCTCTCGGAGCAGTCTGCAAGTGCAGAAAATTATTCAGGAATACTTGGGGCAAAATCCAATTAGCATTTTTAAATTTTGAGAGCTTTCATTTCTTTGAATAACCTTTATAAAAGTACTTCAAAACATAGTTGGTAATATTAAGGTATGAGTTGTTATTCTGAAAACTAGAATGACTTGAATACGTACTGTAATGAATGCTTTCAGCACTCATTTTTCTTTTGTGCCTGTGCAAAGTCATGCAGCACTGAGAAGAAAACATCTTTTGAGAAATTACCGTTCAGATTCCCTAGCTGATGATATTATGATAGAGAACAATCATTTTCTTATGCGTCAGATGTTCACTTTTTAATCTTAGTAACTCAGGGTTTCAGAATTATTCTTCAGATTATTTTTTAATGGTCTTGAATTACATCTTTAGGATTTTAGTAGAATTTTTCCACCTTTCATTTTGAAGCTTGAAAAATTGATGATCTCGCTAATTTGTATTCTGGCTAAGAAGCAAAACCTTTTCTTTTTTTAAAACCCATAGTGGAAGAGTCTCATCTTTGAGCTCTTTTGGTTAGAAAGCAGGTACACCAGGTCTTGAGAATGCAGAGTTTTACTCCAAGTTAGTCTTCCAAGTTTCCTTGTAGAATTGGTCGCCTTTTTGTTAGAGTCCTCATCTGAAAAATAAGGAATTAATTGCTTATAGTGGTTGTGGGACCAAATTGTTTTGGTTAAGCACACGCGTGGGAAATACAGTAGCAATACAAAGCAGGTTTGTTTTCTTTCATCTTGGAAAAGCCATTCAGGCAGTCGGGTGGCCATTCCTGTGACACTGCCCTTCTTTCAGAGTCTGGGGATTAAACGGGAGAAGCTTTGCCTTTGAGTCTGCTCATGCAGTCTGTGTTGGTGGAACTACGTAGGTGCAGTTTAGAAAAGGATTTACCATTGGGTTCGGATTTGCCATAGAAATCCTAACTTTGCTCAGCATAGGTCCCCCCCCGCCTTGCACAGAGTTGATGTACTATAAACAAAAGTTACTTATGCAGCTTAATTGCTATATTAGCTATTATGGGTGGGAATTAGCTTATTGTGATATAAAGAAACTATAACTTAGTGCAAATGTTTTTTACAACAGTGCGGTTTGTGTTCAGAGTTAATATTTTGACTTGTAATGTGTATGCTTGAGCTTAGCCTTATATAGACTTTGGAGAAACATGAACAGAGGCAATAAATATAGGCAGGAAAAAAAAAAGCTATCTGTCAGTGACTTTATTGGTGCACTAAGCATTCCTTGTTTTTAAAAATACATTCTTACGTGTAACTCCCACATGCTTGGCGAGACATAGATGCATGTTGGAGGCTGAAATTTGGTTCCTGAATTCTTAGTGCTACCTCTGCCAATATCTGATCACTTTTTTAAAGTATATTTCTTGTATCTGTAATGTTCAGCTCTCCATGTAACTGTGCCTTTCATTTAAAGAGTTATTCCCGGCTGAAGTAAGCAATGTTCAGATGAACTCCATTTACACTCAAGTAGGTGATGTTTAAATATATGACTGAGTATAGGGAGAAAAGAACATCTGAAGATGTTTCTTTCATAGCAGTAAGTTTTTGTCACTATGAATGGTGCCACGTACACAATCTGGCTGCTTGCAGCTCAGTCTCTTTTATTTTATTACCTTTGGTGGCATTGTTGAATTTTAGCTACCTGTTCATGAGTCTAACACAGGATGTTAAAACTCCAAACTCCACCAGGTCACCCATCTATTCGGTCTGTGTGCAAGACTGGTAAAGCAATAGACTGTGAAACACTGCAATTATATTTCCCACGTGTTTTATGACAGTTGTGTGGGAACTGATTCAGTTGCTGAGACTGAGACTTACATTTTGTGTCTGAGCAAGGGGTACATCTGAGACTGTGGCATCAGCTGCTTGCAACCAGTTTCTGTGTTTGACTTCACTTGCTGCAGCATATCCGCGTGCCTCCTGGGGATCTTAGGCAGCTTTGCCCAGCAATCTCAGGAAGGTAACACGCTGCAGCTTTATAAATCACGTCTGAAATGGGACTTAAAAATGGAGGAAAGCATTAATCTATCATCAAAGGTATCTGTCACTAAATTGATGCAGGTTTTGGTTGGGCTGGTCATGTGAGACTAAGCAGAAGATAACAATGCTGAAGCATACTTGGGCAAAAACATATTTCTACAGACATTAATTAAAATTAATTAAAAATTGCGGCTTGCACTTGTTAGTGTGGGGTGCAGAATTACTGTATCACAAAGTTAGAAATTAGGCATTTAACTATGACTTCCTTTACGTTTTATATATCCAACTCTATCACTTCTCAGAATCATGGGGCACACATTTTACCCCAGCATCTTCGCAAAATCCTCACTTCCTGTAAAATCCTGGCTGCATTGATCACAAACTTATTTTCTGTATGTTTTTAGATTGTTGGGTTTTTCTAATTTATGTCTCTGTTGCTGTATGCTTTCAAATCAGAAAACATACATGTGCTGGATAATGCTGTCCCGATGAATTGGGACCGTAATCTAGGGTTGGAAAACTTTGGTAACATTTCCATGGTTGATGTATTCGGTCTTGTTATTTCTGAGTTAAAATCCTAGAAGGGCAGGCATCCTACTGAAAATTGTTGTGTCATAATGAAGTTGTTTTTTCGTTTTGTTTTTTTTTTTTTTTTTTTTAGCTAAAGTGAATTGGAGGTGGCAGAAAGACATTTACAGTAAATTTTATTATTACCATTGTGTTTTTATCATCAGTCGTTGAAAATAGCCAGCCTTCAATAAAGACCAGCTCTGATGTTGCATATAAAATTCATTCGTTTTGCCTCTTTAATGAGCAGAATCAATTACTTAGGAGCAAATGACACTGCAGTTTAGCATTCAGATTTTTTCTGTGGAGAAGCAATTTAAAATCTGCAGCAAAAATTTATTTTAGGAAAAGTCCCAGTGAAAGTGATAGTCTGTCGTGACAAACATCTAGTACTTCTTACATGTACTGTCATAGAATGTCAGTCACCCTTCAAAGAATGTCTCTCTTAATCCAGTTTTGATAATATCTGTTGAAACCTTACTTCTTTTTTGTCCCTCGCTTTGGGCAGATTTTCTCTCATAAACGTTAAGTAAGCAGTACCTCCCATTCATGACTTTGCATTTGCTGTAACAGAAAACAGATATACGGAGTGCCAAAGAAGTTAATCCCTAATTTTATTTCATTGCCTTTTGCTGGGGTGCTTGTGTCCCATGTTTGGACTCTGATGTGTTGGCAGACGTATTGAATTAAAACCTGGACTGACTTCCAGTTGTAAAGCGCGTTGGTGAAGAGGCTACTCGTACTGGCACAGTAGTTCCAGAGTCTGGAGCTAGCCCTCTGCATCAGGGTTTGAACTTACACTGGCTTTATCTTAGCTGCTGAGTGTGAAAGCTATCAGAATTAGGCGAACCTGCCTAATTTTCAGGGGGCAGCTGTGTCCCCCATACGAAGGAGGGCAAGCAAGCAGTTACACATGGCAGTATGAGACAGTCTTTCTGACGCTTGGTTATTGACTTTTTAAAAAATCCAGTGGTTGTATTTTTCCTGAGGGCTTTGAATATTGATTATATTGTGTTCATAACATGGATGCAATTAAAAATGCTGTTCTGAAAAATCCTACTAGTACGAACATGTACATTGAAAAGAGTGAGGGTTTATTTTCATGCACATAATTGGAGGCATAACGTCCTGTTTAAAATCCCCTTCTAACCTTTGAAAATTGATGTGTGTAATCTCTTAACTTGGTCTACATTTTGTGCCACAGGTTTCAGAATGAATGAAATAAAACTTCACGGCCTCTGCTTTTGAAGCTCACATACACACACCTTCTCTGTAATGTCAAGTGCTAATAGTGCAGCAGGTCCCCACAGACCCTTTCTCAGAGAATGGCTGATACTGCCAATTTGTCCCCCATATATAAGTGCACGACAATAGAGGTTAATTAACTTTAGCTCTTCTTACTTCTAGGAAAGTACTAAAGTACTAATTATTCCAAAGTAGCAATTATATCTACAATTAAAGCCCATTAACCTTCATGAAAAAAATGTTTCTGTTTTAAAACTCAGTTTTTGATAGCAGTCATTTTGGCTTATGGGATGGGAGAAGGTATTGAAACAACGACACGTGTATGGGTTAGTTTAAAATACTCTTTAGGGCTTCTCTTCTCCAGTGCAGCACCCTGTGCGATTATTCACTTTCATGTAATTTAATCTTTGAACGTGAATGAGTAGTGAGGAGAACATAGAGATGGTGCTTTAGCTGCTAGACAGTAACTCTCGACTTGTGATCAGTTAACTGTAGATTGAGCCTTGGGCTCAGCACATAGAGACTTAAGGAAGAAATCATTTCTTCAATTTTTCCTCTGCAGTGGTGGTGACCGTGGTGGCTTCAAAAATTATGGTGGTAAGTGCCGAGTATCCAAAAATGTTTCAGTGGAAATTCTTTATAAATCTAAAAGCCACCAATATCTTGTTACTATCTAGTAGAAGCATTATAGCGTTTTGGTGAGGCTGGTGTGTTCATGAGTTTTAATAGCCAAACTTTTAGCAATAAACTGGATTTCTACTTTGTCAAATTGCATGAAAGAATTTGTGGAGACAGTGACGTTCACCGGATATTTTTTTTCTTTTCTTTTTTTAATTTTTATTACAAATGCTTCTTAGAAAGGTACTAGAGGGGAAAAAAAAAAAAAAAAAAAGCGGTAAACTGCTTGGTGATCTGACAACCAGCATTTGCAAGATAACACCAGCATAGCATCAGTGTGGCAACTGCCACATGCTGCAAGTTAAAGAACACGTTAACGTCCTACAGACACCTTCTGTTGAACGTTTTAGTCTAAATATTCTCTAAATCTCTGGTTAATGTTTTAGATCTTAGATGCATTACATACATACCTTAAATATTTTCTTGTCTCTAAAAAAAGTCGCTTGAAAATGTTTTGCTAAAAATAGTCTTTTTCTTTTTTTTTTTTTTTTTTTTTTTTAAAACCCGTTTCATAGGTCAGAGGGATTATGGACCAAGATCAGATGCTGGTAAGAAAACAAGCAGTGGGTGGGAGTGGATTGTAGCTCTTAGGTCATTGCTTTTAAAATGTATGTCTAGAAAGATGGATGTGGCTGCAGTTCCCATGGCTCAAAAGAAATTCAGCTAAAGCTTGTCTTCCTTGAAAGAAACTTATTTTATTAAAGCGCTTGTGAATTTTTGGATGTCTTTTCATGCAGCAAGTAAGAATTTGCTGATGAACTTTGAATCTGCTTGAGCCAAGCAGCTGCTTTCACTGCCATAACACTTCTGCTAAACTTGTGTTATTTAAAACATATACTACTATGATGGTTTGGATGTCCTAGCTGCATGGACAAGCTGAGTGTGTGGCAGACAGCCGGTCAGCTGTTGAATGTATTCGGTCTCTGATGTACTGCAGCATCTGAAGGTGCTGTGCATGCATTTTTTGAAATTGATGATGTTAACTTCAGAATTATGCTCTCTGCTCACCTTTTATTTCACACAAGATTCTTTGGGATTTAAGGGTCTGCTACTGGGCAGTATAGACCTGAGCTTAAAATGTTGCTTCTGTTGCTACCACAAAGATGCATGGTAAATGTAGCTTATTTTTTGATAGATACAGAGTCTGACAACTCTGATAACAACACTATCTTCGTGCAAGGACTTGGAGAGGATGTTTCAACAGATCAAGTGGCAGACTATTTCAAACAAATTGGTATTATAAAGGTATGTGAACTGAGAAATCATTGGTAAGAAGGAAGAGAACTTGCAGAGCTGCTGTATTGGAAATGTACTGGTATCATTCAAAGCAGATGCTCACTCTGACTCCTTAGTAGTTGTAGACAATATTTTTATCTGGGTTCCCAGATGACAGCTCATTTGTAAGCTGGCAGCATTAGCAGCTTTTTTCTAGTGACATTTAGATTGCTTCGTATCTCTTCTTTAGTCTTTATAACCCATAACACTGACACTCTGTCCATTGTACCACCCTCACACTTCAGCAAGTATGCTTCTGTGTTCTACGGCTGTTTCTTCTGTTTCTGCAATTCTAAATTAGGGTTTCCTGCACTTGACCTCAATTTTTGTAAAAACTGGGCCCGTCGTTACTGCATGGAGAACAGCTAGTCAGTACCCTTCAGTCAAAAGCATCTGTTTCTGCAGGCTAGCTGCAAGAGAATCTTCTTTCTAATGATACTTAGCTGTTACAGTTTATGCTGTGAACTGGCTTTACCAGTATTTCTCCTATGCCAAGTGTACAACCTTTCTTTTCAGACGAACAAAAAGACTGGCAAACCTATGATAAATCTTTATACAGATAAGGATACTGGCAAACCAAAGGGAGAAGCAACGGTATCTTTTGATGACCCTCCTTCTGCTAAAGCAGCAATTGACTGGTTTGATGGTGGGTGAGAGTACTTGTTCTTTTTGTTATTTATGAATCTAACAAGCAGTGGAAGAAGCAAATCAATAACCTCATTGGGGACCCCATGCTACTTTTTGTTTGGCTTTTGTTTTCTGGTTTGTCTCTTTTTTTTTTTTTTCCTTTAACAAAGACCTCTATTTCATGGTATTTTGTGTGTGCTGGCTTCCTCTCTCATTCGGTGGAACAGCAGCTAGTGATTAAGACCAAAAAGGTGTAATGAAACTGTTAGGGTTTGCTGCTGTACGTCAGTCATCCCTGCACGAAGTATGAGAGATGGTGTTCATGTCACTCGGGAGAGCGTAACTTCGTGTTCAGACCAATAGAGCTGTAACCTGTGTTAGCAGCGGGAGGGATTTCCTACAGTGTTAGTATTGGTATTATTAGTGCTGTGGTAGCATTTTTAGAGTTTGGCAGTGGTTATGGCAGTCTTGTGCCAAGTGCTTTGTATATACGCAGTGAAGAACAAGGGTTTTTTAAATTACGGGTTCAGTGGGGGAAAAGAGCAGATCCCAGAAATACATTGATATAAAGCTCTTTGGACTTGATGCAGGAAATAGTGATACTCTTTTGTAATAGTAAACTTGGCGGGGCGGGGAGTGCCTGCTTCTGTGACCTTGTGTGTTCTCAGAATTTTAATAATATTGGGCAGAAACAAAAGGACATACTTTGCATCTGGTGTGAAATGATAGTGCGTAAAAAAATCTGGCATGGCAGGCTACTTGATGGTTTATATTTTGCTAATAAAATGCAAATTGACTTTTGTTTAGGAGGGTAAAGCAAATATGACTATATTAGGCACACGTGCAGTCCTGTTTGTTCTGTGATAAACCTTGTATCTGTGAAAAACTGAGACTTTGTATTTAAAAAGTTCATGTTTTTCACTTACTTGGGGGTGTTTAATTTTTGTGCTGGCTGTTGAATTGTACAAAAGCGGTGTTGCCTGACTTGGGGGAAGAACAGAGTTGTAACATCCGAACTGCTTAGCCATGAACACGGCCAAAAATCTTTTAAATGTTCTTATGTGTCTAGTTAAATTGCAACTTAGATTGCATTTAAAGTAAGAGAAATATCTGTGGGTTTATGGAGAACCTAGCGAGTACCTCAGTGTTTGCCATCTCACATTTGGACCAGTGTTTTCAAAAATAAAGAGATTTACTCCAGACTCCCTGTGTCTTAAGAGCTTTGCATTCAATCTGTATGTGCAAATCACCTCTGTTCTTTTGAACTTGCTGCTGTGTTGTTGGGAGCTGTATTGATCTTTCTCTCGCTTTCTGCCTTTCCACAGGAAAAGAATTCAATGGCAATGTTATCAAAGTTTCTTTTGCAACTAGAAGGCCTGAGTTCATGAGAGGAGGTGGAGGTGGCGGACGTCGAGGTGGGACTAAAATCTGTAGAAGCCTTGTTTTTGCACAGTTAAATGCTTTTTAGCTATTATCGGTTTATAAAAGAGAAGTTGACTTTGAAGCAGTGATTCATCGAAATATATGGGCCTTTGGGATTCTGCCATGAAAGGGAGTAATAAGGATTGAACCAAGTTAAGTAAACTGAAATCTGTAATCTCTTTTGCACAGCATAGAATTTATGCTTTCCTTTTGAACTGGAAAGTCTCCAGATCATGTCTCAGCATTGCTTTTAAAGAGATAGTCTAACAATGATGTTGAGGCTGTACAGGTTCCACGTATATAGGTGTGAATTCCCGGTGCGTATTTGCTTATTACAGCAAAGCCTTGAGATACTCTGATGTTTCCAGATGGTATTAAGCAGGGTAAATTATTCAGCTGGTACTGACTTAGAGCAGCAGTTGGATGTCTGACTCCTTTAATTAAATAGATGTTAATCTCCCTGATTCTCTGCATAATACAGTTTTGTCAGGAGTCCACTGGATATTAATTACCATTTTACAGGAAGCATGCTTTGTGCGGTGGCTGTCAACAAATTTTAGTTCTTAAATCAGGCAGTTTTGTAGGCTGATTAAAAAATGGTACTTCAAGAACTTCAATTGGTATAAAAGTTCTTAATCTTTTTGATGCAGAAAGCAAGAACTGTGTTGTCCCTGTGCTTGTGTCAGATGCATCCTGGCATTAATCCAGACAGATTTTTTTTTTTGTTAAATTTTCATTCCGTGACTAAGTCTGGCCTTATGTGATTGATACTATACATTGTTAAATCTTTATGAAATTTTGTTAATGCACATAGTGGGTTTATATTTACCCATTGGCAATTCAAGGGGATCAAGTTTCCTTTTACTCCTGAAAAAGAATTTATAAAAAATATGTGGTGGAGCAAATTTTTCTGGCCACCATGGGCTATCCTTGCTTCTTATTTTTCCCCATCTGCCTAAGTTACAAATCTGTCCATATGAATGTGTGTTTCAGCTATGCAGATAACATTAACTTCAGGACATCAAATGCTGTTGAGATTTGGCGGTGGCTGAAACTTCCATTGTCATTTGCCCAAGTCTTCTAGCTATCTTGTAGCTAGTAGTAAATCAGCTAATAGATGCTGAATTCTACAGTGGTACAATTTTTTATCATTGGCACTACCTGCTTCTTTCAGAGTTCCTAATATGGTTTCAGAGGCTTGCCTAGTAGGGATATATTTACATAAACACTCTTTCTTCCACCTGAAAAGTCCGTCTGTCACTTGGGTTCTGAAGCCAGTGACAGTCCTTAATAAATGTTTCTCATGTACAGGTCATAGACACTTCCCCTCCTTTATTCTGACTATAATTTTGTCTACAGGTTCACGAGGTGGATATGGAAGAGGTGGGGGCTACCAGGGTAGAAGTGGGGAACCCAAAAATGGTGATTGGGTTTGTCCTAACCCGTAAGTGTCATTTTAATTGGGCGGTGGTGTTTCACATATGCTCTCTGAGTTTCTTAGCAGCTAAGTCTGGGGAATCCTTGTCTTTTCTAGGGCCTGTGGTAATATGAACTTCGCTCGCAGGAATTCCTGCAACCAGTGTGGTGAGCCCAGACCAGAAGATTCACGTCCATCAGGAGGTGTGTAAAAACAGCGGCGTCTCTCCCGAAGTGTTAGAACTGTTCACGGCATCTGCAGCTTTTTGAAAAACCTGGCTGATGTGTCGGTTTGCATTTTCCTCCAGATTTTCGTGGGAGAGGTGGCTATGGAGGAGAAAGAGGATATCGAGGGCGTGGTGGCAGAGGCGGTGATCGGGGAGGTGGCTATGGTGGTAAAATGGGAGGAAGGTAAGCAGTTTCTTTGCCCTTGCTTGGTTGTGTAGCATACAGACTGTGGAATTGATAGGGACTGTGGGAAAAGAGTGGTGTTTGTGTGTGCATGCACAACTGTGCTATGAAAACATGAACTACAGATAGGAGCTTCCAGAGAAAGTAAGTCAGTTTGCCTGTTGAGTGTGTTTTGTGAGCGTTTTTGGATAAGGCTATCTAAACATAGAAGAATACACAGAAGTTGGCGTAGAGATGTTTGACTGAAGGGACTATTTGTTACTTGCTTAAGGGATTCCTTATGACTTCTTATTTCCCTTTCAGAAATGATTTCAGAAATGATCAACGCAACAGACCATACTGAAGACCACTGTGAATGTTTTGTTTGTCTTCTTGATGCGTTTGATAGTGAAATTGCCAGAGTTTTGCCTGCTGCTTCACCCATGGCCTCTTTGGATAGTGGAATTGAGTGAAACTAGATTTTTATTTTGGTGGGAGGGACTGGGGTGGTTTGGGAGGATTTTTTTTAAGCAAGACATTGAAATTTAATCTTGATTTCAACATTCTCCTCTTTTCTTCCCCCCGTACCTTTTCAACAGGCCCTAAGAAGGAAAAGGATAAACTGTAAAATATTGCCAAAATATGAGAAGTGTTTTGTAATACAACAATAAATGCTGATTGTTTTATTTGTGAAATCGTACTGTTTCACAATTACTTCAGTTGCATGCGTTTCCTTACATATTCCCTGTCTTCCTGTGGTCTGACCTAAGTAGTAAATAGGGTCTTGTTTGAAATGGCACTGCTGCTTTGACCCTAGCTCTGTGCTGTTTGCAAAGATCTGCAGTTAAGTCGGCGGCGAGCCTACTTGCTATCCATGCCCTCTACCCCAGGCTTGCAGACTTGTCCCTTGCTCCTTTCTTATTTCCCTCTCAGACTGAAGTCCTGTGTTGCCGGCGTTTCCTGCTGGCATGCTTTGGTGTGCCCTGCAGCCTTCATGAGGAGCAGGCAGATGGCAGTGTGTTCTCGTGCTGCCAAGGAGCATATTGTGTCCAGGCCAGGACAGCTCCAAAAACAAGGTGGGACGGCTTCAAAAAAAAAAAAAAAGTAATTTGCTATGTATTTCTGTACCTTTTAATTGCTGCTTTTGAAGTGTGGGTGATAGCAAGCAAGCCTTGTGTGCAGCCGTTTCATCTTCGAAAGATGCAGGCGAGGTTCAGTAGACACATTGTAAGCATGTGGGATTCAGCACTGAAGCCGGGGTTTGAAGAAACGAGGTTAATTATCGCTTCTCCTCAGACTAGGTCACTCTGCACGCTGCAGAAGCGGGTTGGTGGGAATCTGTGAAAAGCTAGCACTGCCGCAGTCAGCTTGTGTCCAGTGCTACCTTTTCATCAGGAGTCTTTTAAGAGGGAATGTCTGGTTGCCCAATATTCCATTGGGCAAAATAGTATTTTGCCCAAATCCAAGTTCCCAGGGTCTGTAGTTACAGTCTTGATAATTGGGCACACAGCTGCACAATATCCATGGCCTCTCGCAAAGAAATGAACAAAAATAGCTTTTGTTAATGTTTGTAAGCCAACTCCCTAGCTTGGTCTACATTCATGGTCATGGTAATGGTAAGTTCAAATTGGCCATTACCTGTGGCTGGAAATGCAATAACTATGCTGTGCCTTTTTAAGGTTTCTCCTGGAAAGCACAGGTACTGTCACTGCTCTGTCAGAAAAGGCATTTGTCACGAATTCTGGACGGCTTGTTCCTCTTAAAACAGTGGAATTTGAGGTATGTGTATTAGTGACATTATAAAATTTAATGTGTGGGTGAGGCTTTAGAAAGGCAAATTGTAGACAAATAAATTCAGTATCTGTTGTTTTGCTTAAGATTTAAGATCTGAGGCCTGATACTCCTAACTTGGTTCTGTCAAAAATGAGCCGGGCTAGGAAAGTTGGAGTGTTTATCGTTTTTAAGCTAGCGTGGTGATTTTGAGTGAAGCAGGCTAGAGGGTGCTCTTCCACGTAGCTGCGTTGGCAGATCTGAGGGAGTGGTGGCTGCTGGATGGAGTGAAAGAGGAAAGCAGCGATAAGCAGCTGAGAACAGAACGGGATGTGTCGCTGCCTAAGGTTTCTTCCCCAACATAGCTGCGCCGGTGCGTTGCACTGCGCAAACACCTCCTTGGGGCCGCACCTTGAGCCCTCAAAGCTGTTCCGGGAGAGGGAGGAATGGCTGAGCTCAGCAAAACCCAGCAGCACCGAGGCAGGCGCGGTGTTGCCTGTCTGGTCCCACGAGTTCCCCGGTGGGGATCTCACCTTTTCCCCTCCCCTGGGAAAGGAATGGTGGTTGAAAAAGCTGGTACTCTCAGTATTGGGAGCAACAGTTCTAGCTTCCTTTAATGCTGACTCAACTTCCAACCCCGCTTTCTCCCCCAGGCTAAGAGCACTTACGTCTTTAAATAGTCACTACCCAGCTGGATTAGTAAGTAGACCAGTATTCAAGTAAGCCACAAAACTGCTGGAGCTGTCACCACCTTCACAGCTCTTCCAGCCTGGCAACGATGCTGAACGTTTGTTTTGTTTATGTTCTGTTGCATCGGGGCAAAACACAACCTGTGTTCTATACACGTTTTTTAAGACAGTGAAGACATCCTCTTCACCAGCGGTTTCGTCTTACAGAAAACTAGCAGGTCAGGCAGAGAAAGGGTAGTGCTAGTTCGATGGCATGTATGGTTTTTAGTTGCTTTTGGTGTAGAGAGCGCTAAATTAGTTTAGGGAGGCCTGGGAAGTGATGTTTTGTAAAAGATGTAAACGCAGATGACGGTTTAACTATGTCATTGCCCTCCAACTGTTTCTGGTAAGTCCTTTAGCACTGCAGTTTTTTCTCCGCAACTGCCTAAAGTTCGGAAGGGTAATAAGCTTTAATGAGGTTAAAAGAAAAGTAAAAAGCTTAAAAGAAAAAAATCAGTAACTAGTATATTAAGGATTGAATGATTTTTAGCTCTTCCTGACATGGTAACATTTGCTGTTAACTTCTTGCACTCTGGTTAAGCAGACTGCTCTTTGAAATACAGGGCCTTACAGTCATGCTAGGAATATTGCTGCATTTAGTTAGATGAACGGAGCAGGTTGCATATTTAAGTCGGCGCTGCTGGCACTGTGACTAGCTGCTCCTGTTTCTAGGGATTTATTTGTAATACTGTGCAAATAAAATGCTTTACTAATGGTCAGCGCTGTTCGTAAGAAGACTCAGGGTTTTACAGATACTAGAATTGCGGCTTTTTTTTTAACAGGTGAGGAAAGTGTCCGTCGACAAGTAATCTTTTACTTTTAACTGACCAACAGCTGAATCAAAAATAAAAGGCGCATCTCATGAATCCTGCTTTGAATTTACCTTCAGTAGGTGCTCTGTGAGAATTTGGTAGAACTTCGTATAATAAAATTGCAAACTAAGGAGGGACGGGACTGCAGATCTGTCGGGAGGTAGAAAACCAAGAGAGGCTGTCTCAGGGTTCAGGTTGTCTGAGCTGGGAACGGCTATGCTCTGCTTCTTTCATTTCTTTTTCTGATCTATCCTCCAATACATTTTCTAAGCGGCAAGGTTTTAGTTTTGGAAATCAGTCCTGTATGGAATGCTGGTGGTTTATTTATAAAAACACATCTAGCACTTGCCAAGCTCAACAACGACTATGGAGAAAAGCGTAACAGAGGGGGGCCAATGTAGGAGAGGCATATGATCATTACCGAGCTGAAATGCAACAAAAATAGCTAAACAATTTAAGAGACAGCCAAATAATTTCTGTGCTGGCTCTGTACAGCCAAACCCACCTCACCCTAAGAAGTAATGCAACTTAATAAGTTGCTCAAATAACCATAGTCCTAGAGAGAGAGATGGAGGCTGTGACTGAAGCCCATAGCTCGAGTCGGGGGGGTTTTGGGGCCAGGGTTCAGCCAGTGCTGCTTTGCCTAATCTAGAAGTGACAGTTCCCATTTCCAGGGTAACAAAAAGCTCGTGTGACGTCCCCGGTAGATGGTGATGCTAATGCTGCTGTAGAAATTGCTTGCAAAGCTGTGGTAATAAAACACAGCTGTCAGAACGCACCCGAAGTTGCAGAAGGGCTTAAAAGTCCATTTTTCATACTAATATGATGACGTCTACTGGAACTCGGGTGTCACCCTGATCCTAGAGAGAGAGATGCATGGTTTTGGCTGTCCTCTGAGCAAATAACTGGTGAGATTCAGTCAAACTGCTCCAGCAAATGCAGCACAACTTGTGCTGATGTATTTGTGGGAGGGCTCATGAGCTGGATGCAGCCTCTCTTGACCCCGCCGACTTCCCAGGAACTCTGCACACTAAAGGTAAACCCAAGGAAAGTATGTACGGATTTCGCATTTTCTTTTTTTTCCCCAAACACCCTTGTGATAAGTATCTGTTCCTGGCTCTGTTGAAGGCAGGATACTGGACTAGACAGGCTTGCCTGACGCATTAAGGACACGGGGAAGTCCGTCAGAACTTAACTGTGCACAGATGAAGTTCCCAAGAAAACAGTGTCTAAGCCGGAAAGCTTTACCCTTGTGATAGCTAGAGCCAGGGGAACGTAAGCTGCTTGTGCCTTTTTAAAGAATTTGACTCTTGCAGGCTAAGGTTGCTGCCCGTACCGGAGGGCAGGAGGGACAGCTGGCTCTGTGACTGTGCCCGTCTGATGTAGACTGAAGCGGTCCCAGATCTGGCCACCTTTCAGCAGCAGGATTAGTATTTTCGACATTGCCCGATATGGCGCCCAGCAAGCCATCCTACTGCTCCCCAGCTGCTGCAACTGTTGTTGAGCAGCAAACATTTGAAGAATGACTGTTCTTCAGAGGCGGTGTCTCGAGTGGATGAAATGGAACAACTTGAACGTGTTCTCAGTGCAAAGCAGTAAAGATTTTTAACCGGCACTTCTTGGGCATCACATCCATCCTGGGTAGAAACTGCCACGGAGGAGTAATGGTGTTGCTATTTGCTTATCAGTTGTGGTAAACATTAAAAGCTGCTCTGAGAAATTTCACGTCGCTAAAGTGCTATTTCATAATGGTTTATAAGCGGCTCTTGGAGCTCACCTCTGCCGGAAGCCGGCGGTGATTCACTGGCGGTTCAGCTGTTCGCTTTGCAATGCTCAACTGCTCTGCACTGCACCCGTATCGACAAACAAGTCTCTGTGATGCCAGACTCCGTGTCTGTGATAACATTGATGTTTTCAGCTTAATATGCTAATGTTATTAAATTAGGAACCCTCTGGGTCTCCAGGTTCAAGCTGTGGAGGCATCTTAGGAAAGGGTTTTGAAATCAAGGTAGCTGACTGCATTAACTGACTCTTGCGTTAAATTCGAGGGAGATGGGATTTTTTTCTAGAAACCCAAGAAATCGGGAATGTTTAGGCAACCAGAGCTTGTATGGACCTATTTATCATGCTCTTCCGAGAATGTTTTTTAGTAAAACTTTGTCAGCTATTTGCCACAGGCTTAACTTCTCAGGTTTCAGTTTTGAGGTAGAAGTTGCAAGGATTCAAACTCTTCTGCCCCACTTCTGAGCTTTTACCTAATGCTGAAAGAGTTGGAAATCTGTTCACCTTTCCACAAGATCACTTTTCTGTTCCTGATACCATTCTGATTACAGCAGCTGGATAAACATCTTTATACTCCGAGCCAAAAGTCTGCAGAGAACTATGATTTGGCATCTCCAAGGCTGGACTGAATTCTTCTCCGTCTGAACGCCAAAAACCCTAAGGACTAATGCAGCAACCCCGGGAAATGCCAGGTCGGAAAGCTGGCTGCTCCGGGGGCTGCAGGTGCCCTCCCAGACGCTTCCCCGCATTACAATGAGCAGAGGAGGGAGCTTCCTGCTCCTGCTGGAGCCGCGCCAGTCACTTTCTCGTCATCCATATTCTTAAGTGGAAGAGCAGATGGATCAGTTGCTTCCTAGATACGAACCAAACATGGATGCGTTTGCAGACAGAGCTGCTCTTGTTTTGAAAGGAAGCGTTGCGCTGACCTGCGCGAGGAGCAGCCGGCCCTTGGATCTCTGTAGCAGGGCCAAGTATTCCCCTTGCACCAGGCCCTTACGGCGTGCCAGCCGCCCGCCATGCCCTCCCGGCAGCCCGTCGGTCGGCACTTACTGGCCCAGCCGTGACCTTCATTACTCCCATCTGTATTTTTCTCCCTACGGCTCAGCGACTTCCTTATGTTGCCATGTTATGTGGATCCCTTTCTCCTTTGAATTCCACTTGCCTTCCCTGAATGCTAATCCCTAAGCAATGTGTTACAGGATCCCTGCGGATCTCTTCAAGCTGCACTCAACAGATGCTCCTGTAACTTCAGATTTTGGCATGATTAAAAAGAAGAGGAAGAGGCCTGTGAGCTTTAAAATAGGTGTGTGGTTGAAGCTGGCATGAAAACAAAAGCAGATATAAGTCACATCCTATTTTTTTTTCCCCCCCAACTAAAACAGAATCAAAACATCCTTTTGCTTTAGTCAAATTAAAACAAAACAGTCAAACAAAATACTGCGGGGAGTAAACAGAGCTGTTAACTTGTCACTGGTAACTGCAAGATCATCAGCTGTGTACGAGTTGCAGGAGAGCTGCAATGCTGACATGCCTCCGTCGTGTTGCTTTGGGCAGTAAACAGCCCCTCGTTGTCCATGGGTGACCAAGTCCCATGCCTAGGAAGGAAATTCAAGCATAAACAGTGCAAACCAACAACCCTGAGTGGGAGGTTATTTTGTAAAGCTTGAGAGTGTGCTGTTCTTACACGTGGGGTTGTTTTTACCAGACCCCCGAAGAGGGGTAGCATTGCTTGTCCAGCCTCCTGCACTGCTGTGCTCGTGGCTAGCGCTGGCCGCTGTCATAGAGGGACCCCCTGTGTCCAAGCCCCCATCTGCTCTGCATCCGCGTGGTCTGGACCAACGGTGAACGCAGGTTTATGAAAAGCTGGACTTGCTTTCTCCTTCTCTTCCCCCAGCCTCAAATTGGGTGGAACCCAAGCCTAGCTGCCCCAGCTAGCGGGAGGTTTGTCCCAGCACCCTAACCCGCCCGTGCTCTGTTCCCCATCCAGCCCGGAGAGATGGCACCCGCAGCAGGGCCCATCCTGACACGGCCACCGTGCGTGTCCTGCTCTGCGATAGATGGGGTGACTTAGCGATACCCAGCAGGCCGGGGAAGTGGAGCGGAGATGCTGCACGGGAGAGACCAAGAAGGATCCAGCTTCGGTGCTGCGCTGGAGCGAGCCGGGTGCAGGGTGAGTCCGTGGGGCAGCTCTCCCAGCCTTTCCCCAGGGCTGGAGATGGGGCTGCGGTGGACGGAAGATCCCAAGGGGAATTTGTCCCGATGGCACAACTGCCCCCTTGCCCTGAGCTCGGCGCTCTTTCCCCTCATTCGCAAACTGTACGTGTGCGTGCAAGAGAGGGCCGTGGCGGGAGGGGGCATCGCCCTGCTGGGAAGGGGCGATGGAGAATGCACACGGGATGATTTCTCCCGTACGGGAGAGGGAGGGAGGCACCGGGGCCGTGCGAGCGCGGGGCGGGTGCGCTGCGAGCAGCGTGCAGGCGCCGGGAGCGCTCCGTGCAGGGGGAGCACCCGCCGCTCGGGTGCCGCCGGCGGAGCCCAGCCCTCGGCCGGGGCTGGGGCGGGCCGGGGCCGCCCCCGGGGCCGGGGCGGGGAGAGGCGAGCCGGGGCCGCGGCGCCCGGTGCCGATCCGTGCGGAGGGGAGCGGTGCGGAGCGGAGCCGGGATGGGAGCGCGGGCGGGCGGGGCGCTGCGGGCCGCCCTGGCGCTGGGGCTGCTGGCGGCGGCGCAGCCCGGACCGGCCGCTCGCCAGCGGCGGGAGGCGGAGGTAGGACCGGCACCGGCACCGGGGCGCGGGGGGGCCGGGCCGGGCGGGGGCTGGGGGGGGCCGGGAGCTGCCACTGGCCGTCGAGGGGTGTGAGTGCCCCGGGTGTGCCCATGCCATGGGTGTGCCCGTGCCCCGGGTGTGCCCATGCTATAGATGGTGTGCCCATGCCATAGATGTGCCTATGCCATAGGTGTGCCTGTGCCCTGGGTGTGCCCGTGGCCCGGGTGTGCCCATGCCATGGGTGTGCCTGTGCTATAGATGTGCCCATGCCATGGGTGTGCCTGTGCTATAGATGTGCCCGTGCCCCGGGTGTGCCCATGCCCCGGGTGTGCCCGTGCCATAGGTGTGCCCGTGCCCCGGGTCTGCCCATGCCATAGGTGTGCCCGTGCCATAGATGTGCCCGTGCCCGGGGTGTGCCCATGCCGTGGGTGTGCCCATGCCGTGGGTGTGCCCATGCCATAGGTGTGCCCGTGCCATAGGTGTGCCTGTGCCCCGGGTGTGCCCGTGCCCCGGGTGTGCCCATGCCATAGGTGTGCCTGTGCCATAGGTGTGCCCGCGCGCCCGAAGTGCGTTTGCACCATAGGTGCATGCCCGTGAGTGCCTGACACGTGTGCATCCACGCTATAGCTGTGTGCCGTGGATGCCCGACGCGTGTGCGTGGCACAGGCGTGCACCCGTGGATGGTGAGGGTCAGCCCTGCGTGCCGCAGGCGTGTGCGTGCCAGCCGCAGCTTTGTGCCCGTGTGCGCTGGTGGTGCATCCCTGCCGGAGGTGCGTGCGTGCATGGCGCAGGCGTACGGCCGTGCCTGCTGGGCACGTGCTTGTGCTATAGGTTTGTGCTTGGGGTGCCAGAGGTGCGTGCCCACACATGCCGGAGCTGTGTGCGCCCATGCATGCTGTATGTGGAGGTACGTCCCCACAGGTGATGTACATCTGCACCTCCCCCCCCCCATATAGCTCTGATAACAATAGAAGTCTTGCACTAGGAAACCTTCCCATCTCCCGCAAATCAGGATGGGACAAAAGCCATTCTTTCCCCTGCCCTGCCTCTCACCAGGGCTGTCCCCAACACCTCTGTTTGGATTTCTTCTGTTTGTCGCCGTGTCATTGTCGCGCCATGCCACCATCCGTTCCTGTTTGTTTTGGGAGGACGAGGTACGAGATTTGGCTGGTGAACAAAGGTTAACGTTGGGGATTTTTTTCTTGTTTAGGCATCGATCCAGTGTTTGTTTGCACAGATTCTTGATTTTAAAACCCCAGCAAGTCCTGGTGGATTAATTTGGATTTTTCGCATGCTCTAAGATGAAAAGTGCACATAAATGCTCAGAGGCTTCTTTTAATGATGTGCAGGCTTCTTATGCTGGGAGATGCTGTTTTGAAGAGGTGATTTGTATGCATGCTTCTCCCAGTGTGCACAACCCTCAGCCCGGCCCCTCATGCCACCTGGAGAAAAATAAATCTGCAAAGTTCTTAATGCTCAGAAAATCAAGAACCTAAAATTCACTTTAAAAAGAAAACCAGCTCACTGGGGGCAAGAGCTTTAAAAGGTCCAGTCTGCCTTTTGATTCCTCACTGGTGACTTCTGAGAACTTTTCCCTTGAAGCCTCAGAGCAGGCCCCAGGATTGTGGTAGATCCCAGGCGAGGGGTGCTGGGCAAGTGACTTTCCCGTCTCCCTGCCTCAGTTTCCCCAGTGCGATGTGCTGCACTGGGCAGGGACTTTGGGACAATATACACAATGGAAATGTATAGAGACTGGGGTAAGAAAGCTTGTCTAAATACACTGAGCAGTTAATTTTGCTTTTAAGAGGAGGCTGAAATTCTCGCGTAACATCAAATAGTTCTAGTTACTTGTGGCTTTCAGACCACTGCCAGGCTTTGCTTCTAAAGCTTTTTTTATTGCTTTCAAAATAGCCACAGTTAGCAACGATGGGTTGTGTAAACTTAGATGCAAAAGTCTGAGAAAATGTCCAGTAGTGTTATTTTCCTGGCTTGTGCCCTTGTTTTCACTGCATTTGTATCAATTACAGCTCCAAAAAAAGAAAGAAGGAAAGTTTGGAAATTTAATTTGAAACATTTGTATGTTAAATCATCTTCTTATCTGCAGGCTCCAGATAGGAGAAGGTCCGATGCTAGATAGCACGTAGTTTGGCAGACCTGGTTTCTGGCTGGGTTGTGCTCAGGACAGCAGCTGGGTGTGTGGTAATGCCCGAATCTCCCTGATCCTGGGGGAATTGTGTAAAATACATGGCACGTGAGACCTTGCCCCGTGTTGGGAGCGAAGAGTGTGGCCGAGTGCTGTTGGTGCCAGGGACAAAGGACAATAAAGTCCCTGTAGTGATCTGCGTGAGAAGCTACAGGTCTGTTGCGATGGGAAGAAAAAATTGGTTAGAAATTTGAGAAAAGCAGGGAATGGAAATGGAGAGCGAGACTAAGGGACCGAGACATTCTCATTTTGGATTTTTTTAAAAACTTTTTTTCCATCCTGCCCTTCCTCTCCTTCTCTTGCAGTGACATTTGGCCTCTGACTTTTCTCC
The DNA here is from genome assembly GCF_965638725.1 of Aptenodytes patagonicus. Taxonomy (NCBI): domain Eukaryota; kingdom Metazoa; phylum Chordata; class Aves; order Sphenisciformes; family Spheniscidae; genus Aptenodytes; species Aptenodytes patagonicus. Next base: position 5,779,985 of record NC_134965.1, read on the forward strand.
CTTGGCAACCCAAGGGCTCGCATTTAGCGCAGGCTCTGAGCTGTATTTGTGCTGAGAAACGCTCCAGTGTCCGGATGAGCTCCTTTACAGAGCGGGCAGCCAGTTGGGATGCTGGATGCTGAGCGCAGCCTGGCCGGAGCGAGGGTCTCTGGGTACCACCCAGCACGTGGTGAGGCTCGGCATTTGGCTGGGACCCCCGGGTGCTCCCGCTGAAAGGGGCATCCCCACATTTTCCATCTGATCGAAATAAGAGGAAGAAAACCTTCTTCCTGGGAAAAATTCCTGCTGTTCAGCCTCAGCAGGGCAATGCAAGGAGAGGCGGAGAGGAGGAGGAATTACTCAGGTGCCGTGACCCCTGCGAGGCACTGCTGGGCTCTACGTGGCCAGGGAGAGCGTGTAAAGCCCATCAGATCTTGGCTCTAAGTCGCTGCCGATAGCGGGGATGTGGCAAGCGGTTCCGAGGCACCCGGTGGTCCCCCGGTGTGATTAACGGCCCCGTGAGTCACCGCAGCGTGAACAGCTCCGCTTTCTTCCTGGCTCTCCCCCTGAACGATCCCCACTTGTTGTGGTGAATAACGCCCGCCAGGCAAGGGGCCGGCGGCTGCTGGGAGCGGGCATCTCGCCTTCCCCCCGGTTCCCATCCCGATGGAGGGCGAAGACCAAGCGTCTTGTTTTCTTTCTCTCCTTAGACATGAAAGCACAACCAGTCTGCATGACCAAACTGGTTTGTCAGCTGCTCTGGTATTCGCTGGGGAAGGTTTGGCCAAGCCCAGTGTTTTCCCCTGTTTTCCCCAAGTGCTTTGGGTCGCATTCGGATAGCTTCGGTGCTGCCGGAGCTGCGGCTGGGTGGTGCAGCCCGGCGCTGCCCAGGGCATGGGGTGCCTGGGGTGCCGGGGCAAAGCTGCGAGCTGGTTTCAAATGCAGGAGTGAATTGTACTAATTGCTGATGAGATATTCCTGTATTTAACACCCAAGGAAGCAGAGCAATCTGCCAGCCCCGCAGGTAGGTAATACCAAGCCTAATGCATTTCATGGCATTTGTTTCCTTTCAAGTGATGCGATATTTATTGTTCCTGTCCCATAGCATCCCTCCCGTCCAGGCAGACAGGGAGGCAGGGAGTTAGCGCCCATTCAGCACCCTGAAGATTTGGGTTACTGAAACCAGGAGGGGTTTTAGTTAAAACTGCTGCAGTCCTGGCCTGCTGCCCCTGCTTCTCAGCTCCAGAAGATCAAGTGTGAAAACTAAAGGTGCTTAAAAGACGCTGGGCACAGTATTTCCCCAGCTCCACATCTTCAGTGGCAAGTAGATAATTTCCAGCTAAAGTAGATTTTCAGGAGGGGTAGGTGGGAGAGGAGATTCCTTCAGGACCGGATTAGGCACAGTGGGGGAGCATCACAGCAACGAGATGGGGCTTGGGGTTTTAATCAGCCTCTGTCATTGACATACGGACAAAAGACAGCTGATGTTTTGCTGTCTTTTCAGCGGGCGGACAACGAAGCTCTGTACTTGCTAATCTCCCTTCTTGTGTGTCTCTGTGTGTCTATATATATAATATTTATACAGGTACTTATACACACACTTAAACAAAAGAGACACAAGGACTCTGCCTAAGGGTTTGCGACTGCAGGCAGGAATGCGGCTTGGGAGAGCGGAAAGAAATGAATGTTTTTAAATGCCTTGATATCTTCCGAAGGCAGCGCTCCGGCAGGCAGTGACCTGATGGGCAGGAGGAGCCGCCGCTCCTTCTGCGGCTGTGCCAAAACGTCCTTGTCTCGGGGGTCAGCTCTCCTTGTGTCTGTGCTGTGGGGGGAATCTGAGGCTGAAAAGTGGGAGCTGTGGCTTCCCCTGTGTCCGTCTCGGTGGTGAAATGATGCGGGACGGAGCCCGGGGCTGCTGTACGCCGCGGCTGAGGACCCGCCGGGGCTGAGGACCCGCCTGGGCTGGCTCGCCAGGTTGCTGTTGTCTCCTGCTTAAAAACAAAAAGACCTCGGAGGTGCAGCTTGCGGCCGGCATCCTCTGTAACCGTGGCACGAAACGCCTGCCCGCCCTTCGGCAGGATGGGATTGCTTCCCTCCGCTGCCGGGGGATGGAGGGGAGAGATGGGGTTTGTGTCCAGGCAGAGCAGAAGGGACCACGGTCAACGGGAGCCCAACGTGAGGCTTCTCTGATATTTAACTGGTGGAAAGGTGCCAGAAGCTGGGTGTCTGGAGGGGAGGGCAGGCGGGACCGGAGCCTGCTGTCTCTGCACTCTTGTTATCCCAGTTTCCAGGGAGGGAGGTCTAATTGTATTTGCTGTTGGCCGTCTTCCATCTGGGATGCCTGCGGTCGAGGGCAAGGTGTTTCCTTGACTCTAGGTCTCAACAGAGATGATTTCCAGGGTTGTAACCAGCTCCCCGTCAGAGCCCTAAGATGGGAAGGGCCCCTCCCTCTCCCCCAAACCGTCCTCCCACTGTCCCTGTTGCAGCCCCGAAAGCTTTTCTGCCCCGGCGCTGGCTCCCAGGCAGCCGGACCTTTCCTCTTCTCCTTCCCTCGTGTGGAGTGGGAGCCGGGCATATTTCGTATTAATGCTCAGCTCTTGGTTTCCTGCTGTTTTTCTTTTCCCATTGTATTGAAAAAGCATTTCCCCATCTGGGGCAGGAGAGAGGGGGTTTTCCCAGCACGGCCAGGCTTTGCATTGCAGCCTCTGGAGAGGTTTAACAGGCTGGTGCCAGCTTCCACCCAGCTCTTCCAGAGCCTGGGTGGTCTCTGGGGGTGTGCAGGGCACGGGCAGTGCTGGAGGGGGTCTTGAGCGTGGGTTTGGGCACAGGATGCTGTGGCACGAGGCTCTTGGGTTCCCCTGTCACCCTGAAAAGTCCCTGGTCTAGGGGACTTGATATGCTCTGCTGTCTAATAAGTACCTTGCACAGCGGAGGATCAGCACATCCCTCTCCTGTAGCTCTGTGTTTCCAGGACTAACATCGCTCAGAGCTCACCATAACCGCGTCTAGAAAATGTCATAAAATTTCTCCCGGTGGTTTTGCAGCCCGAGAGCTGGTGCCTGTGTGCGAGAACCTCAACATGACACAGGTCAGAAACTGCAGGGAAAGTGCCGCTTTGCTTGGACTTTCAAAGCTCAAGGAGATCTGGGCAGGAATAATAAAGCCAGCGGCCTGTGTACATTTTGGTGCCGTTCAGGAGCAGCTGCTGTGATAGCCGTTGCTTTTTTGCCACGCACCCTGACTTGTCCAGATGGGGTTTCAAGCATTCGTGAGGTCATGGTAGGGAAAAAACATTTTCATGCTGTAAGAATGGGATTGCGTTAGATTACAGGAGAGGAAACAGCTTACAGTTGTTATGTTTTAGATGCGAAGTGAAAGCAAAATTGCGGTAGAAAAGGTTCAGACTGTGCCATGCTTTTGAGACCCAGGACTCTCTGTCTGGGTGCTTTGTAGCTCACATTTATCTGCAGCGATATCAGCGCTGGGGATTATCACCCCGCGTCCATATATGTAGCTGGCGATTTTCTAATTCTGGAGGAGAACATTATAAAAACACAACAACTGATGAAGATGGCCAGATACCTTCTCCTCTCCAGACTACTCTCTCAGGGCTACCAAACCTCCCTGCCGCCCCGTCCTCACGAGGCTACTCCGTCCCCGTATCCTCCTCCCCTGCGTGAGCATCCCGAGTCGCTGCTGTATTTTGCCTCCTGGTACCCACGTAAAGGGGGAAGTTATCCCCCTGTGGCTGAGGAGGTGGCACGTCCAGGCCATACGGTCCGTCCCCAGGCAGAGATGTTGTGGCTTCGTCCAGCGGACAAACCGATCCTCTCTCCTGCCGGCGTGGCTCTTACTCACACCTGATTTATTCTGACTCACCGGCACCGGGTGTCCCATGTCTGGGTGATTCCGGCCATGCTCGGGCTTTTACTGCTGCAGCATGATGCTGCTGCAAGATGCTGCTACCTCCAGCTGAGGTAGGCAGCCGGTAAATATGTTCGGTGGGAAACGGGGCCAAATTTTTTGGCTGGGGCTGGATGAAGAGCATGTCCCGGCAGGAAGCCATGCCGGTCCTTGCTATGCTGCAGCCGGAGGGGGATCCTCCATGTAGAAGAGGTGTAAAGGAGGAGATCAATTCGGTGGCTGGAGGAGATGAGGTCGGGGAAGGAGATAGGGAGGGCTTCCAAAGGGGCGAGCAGCAGGCAGAGAGCACGCGGAAGGTGCCTGCCCTGCCCGCGGGGAGGTGGCAGGCGCAGAGGGCGACGTGTTTGGGGATGACGTGAAGATGACTGTTAGTGGCAAGCGGAGGGTTTGGGCAGGAGGAGGAGAGGGAGAGGCCCTGGCGCAACCTGGGGCTGCCATATCCAGAAACCGTTCCTGCTCCCCACCAGGCGACGGGCAAAGCGCGGCCGGCTCGGTGCTGCCCGCGTCCAGGAGGGATGCTGCCGCCTCCGCGGGGGCGCGGTGGGGGATTGAATCACCCGCCGGAGGTGGATGGTCAGGATTAGCATCGTGTGCAGGTTAACACCAACCCCCTTCTTCTCCCTGCCCTCTCGCCCATCAATAACCCCCCAGATGAGCAGGGAGGGAAGAGGCTTTAAAAGCACAAGGCTCTGCAGCGGGCAGCGGCCGTGCTGTCTCGGGGCAGTCCGTAGCAGTCCTGGTGCTCAGCCCACCTCTCCTTTGGGATGCGGGAAACGAAGCAGCCACTTTCACTTTTTATTCCTCATTACTTTAACTCCGACTCTGTTGCGCTAACAGGATGCTGGGCGGCTTGTTTGTCTCCTGCAGACATCCCTGGCGGCGGGGAAGGCGGGTGTGGAGCATTCCTGCGACCATGGCTATTAACTTCTCCGAAAGCTGGGGGCGCAGGCTGGGCAGAGGGAAGCCATTTATTTTCTTTAACGTGCAATTTATGTGTTGGAGCAAGTTCAGAGCGACAATCTCCATCCATGTAAATGGCCGATAAGAAGAAGAATGGTTTGGCAGAGCAGATTGCCCCCGGAGTGTCTCTGCTTTGCAGCAGCACATCCTGCGTGGGGATGGGGGGAGGCTGCAGCCTGACCCCATCTTACCCCACCCTACTCGTGTCCGCAGCACTTTAGCTTTTATTGTAATCATTGCGTGGAGCCGAGGTGATTAGAGCCGTGGGTTTGGTAGCCTCTGGCTGCGGATGCCATGGCAGCAGGGGTTTTTTTGATCTGTTGATAGCAATGTTTTCTCCTACGCCTCCATCATGTCGTGGCCAAAAACCCAAGAGCCATCAGAAATGATGGGGAGGAGACACACATAAACCTGTATGAGCGCAGGAGGTGCAGCTGCTTGGGGTGCAGAGGTCTCAGGAAAAAAACAACCGGGCGTTTCTGCACAGCCCCGGGTTTGCTGCACTGTTTCCCATCGCATCTCCTTCTTTTCCCCCCCCTCCCAAGCCAACACGTGCGAACGCCTGCCCGTGCTCTGAGCTGCGCCTCTCCCATCTCTCTTCTTGCAGCTGTTCCTGGAGAAATACGGCTACTTCAGCGAGCTGGGGGCCAGCACGCACAGCCCCGCCGAGTTCACGGAGGCGGTGAGGTATGAGCCTTTTATTTAAAACCAGAGCAGAAATGTCACAACTCCGGCTGCATGGGGGTCTTTTTGCAGCCGGGGGCTTTCTCTTGCACGGTCCGATGATAAAGCACAACTGGTCCTTTTTGGAAACGCCGGTCTGTACCCAGCTCCTGCAGCTGGATGCCGGCTGCTGGCAGCCCAGCGCCTCGCTGCGCTGCTTTATTTGCCTTTTATGGCCCTGTGCTCCCCTTACAATAATATCTGCGTCGAGGCCGGGGTTGGGGACGGCTGGGAGATGTCAGAGGGCTGAGCTGACAGCCCTTGCTCGGACTTCTCCTGTCGAGATCACGTTGGCTCTGGGAGCATCCCTGGCCTGACCCTGGGCAAAGTCAAGTGCAAAGTCAAACAACTGGGGTTAAAAACTGGGAAAGGCATTTTTTAGGCTCCCCTGTCTACTTTTGCCCTGCTAGGAGATGGCTCACTGATCAGATGTGGTTGCAGAAGCAAATTATTCTTGTTTTGTCACCTGGATGCATTCCTGATGGCGGAGCACGAAGCTCGCTGGGTGAAAGCCCCGGCTCAGGTCAAACACCCGACACAAACACAACCGAACCCCCCGGGGGGATCCGGGTGTGGGTGCTGACGTCTCCCTTCCTTTTGCAGGGACTTCCAGCGGGTCACCCACCTCCCGCTCAGCGGGGTCCTGGACGCCCCCACGCTCCATCAGATGGCTCTGCCGCGGTGTGGCACGGGCGACGGGGAGAGCCGCGCTGCCTGGGCACGCCGGGCATCTGCCGCCCGGCGCCGCAGGCGCACCACGCAGCATGGTGAGCGTCAGTGACGGGGGTCCCGGTGTGGTTTGGGTTTCTGGGGTGCTGGGAGTCCAACTCTTCCATCCTGGCTCCTGGAGATGCTGCTGTGGAGGGGAGGTGCAGCCCCGCTGGCACAGCATCCATCCCAGGACCCGCCTAGGCTTTGCACCACTTTATTTTTAAACCTCTTTATTTTTAGTTGTTCTGTGTGGCTTGATGTCAGCAATGATTAGAGAGATGCAACTCCCACTCGTGGGGAAATTTGGCTTTCTGATGTGGTTTTACTGCTGTCAAGGGAGCCAGGACATCTCCCAGGGAGCTGTCAGGTCACCGTGGCCCCGGGCACAGCCGTGGTGGCATGATCCGGAGGGCAGGGGCTGGCACACAGTGAAGTTATCTCCAGGCTCTGCTGAGCTTTGAGACTTCTGATGTGTGTTAGTCACCCAGCAGTAACCACAAAACCTGCTGGTGCTGGGCTGCCTGGCCACGGGGAGTTGTTTCACCCGCATTAAGGGTTTTAACTCTGCTCTGAGCAACCTCTCTTGCTCCTGTGTGTCCAGGATTGGGCCTCTTGTCTCTCATGAGCTGCCTCCTGGGCCTGTGGATGAGTAACTGGACTCTTAGAGAGCAAGAGGGCTGGGACCAGCTGCGCTTAGGACATGGGAAAAAGGAAGGCGAGATTAAGAAGGGGCTCTGTGCTGTGTCAGGCTGTCTCTGCATCTGGCAGGGCTGGTGATGGATGGCCCCAGGAGACAGCCCCATCGTCCTCCTCCTGCCTCTGGCTTTCCTTCCAAAACCCCGACATGCAGCATCGCCCTTGCAGGCACCGTCCCGGGTGGAGGGTCTGCCGTGCTCCGGGCAGGAGGGCAATGAGGCAGAGCCGGGAAGGGCACGCAGCAGGACAGGGGCGAACAGAAGCAGCCTATGCCTGTGGCTCACGGGGCTCCTTTTTGGGGATTGTGGTCTGACGGTGGGTGGCAAGAGATGCCCAGCAGTGCCGAGCCCAGGCGGGGAAGGGCTCTGTGTGGCACCGGTTATTGTTCCGGCGGTCTGGTGCCGGCAGATCCCCCGTGGCAGCAAGCTGAGGTGCAGACGGTGGCGGCACCAGCAGGCAGCGGGGATGGGAACAACGCCATATTGGTGCCCGCAGGCTGGAGGGGAGGGAGGGGGTGCCCGCACAGCTGGTGGCACCGGCCAGGAAGGCCGGAGGCTTTGTGCGAAGTTGGCTGTTTATCCTACTTGAAGCAGGAAGCTGCTGCAGCTGAGCCAGCAAAGTGCTTTGTTATCTACCACTCTCCCAGCAGGAGCTTCGTCGGGCAGCCGCTGTGTCCGTCATCCCACCGCCCCTTAAAAACGGTGAAAACCCAGCCCTGACCACTGGGGAGCTGGCCTCCTTTTCCTTGCCTTGGCACAGTATCTGCTGCGTTCAAATTACTCATACGGGCCGAGGGGAAGAAAAGAGATCCCCTAAAAAAACCAGACAAGGCTGGGACTCAGGGAGGGAGTTCAGGGGAGACAGGGAGGAGCCCCCTCTCACCAAGGGAGCTTTGGGTGCTGGGGAACCCCAGCTCTACACACATACCTCCTGTGGTCCCCCGGTTTTGGTGTCCCTGCAGCATCTGGGCTTGATGCAGAGGTGCTGCAGGGACCAGCCCGCAGGGACCAACCGCAGGGACCGACCGCAGGGCTCTGCTGCAGCTCCCCCTGGTAGAAACCGGCACTTTCCCTCCCCTCCTGTGCTCGCCAGCCAGCTGGATGAAGCCCTGGACATCTCTGGGGTCTCCGGGCATGTGATGAAGATCAGCATCATGGTGTTCGGTACCATTCCTTCCTTGGGATGCGTTTCAAACCTGACGGTTCTCCCCTTGAGGATTGGCTCTTTTTTCCCTCTGGCTGGTGCCCAGTTCTTGGCAAATCTGCCTTAACCGGGCTGCAATCCTGCATCCCCCATCCCCGCAGTTCCGTTGTGCCCCCAAGGTGCTGCTGAGAGCCCTTCCCATTCCTTTTGCCTTTGGGCCACTTGTTTTCGGAGGTGGTTTTGCTTCCCCTCCCTGAAAGCCAGTCCTTAGGCTGCATCTTCTTCTGGGTATGAGGCTGGCACCGGGCAGGAGACCTGCAGGTCAGGGACCCGCGCTGGATTTGGCCCTGGAAAGCATGAGGCGGCAAGGGGACGTTCAAACTGGGTGCCCCAGCTTCTTACCTCGAACAGGTTTTGTCCCCTCTCTTAGGGTTTGGTTGCAGCTCCAGCCTTGGGAATCTCTGAGTGGGATCTGGTGGTGGCACTTTCAGAGGGATTTCACGGGTCTTGCTGCTGGTGCAGGGTGCTGAGGCTGCTGGTGGGACACCTGGGTTGACTTTCAGCTTTGGCTTGGGAAAGCCACGGCTTTTCCCAGCACCGGGAAGCTTTCCTCCACCCAAGCAACCCCCAGGTGGAACAACAACTCCAAGTCCCCATCATCGTGCCGAACTTGCCCCTCTTGCAGGCGGGAGGTGGTACAAGCGGCACCTGACCTACCGTGTGGTGAACTGGCCCTCCTACCTGCCGCAGCACGAGGTGCGCCTGGCCGTAAAAGCCGCCTTCGAGCTCTGGAGCAACGTGTCGTCATTGGTGTTTTGGGAGGCGCGGGATGGCCCAGCCGACATCCGCCTGACCTTCTTCCATGGGGACCACAACGATGGGCTCAACAATGCCTTCGATGGACCAGGTGCTGGTCGCTTCCCCCTCGTAAGCTTCTCTTTTACAACATGGGCTCTTCCCCGGCAGGGAGGAGGGCTGGGGCGGTGATGGGCTGGGGGTGATGGAGGCAAGGCTCTGCCCCGGCAGTCCCTCTAACCAAGAACACCTCCCAGTTTGCACCAGTTTGCTTTCTGATCTGGGGTCCTCACTCCCAACTCTGCAACTGAGGGGCTGCCAGCGAGGTGGTTGAGATGCTCGTTATAGGATCATGCTGATGGCCTTTGAGGAACTTTCCCCACCCTGACGGCATCCTCCAAACCTGAGATCATTCCTTCCAGATAAGCCTTTCTGCACGGCACTATCAGACATGCTCAGGTTTTCTCTCTTCTTGAGCCTTTGCCTGGCATGGGTCACTGCAGTGGCTTCAGACCCTGGCCTGAGCCCAGGGCAAGAAACCACAGAGCAGACAAACCCCCCCTGTACTCAGGAGCAGAAGGCAGAACTGGTTTGGGCTGTACCCGCCGTGGGAAGCTGCTGTTCTTTCTCAAGAGACCTCCCAGAGAGCTAAAATTGATGCATATTTAAGCAAACCAGAGCTGCATGTGCCCCCCTGCCCCTCGGCTTGTGGCTGAGGTCCTCTCTTGCCCCACGGTGTCTGATGGCTCTCGTGTCCCTAGGAGGTGCCCTGGCTCACGCCTTCTTCCCCCGGCGCGGAGAAGCCCACTTCGACAGCGCCGAGCGCTGGTCCCTGCACAGTGGCAAAGGGCGCAACCTCTTCGTCGTGGTGGCACACGAGGTCGGCCACACGCTGGGGCTGGAACACTCCCCCGTCAAGAGCGCCCTGATGTCTCCCTACTACAAGAAGCTCAGCAAGGATTTTGTCCTCAGCTGGGATGACATCTTGGCCATCCAGAACTTGTACGGTGAGCCTGGCTTCCCTGAGCATCCCTCGATTCCTCCAGGGCTGTTCCCTGGGATGGAGAGTGAGGAGCAGGGATCGGAGCAGGTCTCCTAGGAGACAGAAGCAGGGAGAGAGGACTACATGCAAGGGTCACGGTGGGGATGGGCCCCATCCCTTTGCCGTTGGGGAGGAAGATGCGGTAGAGCATGTGGGATGGGTACCAGGTCCTCCGGGGGGGGGGGGAGGTTGGACTTGCTGCCCACTTGTTTGCAACCAGGGAAACACTGGTGCGTGTTTTTTGGGGGTACCAAGGGGTCTTTGCCACCACCGTATAGAGCGGGACAGGAACCAGACAGTGGGACAAAGAGTGTTTGGAGCCCTGGGACGGATGCCCAGCGCTGTGCTCATGCAGTGCTCTGGGGAGAGCCGTTTCCCTGCCCCTTCTCCGCAACTCACCGCTCCCTGCTCCATCCCAGGGAAGCCCTCCAAGGGCTTGGCCGTCCAGCTCCCGGGAAAGGTCTTCACTCACTTCCAGGACTGGAACATGGACCTTTATGGCGGGGACCGGCAGCAGAGGAGCCTCAGCGCCTATTACTGCCACTCCTTCTTCGATGCCATAACCTCTGGTGGGTGTTAGTCGGTGCAGCCCTCTCCCAAAACATGCATCCCTACACCTCGCCCCAGCGCTGCAGCAGCTTGTTTCTGCTCTGATAAGCTCCGGCGATGGGAAAGGTGGGTTTGGCTGGTCCACAGCCCCATATGTGCTCCCAGGGCTGGTGGCATCACCAGTGCACATCGCTGCCGCGGAGTGGAGCACCTTGAGGACACAGCGATGGCTTGGTGTACTGGGAGAGGGGAAGACATCCTAAAACTTGGGCCGTGGCAAGACTTATTTGCTGCAGGAGCTCAACTGTGAAAGGCGAGCCTTGAAAGTGAGCTGTGGTCAGCTTTTATCCTCCCCAGGCTGGAGTGGAGGCAATGAATTATGAAAGCTGAGAGGGCGGCTGGAAAGGCAGAAGGGAGTCTCCAAAACCCAAGCATCCCTGAAGTACCGCGGAGCTGCACGGGGAGGAGAGGAGAACTGGGGAGCAGTGGCTGGGAGGTGGGATGAGGCTTCTCGCCTCTCGCCCAGGACCCCTCACTCCTCCCTCTGCCCCGCAGATGCAGATCACAACCTCTACATCTTCAAGGGCAGCCACTACTGGGTGGTGCCGGCGAGCGGCAATGCCAGCGACCCACGGCCCCTGCAGACGCGCTGGCCCGGCCTCCCCGCTGGCATCGACGCCTGCACCTGGTCCCAGCTCAGCGGCAAGTTTTACTTCTTCAAAGGTATGTGAGGCATGGGCAGGAGAATTCCCCTCGGGGCTGCCACCGCTCCTGCCTGCTGGTCTGGCTGCCCAGATCTGGCTGGAGCACCTTCTCCTGCCCTTGTCCCCTGTCCCCTCCCGCTGATCCTGTCCCAGGGCTGAGCTGGGACATCGCTGGGTCCCATGTGTGTGCAAAAACCCACAGGAGCCGTGGGCTTGGTGCCTACCATGGATTAACTGTATGGCCTTGGGTGTATCGCCCCGGCAGCCCGTATCACCCCCTTGTGCCTCAGTTTCCCCTTTAACGCCTTCAGGAGAGCAGTGCTCACCTGTGTTTGAAAGTGAAACCAGATGCATCAAACCCTTTGGGGTCCCTGGGAGAAAACGCTCCCCAAAGACGTGTGGCCACAGGGGAACTGGGTTAAGCGTGGCATTTTCATGGTGCGCATGGTTCCCTGCACTGTGCCGGGGGCTGAGCTGCCATGGGGAGCTGAAATGCCATCCGCAAGCTGCCCGGCGGCACGCCGCAGCCGCACGGGTAGAGGAAGGTCAAACCGGGCAGCCTGGCTGCCAGCGTCAGCCCCAACTTTTAATGGAAACCAGTCGCCGGCTCGTCAGAAAGGGGGCTTTGTTGCTGCAGCTGGGTGAGAGCCAAAAGCCCCTCTCCCTCCCCAGCCCTCGGCCGCTCCCTCCTTTCCCGGGGCTGGGTCAGGCCGTGGCTTGCGAGCAGAAAGGGGCTTTTGTCTGCTTGCTTTGTGGGGACGCGGCTCTGCGGGGACAGGGCTCTGCGGTGACACAGCTCTGCAGGGATGGCCGAGCGCTCGGCCCCGATTGCAATTCCTGCTGCTGCGGTCCTGGTCTCGGTTGTCGCGGCCCCGGAGGGGTCTGGCTCCGTCTGTTCCGCTGGCTGTGCAGGAACAGGAGGGAGGTTTGCGAGGGAGCAGCGTGGGCTAGCGGATGGCGTGGTGGCCTTGCTCTGTCCCTGGCGGCCCCTTTCCGTGCCTTCAAGCCCCTGAGCGGCCGTGCCTCAGTTTCACCCCTAGCCTGGTCCATGGGGCAGCCCTGTGGTGATGCCTGTTGGGTCACCAGCGGGGTGGATGTCACAGACGCATGTCTCAGGCTGCAAGGCTGTCCCCGTGGCCGAGTCCTTCTACGTCTCCTGGAGCTGGTCCTGTGATAGACCCCATTAGGGTGGGCTCTAACCCCTCTCCCCGGCTCTTCCCAGGTGGCCGATGCTGGCGCTACACAGGCTCCACCTTGGAGGGAGGTTTCCCCCAGAAATGCAGCGCCCGTGGCCTCCCGCGGCACCCCGACACCGCGCTCTACTTCCAGCAGCTCCGGCGCCTGGTCCTCTTCAAAGGACCCAAGTACTTCGTGGTGAGCGAGGAGACCCTCGGCGTGGAGCCCTACTACCCCCGCAGCCTGCGGGACTGGGAGGGCTTGCCCCCCGGCACGGCGGGTGCCCTCACCCACCGCGACGGCTTCGTCTACTTCTTTCGGGATGACCAGTACTGGCAATTCGACCGGGCGAAGCTGCAAGTGGTGGCCACCGGCAAATGGGCCACCCAGCTGCCCTGGATGGGCTGCTGGGATGCAAACGGTGGGCAGGTCCTCTTCTGAGCAGAGTGTGCTGGGACAAAACGGGGGGAGGGAGGCTGAACCCCACCTCGCTCGCCGCTGCCCGGATCCCTCTTTATTTGACTCTGGATTCCTGTCCGGGGACGGTTCGGCAGGGACCGGCAGGTCAGGGCTGCCCATGGACGGCTGGAGCCGTGAGTCGGTGGAGCGGTGCCCCGGCGCAGCAGGGATGCAGCCGGGACGGGGCAGCCATCAGCCCAGGCGGGTCTGCCGCGGCCGGGTGGGCTGGAAGCTTTGGGAGACAATATTTTTTTTAAAAAGACCACAAAAAAAGGTATAAGCCGTGGAGACTGCAAACACACCCATTTCTGCAAACTTTCAGAATATCGTTACGCATTTCTTTCAAACCAGGACGGGGGTTTGTTGATACTTTAGCTGTCGTTTTCCCGCGATCTGGCAGAGGAGTGCCTCACCCTTGCTTGGTTTGGGGCTCGGGTGGTTTTAGGATGTTTCCTGGTTAAAACAAGAAGAGACGAGGCATTTGGACAAAAATACGGGTCCGTGTTGAGCTTTGCCCCCGCTGCGTGTGCAGAGCCCCCTCCCCTGCCTCCTCCCCTCCCTCGCCCCAGGGGTGGAGGGTTGGCACCTGGAGGACGAGCCCATCCCCTGCCGGTGCTTTGCTGGGCTGCATTGACATCCCAGCTCTCTGGTGAGGCACAGGCTGGAGACACCAACACCGTGGGATCTGGGGGGAGAAAGCAGAGGGTTTTGGTGTAGGAGCCTCTTTGGGGTGAAGGGAGGCTGACTGTGTCGCTGTGGGACAGTGCTGTGCAGCTCGAGGGCAGCAGGACCATTGCAGCTTGGTTTTCTGATGGATTTGGGATGGTTGGGTGGGTTCTCCGGTGTCTAATAAGGGTTGTGCTCACCTGGCAGCCTTTCTTGTGTGCAGACAAAGTGTCTGTCCTCTGCTCTGTCTCTGCAAGAGACGGGATCAAGGTATTTTTGAGTCCCGTGCCCCTCTGCCACGGTTGGATGAACTGGGTTGAAAAATTACTGGGGAAGGAGGGGAAAAGCAGAGGGTGAGCAGGACAGATGGACATGTCTGTGCATGCAGGCTCACGAGGACAGCTCGGCTGCATATTCCTCATTCCTTTCCCAAAGCGGGCTCCCCACCTGGAAACGCCACCGGCTCCTGTGCACTGAGTCACCGGTCACGTCTGCGAAGGGCCGTCACCCCCCACAGCCGGTGGGGGAGCGTCGGGTCCCCGAGGCTTGAATTCAGAGGCGGCAAATGCCAGCCGTCGGTGCTGACCAGGCCAGGGCTCAACTTTCTTAAAATGTCCTTTGATTTGAGAGATTTGGGGTTTTTCACCATGCTGGGGTTGCACGCGGGTGGGCTGCTGCTTTGCTCATGGTTCTCCCATGAGACTCGGACCCTGGCTCTGGGTACCCTGCTTCGGGTTGGTGGCTTTGGCACCGGGCTGCGGCCGGTCCTGCCGTGCCGGGGTGCCGTGTCGGGGTGCCCTCCAGAATGCCAGCAGCTTTGAGGACTCTTTTCTTCAGCTCAGCATCCTCCGCTCGCCCTCACCCACCCTAGACCTTCTCCGCAGAGGAGGCAGGAGCCGGGCTTGCCCCAGGCAGGGGGCCGGGGCTGGTACTTCCTGAGGGCTTTCGGGGCTGCCAGATGCCAGCTGAGACGTGGATTTGGCAGGGCAGAGAGCTAACACAAGCCGTTCTGTCTGTTCTCCGTGGTATTTGTGAGTGAGCCCTTCCTGCGCAGGCACGGACACGGGGACTTCATCTGCTCACAGCTTAAAATCTCAGGGGACTTTCAGTGTTGCCAAAGAGACGGGGCCGCCTCGTTTTTATTTTGAATTGAATGATAATAAGGCAACGTCGCTTGCAGGGAGTCCCAAGGGCTTGGAGACCTGACGGCAAATAAAATGAACCTCTGGATACGCAGTGTTGGGATTTCTACTTGGTTTCATGTCATGCTTTTGTATTTTATTTTTTTTAAAGCCAATCTCCTGTTTCCTGAAAGGGCTGTATTTAAGATGCATGTGTGTGTTTGGGGCTGGAGTGGGTATTGCTGATTTGGCCTCAGCTTTCATGCTTGCTGGATGAAATGGGGGAGATGGATCCCACTGAAAACTCACTGATGGTGAAGAAAACGTGGAAACTCTCTTCCCTACCTCATCCCAAATTACTGAGGATTTCTCCACACCTTGGGATGTGTTAATAGGTTTTGCTCCCAGCGTGGAGGATGAATTCATGCTGATGGGGGCCCTCCAGGTCTCCACCTTCACCCCAGCCCATCGTGGTGCGTGAAGGTGGGTCCTTGCCTCCTGCGGGACAGGGAGCGCCCTGAAACTTTCCCTGCTGCTCCTGTTTGCTTTGCTTCATGCCGCGACACGCCGGGGCGTCCTGCCTGTACTGCCCATTGAGCGGGCAGCGTTTTGCCTGCAGGGGGAAGGACCCACCGGCCGGCGCAGGCGGTGTCGCAGTGTTTGCAGAGACGGTCCTGCCTCCGTCTCCGCTCATGTCTCCTGCCCAGAGCCATGTCTCCCCAGCCCTCTCGGCTGCCACCAGCCGTGGGATCTGCAGCATGATGGGGGGATTGATGGGGGTGATGGGGGGATTGATGGGGGTGATGGGGGGATTGATGGGGGTGATGGGGGGATTGATGGGGAAGGCTGGCGCTGAATGAGGTCTTGCTGTCAAGACATCTGCTTTGGGCTTCGAGAAGGGTCAAAAGAGCAGCGTGACTTCTGCTCCATGTACAGCTTTTTGGAGATGGGAGGATTTATAGGCCCGTCTGTACCCCAGGGGTATTCCACACCTGCAGGTCTGCAGAGAAGCAGCAGATCGTTATCCCCTTTCATGTCCCCTTAGGAGAGAGCCAGGCATCCCTTCTGCCCTGGGACTGGAGGCTGAGGATGGGACAACCTCAAATCCTCTCCTGTTTTTGGGTTTTGCTTTTCCTCCCTTGTTTTCCACTGTGTGTTTCTTGGGGCTGTGTGCTGTCGGGATGCCTTGGGGTCACGAGTGATGCTGCCAGGGCTGGGGCTGGGCGCGGCGTTGCTGGCAGAGACGGGGTGACTGTGCTGCATCACCTGCACCCCACAAGTGGGGGGAACCTGGGGGAGGTGGACTCGCACCCTGAGCCATACGATCAGCTCCACTGGCTGCCCTGGCTGAAAATCCTGCGTCACAAGGGTCCTTTTCTCCTGCTGGGCTCCCTGGCAGGGCATGCCAGGCGCAGACTCCTCCGGCCAGCCTGCCACGCATTCTCCAGCCCGGGGGAATAGCTGGGATTCTTGCATTTCCTCCCCCAAAATGACGCTGGCTGGACCGCGATCTGCAGTGAGCATCAGCAGCTGGCTCCAGGGAGAGGACGGGGTCCCCGGACACAGCAAGAAGACCCCCAAGCCCACGAGAGGCTCCATTTCAGTCCCAACGTGCCAGCATGTCCCTGGCAGATTTGCTTTTTGCAGAAGTACCTGGGTGCTGGGGCAGCTCTGCAAGCCCTGGGTTAGGGAGGGAGTCTCCGACATTCCCAGCAGTGCCCACTCGCCCGTGTAGTTATTTTCTTAAAGCCCCAGCTCCTGGAGTCAGGCCATCCCTGGAGGAGCTCGGCTTTTGCCAAAGACCTCGCTGTTGTGGGCAATTCGGGAAGAAGTTTGCAAGGGCGCACAGTGCGGAGAAACCCCAAAGGCGGGCAGGCAAATAAAACCCGCTCGTGCTTATTTTATTTTATTTTATTTTTCAGAAAGAGGTTTGGGGGAGAGGATTGATGCATTTGTGCTGTGATTTGCAGGTAGAGCTACTGCATTTCCTCAGAGCTTGGGCTGAGCCCTGGCACGTTGCATGTTGCAGGGCTTCCCAGCTCCCTAAGGGATGGTACAAGCCCTCAAGCGAAGGGGGCTCCCAGGGAGCAGTGTCCTTGCAGGGACCTGCTCTGGCCCCCAACCTTTGGAGGTGACAAGACCCGCCTGTTCCCTGCAGCGGGATCAAGGGATGAGCCTGGGTTCAAGTGTAGGGATTTACACCCAAACATGAGCGACCGCTGGCATTTTTACCAGGAGATGAGATGAAATGAAATGATGAGAGCGAGTGGAGATGCTTGCGTGGGGGTGTTTCCTTGGGAGCGCTGCCCCGGGGGTTGCTGGTGGGAGGAGCTGGTGGAGGGGGAGCCGGGGGGCAGAGCGTGGGGGTCCGGGACTCCTTGGGGCTGCTCGGCTCTCAGACTCCTTGCTCCATGTCTTGGTGGAAAGCGCAGAGCAAGCTGTGGCAGTGGTGTCTCTCTTGCTACCCTCTACCTCTCGCAGCTCTCCAGCCTCTTCCTCCAGCTCTCTCCGCTGGGACATTTCCAGATTGCACAGAAACCCTGCGGGACAGCTGAGCTGAGGAGTCTGAGAGTCTGACCACCATCAGAACCGGCTCTCTCTGAGGGGTCTCTGCCCCGATCTGATCTGTACAGCTTTGGGAAGCTCTCGCCTCGGGGTTTGGCTTTTCAGCTCCCGGTGCTGCTGTGCCCCAGGGTGGGTGTGTGGAGGTCAGGAGGGTTGTGGAGGGACCGGTCTGAGCATCACCCTCCTGATGTGTTCAGAGGTCCTCACACCGGACCAGCACTGTGTTCAGCCTCTCTCCATCCCTCTGGGCACCCCACCCAGAGAGGAGGGAGCTGTGCTTGGGGTCACCCATGCTGGGCCTCCCCTGCTCGGGTGGGCTCCTCGCCATGCCGTGTTTGGGCTTGCAACAGCATGCAGTGGCATCTCAGCAAAGTGTCTGAGCCCGTAAAATGGGTGCAAAAATGCCCCAGAGCTGGGGGCCTCGATGGAAAATCCACCCCTGGAGCGGCTGGAGAAGAAGGAGCAGGGCTCCCGGCGGAGGAGGAGGTGCTGAAGGGTTAACGGGGAGTGTTTGCAGCCAGTCCCTTGTCACCAAGGAGAAGGGAACAGCACTTGGGAAGGAAACAAAACACCCACTGCCCAGGAGGGTGATTTCCTTTCCCCAAGCTGCACTACAGCCCTTGGACCCCAGAAAGGCTCCAGACACTGGGAGGACGGCGTCACCATCCCGGGTGGCAGAGAGCAAGCGGCACCGGGTGAGTGTGGCTGCTGGGGACACAGCCCAGGGCAGGTCCCCATGTCCCCATCACCCATGTCCCCATCACCTGTGTCCCCGTCACCCCTTTCCCTTGGTCTCCTCCCAGTCTTATGGCAAAATGTGGGGGACGCCGGGCGCCGCGGTGCGGAGCATCCGTCCCTACCAGTCCAGCGAGCAGTACCTCTACGCCATGAAGGAGGACTTGGCTGAATGGTTGAAGGAGCTGTACGACCTGGACATTGAGGTGGGCACCTTCGTGGAGGTGCTGGAGACGGGGGCCGTGCTCTGTTCCCACGCCAACAACATCACCCACGTGGCCGGGGAGTTTGCCCGTGCCTGCCCTGGTGTGGCCCGCCACCTCCGCCTGCCTGCCACCGGCGTCGCCTGCAACCTCGCAGCACAGCCGGGCACCTTCCAGGCCAGGGACAACGTCTCCAACTTCATCCAGTGGTGCAGGAAGGAGATGGATATTAAAGGTAAGATGCCAGGCTCCAGCTGCCCTGTGTCCCCATGTGCAATTTCCCTCCAGCTGCTCCTGGCATCACCCCAGGTCCCCGAAAGCCAGTGCCACCCCAGCATCGGGCAGCACCATGCGCATGTGTCCCTGAGCTGGGGTTTCTTGCACGAGCTCCTCCGGGCTTGGCAGCAGCTTTACAGGGTGCTGGCACGCAGCGGGCGTGTTTGCTTGGGTGCAAATATGTGCTGGGTGGGTGGAAATGGAAAAGGGCGTACGCCGCAGCGTGGCCCTGCCATGCACGGCATGATCCTGGCCGTAAGGACATCAGGAGCGGTCCTGGCTCTGAGCAAAGGGTCTGTCACCCTGTCCCCACCACCAGCAGGTGCCCAGGAAGGGCACGGAGTGACACGTCCTCAGCACGTCCAACCACCGGGGTTTGTGATTTGGGATGCCATGAAACAGCCGTTGCGCCTTTGCTTGTAGACGCTCAAGGGGAAGGCTCTTCCTCTGTGAATTTATCCCAGTCCTTGTTGGACCCAGCCATATTCCTAGCAGGATGGCTCCAGGGAATAACATCCCTTTGGGCAGGTTTTGACTCCGCCTGTGCCCCCCCCGTCCCCTTCGTCCCTGTCCCCACGCACCCGCTCTGGCTCAGTCCACCCTTGCCCTGCCCCAGACGTCCTGATGTTCGAGACGGAGGACCTGGTGCTGAGGAAGAACGAGAAGAACTTTGTGCTGTGCCTGCTGGAGCTGGCGCGCCGCGCCGCCCGCTTCAGCATGCGCGCCCCGACCCTTGTGCAGATGGAGGAGGAGATCGAGGAGGAGCTCCGCCAGGAGCTGGACCTGCCACCCGCAGACACCCCCCTGCCCCGGCCCCCCAGGAAACCACGGGACCTCCACAACCTCGACCAGATGGTACGGAGGGGCATGGAGCGGGATGGGGAAGGGGATGGGGATAGGGATGGTCACCCCAGGACCCTTTTCAGGAGCCCTGGTGAGGACCCATCCCTGCTGCCCGCAGGTCCAGCACCTGGTGAGCCGCTGTACCTGCCCCGTGCAGTTCCCCATGATCAAGATATCCGAAGGGAAATACCGCGTGGGTGACTCCGACACCCTCATCTTTGTCCGGGTGAGTCTGCTTCGCCCCGTGCTTTTGGGGCACAGGCACCAGGAATCCTGCTCTGCTCCCACGAAGCCTCTTCCATAATCCATCGCCCAAATGGGGCCAATGTGGGGTTTTTGACTGTTATCCCCGAAGCAGGGCAGCAGGAAAGCTCGGCCCTGGGGTACGTGTTGGCATGGATGTAACTATCCATGTGTACGGGACAAAACCTGCCGTCCCACGCCAAGCCAGAGCCAGGTCTTACCCAGCCATGGGAACACTGGGATGCTCTGTCCCTGCCTGGATCCATCCCTCAGCCTGGCCCTCCCAGAGGGCTCGGCACATGATGGTGGAGAGGGGTTTTTCCAAAAGGCTCCCCACTCTCCTTGGGGTGGTGAAACGTGCCTGTCGGGATGGCAGCAGGAGCTGAGACTCTCCCTGCCTCGGTGGCACTGAGCCGGGGATGAAGGTGTCCTTTGGGAGACCTGGTGGCACTTAGGGCAAGCCCACAGCTCTCGAGCACCGGAGGACGAAGCCTGGCTGAGTATGCCACCCCCAGGCTGCCTAAAAAAGGGTGTGTGTGTGTGTGTGTGTGTGTGTGTCCCCTGGGTGCATAACACGCACCTCTCCAGGCCTCACTGCACAAGGCATCCCATGCAGATCCTGCGGGAGCACATCATGGTGCGGGTCGGGGGTGGCTGGGACACGCTGGAGCACTACCTGGACAAGCACGACCCATGCCGCTGCACCTCGCTCTGTGAGTCCCCGCGTCCCCAAACCCCGTGGCTCTGCCCTGTGGCTGGGGTGAGGGGGGGTGGGGGTGGGGGGTGGGGGTCCATCGTGGGTCTCGCTGCTTCTGGGGCCGTTTGCAGGAGCGGGAGGCTTCGTTACCACGATGCCTCCGTTGCTTTGCTGGGGAATGTCTGGTCTTGGGGACTCTCCTCGGCTTTGGTGGCCACTAGAGGTCACGGCAGACTTTTGGATGGAGCCGGACCCCAAAAATATCCTTTGCGGGGAGCACAGGTTTGCACCAGCATCCCCAGGGGGCTGGATGCTGAGCGACGGCTGGGTGGGCTGCAGCCGGGGGTGGGTGCAATGGACAGGGGTGCTGAGCCCGTCCCCATTTTCCCCGCAGCTCACAAACAAGCCTGGAAAACCAGGAGCCCCCAGCAGCAAGTGCAGCATGAGATCTGGCTGTGCCCGGCCTCGAAGGCAGCCACCCGTGGCCAGCCCCAGCCCCAGCCCCTGCTGCTGGTCAGCCGCTCGCAGAGCCCCCTGCCCCCCGTCGCCTGGGGGTCCCGTGCCCCCCCCGGCTCCCGGCCCCCTGCCAGCCCCTCGCCGGAGGGCTCAGGTTGCCCGCCGGGTGCCAGCCCTTGCCGGGAGCCAGCACAGCCCCGGAGAGTCCCTTCGGGCAGGTAAGCGATGCAGAGGTGCTTCGTGCCCCAAACCGCCTGGTTTCAGAGCAGTTTTTCTCACATCCCTGATTTTTTTTTTCCCTTTCCTTCTGGAGATACCCAGCACCAGGCTGGATGGAGGGGGGAAGCAGCAGCTCCCCGGCCCCTCTCTGCTCTCTCTCCTTGCAGGACGTGGGAGCCACCAGCTGCCCCTTTGGGGAGGCAGCCGCCACCATCCAGGTCACCCGTTCGACCCAGCTCCCCTGGCCGCAGAGTGATGTGCCGGGCACCCACCCCTTCCCAGTTGGACCCCGGCACGCAGGACAGCTTGGGGGTCCCCAGGGTGCTGCGTGGGATCACCCCAGGGAAAACCCCCATGGCACCGGCACGGGGCAGGTCCGCGGCACCCAGCACCCGGCTGACACCAGCACCTCCAAAAAGCACCCAGCAAGGAGGCAAATCGTCTGTGGCAGCTGCCAGACCACAGGAAGGGGGGGTCCCCACTGTGGTGACACCCCGTGTCCCCAGCCCCATCAAGGTCTGTGCCCCCTCCCTGCACCGGGATGCCCAGGGAGACTCACAGAGCCAGAAAAGCCCGCGGGAAGGGAGCCGGGGAGCCCTTGGCCAGGGCCAACCGCCCTCACCCCGAAATTCCTCCAGCCAGCCTCCGAAACAGGACGGCAGCATTAAATCCTCCGTCAAAGCCAGCCCGGCCGTCTGCCGGCCTCCCACTCCCCCGGCCCAGTTTGCAGACAGGGGCAAGGGCTGTGCTGCTGCGGGGGGTCCCCAGGGCCCCCAGCGGTGCCACCCAGCCCCGAGCCCAAGGGCCGGGGATGCCAAGGGACCCGGGGTGCTGGCGGATGAGCCGGGGGGAGCCTGTAGCCCTGGTGAGGGGTGCGAGGGGCTCCAGGGGTGCTGGGGGCACGTGCAGCCCCCCGGCTACGGCAGGGTGGTGGAGGAACTCTCCCGTGGGCATCAGCCCCTGCGCCCCGTGGGGCTGGGGAGCTGGGCCCCCAAAACACCCCCGCGAGGCACCCCGCAGCCCACCACCCTCCCGGCCGGGGGGGAAGTGGAGGGGCTGGGAGTGGGTGGCCAGACCCCACGGGGAGCCAGGGCCAGCAACGTCCCCAAGCCCCGGCGGTGCCTGAAGAAACCCGAGCGCGTGCCCTCCATCTACAAGCTGAAGCTGCGGCCGAAGGTGCGTCCCCGGCGGGACCACAGGCCGGGCAAGCGCCCCTCGCGCATCCCCACCCCGCTGGGGCAGCGCTTGCCCGCCCCCCGGGGCCAGCATCACCCCCTGGGGCCCTCCCGGCACCCCCAGCCCGGCGGCACCCGCCCCGGGGCCAAGCCCTCGCCAGCCGACAGCGGCGCCTGGCTGACCGAGGACGATGAGGAGGCATGGGTCTGACCCCCCCACCCTGAGTTTCGGCGGGGACGGACCCCTCACTCATCCAAAGGTGGGAGCGATGCTGAAGCCGGAGCTGCGGTGCCCAAGGTCAGCATGGGCAGCGTGACGGATTTGCTCCCAGGCAACCCGGGGGGTGTCCCCCCGCCTTGCTCTTTGGAGCTGCACCCCCTCCTTCCCCGTGGGGTTTTTTCTTGGACTGGTAATTCTCCTCCTAAACAGGTGCTCTTGTACTGGTTTGGGTGGAAAAATCCAGCCCCGAATTGAGAGAATTGGGGCACTTTCTGCAGGGAAGAGGGGTGTAGCCGGCCCCTACGGTGTCCCCCTAAAGCAGGGACACCCTGCACCTGGCATCCAAGCATGCAAACCATCTCATACCTCAGCCTTCCCCGTCTGTACAATGGGACTAATGATCCTCATGTCTTACAGCACCAAGAGCCTTAATGAGTGTTTGAGTCGCTCAGTTTGGGGGGGGGGTGGGTCACAGGAGGTGACCCTTGCTGAGCCCCGCGGGCTTCCTTATGGGCGAAGGTGGGAGACCCGGGGGGGGGTGATCGGTGGTCACCTCGGCTCTGACGGTCGGGGTGATGGCTGTCACCAAGGCTCGTTGCAGGCACCGCCGCGCTCCCGAGCCTGCAGCCAAGGACCCGGCAATGTTGTTTGTGCAATAGAGACATACCAAAGCTCTTCTGTTGCAGCATCTTTTCTGTGTGGGTGGGGAGGGAGAGAGGCTAATCCTGATGGGGGGGCCACAGCTGGTGAAGGGAACTCATGCTGCTGGTCCGCTGTCCGTGTGCACGGCAAACATCCCTCCGAGAGTACCCCAGGGGCCAGAAGAGCCCCATCTTCCAAGAGAGGATGAAGCCAGACCCACACCCCTGCAGAGGAGCAGCAAGGGTGAGAGCCGGGGACCTGCGGATGCAAAACCTGCTTGCACAAATACTCCTTTTGCAGGGGAGAAACAAATTCCCCCACCCTGGACCATCGCCTCCCGCAGAAGGGCTGTGAGAGCGGCAGCAGGGCGACGAGCAATCTGGCGCCAGGGGCAAAGAGCAGCGAGGCGGGTACAGAACAAGGGGGGACAGACCTGATTTTTAATTTGGTTTCAAAGAAGGGGGTGCAGGGCGTTACAGGTGGTGTAGACACCTCGGGAATCTCCGACAAGTCGTCCGGGGGGGGGAGAAAGTAAAGCCAAGTCCAGGCAACCGGGACACTCACCGGGGCAGGAGGAGGAGGAGGAGAGGGAAGCATCGTCGCCGGGGCTGGACCAAACCCAGGCGTCGCCTCCTGCGGCACCACGCGCACGGGTGCAGAAACCCGGCACTGCCCTGGGGACAGTGGTGGGGACATCCTCAGCCTCTCCCAGGCTCAGGAGCAGGTTATTTTTAGCAGGACCAGGGTGGCGTTGGGCGAGCGGTAACACTTTGTACTAAGGGTGTGAGCAGGGGCAAGGCGCAGGTTGGACGTAGCTGCTGCTGTGCTCCTGGCTGCTCTGATCCCCGCGAGCCTGGCCACGCTCCGGACCTCCCTGCCCCAGTTTCCCTGCCTGTACCTGGCAGGTACCATCCCCCCCCGGTTTCCCTGCCTGTACCCGGCGGGTACCACCACCTACCCCCTCCTGAGCTCTTGGGAAAGTAGCTCTTTGTAGCCCTCTTTTTTCTTGCGAGCTGCGAAATGTTGTCGAAGCAGTTAAGAGTTATTATTACTAATATAACTTTCTCTGTCTATAAAGTACAATAGAATATAACAATTATATTTATAACATTTTTTTTTTCCAAAATACTAAATAGATGCTATAAAAACCTGTAACTAATTGTGCTATAAACTGCAGGCTACAGGGTTATAACAAACAATGTATTGGCTTAGTCGTTGATATGTGTACGTCGGAGCACTTTATAAATGCTTTATTATTAGCATTTACCAGGGAGTTTCCTTCTCAAACAATTTGGAGGGATAAAGCTAGCCAGAGACCGATAACGTGGACTTACACGTGTTAATAAATCCTGACGAGATGAGGTCGGGGGGCTGGTGGCGAAGCCCGGTAGGTTTGCCGTGAAGGCGAGGGATGGAGATGAGTGCTGCTGCCCTTCCCCGGCCGGGGCTCTCGCAGCCACCTGAGACGGACCCATGTCCCCCTGTCACCTTTCCTCTTTTTATTCCTAATTTTTTTTGGGGGAGCAAGGGGAACGGGGTTTGGTTCCCGAAGCGGCTGCTGGGGGTGGGAAGGGAGGAGTGGGGTGACCCCCCCCCCCCCAACCCCATGGCGTTGGGGCTGCAGGGCAGTGCATGGCCCCGGCAGCGGGGACGGGGCAGTGAAACGCACCGTGCCAGAGCTCAGCTGGACCTACTCTTAATAGAAAGTGTTACCGAGAGCACAGTGGTGCTTCTGTCAGATGGACACCTGGCCGTAGGGGAAGAGATGGGGCTGGCATCCTTTTGCTTTACTGCCCAGCGTGGCGCTGAACACCTGTACACCAGAAATGAGATGGTTTTGCCGGAGGATGGAGCAGCCTCGGATCCTGCCTTGGGGGGGCTCCCCGTGTCTCACAGGGAGCAGCCAAGAAGGAGGAACCACGACCCCCCCCCCGGCCTCTTGCTCGCCCCTCGCCGGCACATCACCCCGACACCGTTTGATAATGCAGGCTGTGCTTTGCCACCCGCCCTGCAGGACAAGATGCAGGTGAACTGCAAGTCTGGTGTAAAAACAAGCCGAAAGATCAAAAAAAAAAAAAAGGGGGGGGGGCCCTCACTTTCCTGTGCACAGAATTAAGGAAAAAAAGAAGGAATGCAACTGGAAATGCAACTCCAGCTCCCTATTGCTTCGGAGGCTGCCTACGCACCACCACCGTCTCACGTGGATGGAGGCGAGCATCGCGTGGGAAAGCCTGGCGTGGGTCGCGCCTGCCTCGTGGCACCGCTGGCAGGGTGCGATGGCACGGGGAGGGGCTGCCTGCCTGCCCGGGGGACGCCGGGGGTTTGGGTCGGAGCCGTGCAAAGCCGGTCGCCCGCTGAGCCCAGGATGCGAGGTAGCGGAGGGGTGACCTGCCCAGCAAGGAGTGTTTCGAGATTATTTGGTGTTCGACAGGCTGGTGGGGAAGGAGAAGCCTTCCTTGGCTGAACCAGAGCAGAAGGGGGACTCAAAGCCCTGGGGAAGCAGCACCTGGCACCCTGGGGGGTGTAAGGGGCAGGATGGGGGCTTTATTATTTTTTTTTTTTCCCCTTTCTTGCTTTTATCCGGAAATTCTGCCTGGAAATCCAACCCAACTGAGCCAAAAGAGCCTGTGTAACCTGGCCTCTTGCCGGAGGCTGCTCTGCCCTCCGAGGGGAGAAACCCCAGCTCCACGGGGAGGAAAACAGGACCCCCGGCTCTGCCGTGCCCCGGGGATGGAGCTACCTCTGTTGCATCAGGCCACAGGCGCTGGACAATTTTCTTTCGGGGGGCAGGTGATGGCAGGCAGCAGCAAGCATTGCCCCTGCGATGCCAGGGCAGGAGCCGGCAAGGACGGATCCAACAGCCAACCTCTGGGCACCGTCCGAGGTGTCTCCTCCACCCCCCAGTGCCACGCGGTATTTCAGGCACGGCAGTGACACAAACCCCCCGGGACGGCTTTGGCCCCAAGCGCCGGAGGCTCGGGGAGGGCTCAGGGGTTTAGCTGAGGTCCTCCCTCACCCCTCACTACCTCCAGGCAGCCCAGCCGCCCACCAGCTCTGACCTGCCAGTGGCCACCACATCACCCTGCCCAGCACCGCCCAAGGTGCACCGTCCCCAGATGTCACCACAGGGTGCCAGCGCCAGCGGGGAAACAAACCCCGAGGCGCCTCCGGCATAGCTCCCACCGCGGCATCACCCCTGCAGAGAGCGGTGATGCCAGCGCTCGCCAGGGAGCCGCGGTCCCCGAGGACGGGCAGCCGCCGGGGCATGGCTGGGGGGGGGGGGGGGGGGGGGGGTGTCCGTCGGGGCAGGGGGGGCTCACATGATGGTGCATCGGTTCCTGCGCAGGGCGCCCTGGAATCGGATGGTGGTGTGGACGTGCTTGCAGCGGGCGCAGCCCACGCTCTTCAGGAGCTCGCTGAAGAGCAGCAGGATGTGCCAGTTGTACTTGGCCGAGCACTCGATGTAGCCGCACTTCCACGTCTTCTTCACCAGGTTGGAGACGTTCCAGCGCGGGATCACCCGGCCCCGCTGCAGGTCCCGCTTGTTGCCCACGATGATGATGGGCGTCTCCGAAGTGCCGATGACCCTGGGGAGGGCGGGCGGTCAGGGAGGACAGAAGGGGACGGGGCACAGCGTGATGATGGACCGGCCCGCGGACCCCAACCCATCCCAAACCGGCACTTGGCTTTGGCTTGCCAAGAGGGACGTGCCTCCTCTTGGCCTGTCCCCGTGTCCTTGTGGCCAGTCACCCGGCGTGCCAGCCCCAGTTGCTTTCCCAGGGATGGCTGCCCTCGCCCACAGGGGATACCTGCCTGGGGTCCCGTCCCTTCTCCTGCCCTTGGGTGCAGTTTTGCTTTTGCTTTTAGGCTCCCAGCCCTGCAAAGGGGCTTTGCCCCAGTCTCTAATATCTCATCTCCGATGTCAAGAGCAGGGGAGCGCTGGGGCGAGCCGTACCGCCCCGCTGGGAAGCCACAGGGGGATGCACCCACCGGCGAAGTGGTCCCTACCTCGTTTCCAGGATCTGCTGGCGGATGGTTTTGATGTACTCGAAGCTGTCAAAGCAACAGATGTCATAGACCAGGATGTAGGCATGGACGCTCCGGAGCCCCCTGCAACACACGTCCGCCCACTCCTGCAAGGTGCAGAGAGGGATCAATCCTGGCTCAGCCCCATCGCTGTGCCCGGGGGATGCCCCGCACTGCTTTGGGGCCAGGCACACCAAGGAGGCTGCTACGCCGGCAGGTAGCAAGGGGGCTGCAAGCTCTCCAGCCCTGACACCCAGCAGCCAGCTCACCTCTGCTCTGCCCCGACCCATCCCTGAGATGGCTGCGTCTGCCCCCCGCGGCCCTTCTGCAATCCCCCCCCCCCGCATCTCCGGAGATCCCTTTTCCCCCTTGTTAATCCAGAGGAGAGAGAACGGGATCTGTCAGCCCCAGTTCCTCTCTTGAGCAAGGATTACAGCCTGCCTAATGCACAGTGGTCCGGAGGTGAGCTGGGAGCAGGGTTGACTGCAACCCCCTGTCCTCGATGTAAAGCTTCACCCTCCAGAGCTGCTAATTAGGTGTGTTAATTAGGGATGCACCCTGGTTTTCGGGCAGGGCGGGTGAGGAGGATGCTGAGGGTTGAGCAGAGCTCAGCCCGGCCCCAGCTCCGTGGGGCTGGGGGTTATGGACCAGCAGCTCCATGGGTCAGAGGGGGAAGGTGACGGCAGGGCTCTTTGGAGGGGACACGGGGACATGGGGACAGGAGAGGAGCAGCAGCTGCGTCTGCCAGAGTGAGACTGGAAGCCGGGGCAGAGGCAGTTGGGGGTGGCCGCCCCACAGCCAAAATTTGAAGCTGTAAGAAATACATGTTGTTAGGAAAGCTTTGGGTTTCCAGGAGTAACAGGATTTTTTTTTTCCATGCTATAGGAGTGAAAATCTGCCCCACATCCAGCCACTTTGCCAGCCCAGCAGTGGTACCGAGGCTGCAGTGACACCCGGGAATGGCAGCACCGCAAAGCCTCCTGAGTGCAACTGGAGAGGAGAAAGACGCACCGAGGAGGAAAGGCATCACTTCTCCCCGAGCAAACCTCTTCGGTACCGTGAATCATCCCTTTCTGAGTTTATCATCAGAATGAGGCAAAACGAGAAGACCTAGGACCAAAGGGAACTGGGAAAAGGAAAGTTTTGGGGTGTGGGTTGGTCTCCGTCGCTGAC
This sequence comes from Aptenodytes patagonicus, assembly GCF_965638725.1. Lineage (NCBI taxonomy): Eukaryota > Metazoa > Chordata > Aves > Sphenisciformes > Spheniscidae > Aptenodytes > Aptenodytes patagonicus. Next base: position 5,808,106 of record NC_134965.1, read on the forward strand.
CGCAGCCCAGGAAGGAGCTGAGAGCGAGCGGCATGACGCAGCCCCTCTGACGATGTGTAGCTCCACGGTATCAGAGAGATGCAGGCGGATGAAGCGGCAGTTTCTCAGGTTACTCTGAGTCCTGATACACCTGGGAGATTAATAAATTGCAGCTATTTCACCACACTGGTGCTCTGGCGCCGTGACGTCAGGATGGTTTTCCCCGCGCAGGGCAGGTTTCCCGGGATGCTCAGGGCTGGAGGAGGGTTGCGCTGCACATCCCGCCTGGTCCCATGCAGGAGCGGGACATCAGGGAGCCGCCGGCCCCTGCTCCTCTCCCAGGAGATCGCCGCAGGGGTGCTGCTCCCGGGCACGGAGCAGAGCCCAGTGATGCTTCCCAGCAGACAGAGCCGTATCCCCCACCACGGTCCTCTCCTTTCCCCTCGGAGACATCCCTCTGACCATCCTCTCTTCCCTGGAAACCTCCATCTGTTCCCACCGGCCGCCTCCTCTTGAGCGCAGCGAGGCAAGGAGTTAATTGAGTGTGTTAGCGTCGTCTGCCGTGGCAATAAATTACCCTTTGCTATTTCGGGCTGTCTCTCGCGCTGACCTTTCATTCCTTGCACACGCCAATTAATTTTTAAACCTCCTCCTCGCCCCTGGAGCACTCACTTCGCCTCCTGCCCGGCGGCACAGGGGAAACTTGGAGCGCTGCAAGGCCCCTATAACCCTGTCCCCATCGGGCACGAGAGCAATATAATTATACTGATTAAAAATACAAGACAGCCCAGCTCCTGCGGAGGTGCCCCCACCGGTGGCATTGCCACCAGAGCTTAAAACCCTCTTTTTCCCCATTAAGCCCCCCCCAAAGTAGTCGGCACTGGTGGCAACGCTTTCCAATCCCACGCTGCCTTTTGGAGCTGTTTTGGAAACACCTGAGAGCGCTGGGGGTTTGAGGAGGAGCTGGTGGGCTCAGCACTCCGGGGACAAGCCCAGGCAATGCTGGGGGGGTGACAGCCACCCCGTCAGGGGACGAGCAGCCCCGCTCCGCCTGGCTCGGGCAGTGGGTGCATTGGGGTCTGGCTCTCCAGGAACCCCTGGTTTTCACCCGAATGCTCTGGCCACGGTCCCCCAGCCCTTTGCTGGCGCCGGCTCTGACAGCCTTGGAACCAGATCCCAGTGCTCCGTGATCCACCGCCCAGCTGGATGTGACCCTAGGCATCTCCAGAGCCACGGTCCTCAGAGTGGGACGCCGTCCCTCCCGTGTTTGCCGTCATTTTAGGTGAAAAAGCTTTAAAAGACACATTATCCTGGACCTGCTCAGCCAGTAGCCATGAGGATGCGATCCCTCGCACCGGCTTTTAGCAAGCAAACCCTGACGTGGAGGGAGAAGCATCTCCCGAAGAGGAGGAACCGGGACCCCACAGGGTTATACAGCAAAACCCCACTGAGGTCACTGGAGGCCCCCCAACGTGGAGGTCCCATCGCATCGAGCCAGGGATGCCCCTACCTGCAGGGTGTTGACGGGGAAGGCGGTGATGGGGGGGAAGTCCATGATCTGCAGGTCGTGGACGTGGCCGTTCATGACGACGGCGGGCAGGTAGACACGGCGGGCCGTGGTGGGCACACAGACCTCGCTGAACTCGTTGTAGAGGAACTGCCGGACTATGGCACTCTTGCCCACGCCCTGGGCTCCCAGCACGGCGATCTTGAACGTTGCCACCATGCCGCCGCGCGCCGGCCGCTGCCCTGGTGCTGCCCCCGCAGTGCCGAGGATGCATATTCCCGCGCAGGGGGCCTCAGCCCCATTCAGGATGCATTTCCCCTCTGGGACAGCCTGTCACTGCAAGGCCAAGGAGAAGCTGGTCAGATCCTGGAAACACCCTGGCAGACCCCGCTGTTGCTTCAGGCAATATTTTTCCAACCAGGAGACCAGGAAAAAGGGTTATGCCTGTTCTCAGGGAGCAGGAGCATCCCCCAGGGCTGGGCGATATCCCCAGCAGGAGCCTCAGCACTGCGAGACCCCAGGGTCCCCCTCGGAGGCTCCCACCCTGCAGAGCCAAGGAGAGCCAGGATTTGAGCGAACTTTGTCCCAGGAAGGTTCTCACAGGCACATTCAGCCCTTCGGTACCAGAGGAAGGAAACCTCCAGGAAAGGGACCATCTGCGGCTCGGGGTTTGCCCAGCCCGGCAGCAGCAGAGTCCTGGGCCATGCTGGGGACTTGGCCCATAGCACCCGCGGGGACTGTCACCAGCTGCTCCATCCCGATGCCAGTGCTGCCCCGACCCAGGGAATCCATCTTCCCTCTGCTTGGACAGCCAGAATTGCCTTTTGCTGGGGCGGGGGGCAGATTGCTCTGAGCCTGCGAGCGACAGCTTTAATGTTTAATTTCAGGCTTTGAGCGGTTTGGCAATTAAGTTGATGGAGGCTAATTTCCGAGCCAGCTGACGGGGTGAGCCCACAAGCTGCTGGCACACGTGCTGAGGCCAGAGGGGCTGCAGGGCAGGACCACGGGTGCTGGGGGACACGGGGTGATAACCCACGCACGAGGATGCGAGAGCTGAGTCTGAGGAGCCCAAATGCTTGCTGGCACCGGGTTCCTGACCGGGAGCTGTGATGGAAACAGCAAGGGTGAGGGGCCAGGGTCCCATTTTTGCTCACTCCCATCTCTAGGAAGTGGCTTGTGCTTTATCCCGAAGTGTGGGATGCTTTTACGAATTTGTGATGTTCTTGTCTGTTTTCCCTGAAAACCAAAGCACAGGGCAGCGGTCCCCGAGCTGGCAGAAAGCGGCAGGTTCAAACCACCCTGTCCTGCCTGTTTTGACGGGCGCTATTTGTCCCGAGGAGAGCTCTGCCATGGAGGTCCCTGCTGCTGGGTGCCAGGGCGGCCGGGCTTCCCGTCGTCCCCCAGGCTGGGCCATGGCTCACACCATCCTCACCTTCCTCACACCGGGACTGGAGGCCTTCAGCAGGGCCTGATCCAGCCCCAGGGGCAGCAGAGCGGGTTTGTGCCAAGGGCTGGGGGACAAGGCACGCTGTGCCGCTGGGACTGTCCCCTCGGGTGCTGACAGCCCTTGGGGACCTGCTCGCCCCAGCCCCGGCAGCGGGAGCATTTCGTGCCACATGCAGGGAAACGGGGGGGGGGGAAGCGGGGTGTGTGTGTGGGGGTGTGTGTGTGCAGGAGCCCCCACGCCTGGCCCTGCCAGGGCCTTTCTCCACCAGCAGAAAGCACTGTCATTGCAAGTCCCGGGGGGGGCCACTCTGCTGCAGGGACAGCCCTGTCCCCACAAGCCCTTCCATCTCACAGAAGCAACCCCAGCTCCTCTGTGGGGCCAGCGGGTGATGGAGCGACACAGCCGGAGGCCCAGCACCCGCGGGGCTGCCCTGAACCGCGGAGCGGGCTGAGCCCTGCCGTGCCACCCCAAAACCCCGTTCCCCCTCCCGGCTGGCACACGGGGACCATGCACGGGGAAAGCTGGCTCATGGGCCCCAGAAAGCAGGCTTGCACCCTAAAGCGTCAGAGGCCAACCTGACGGCTCCCGGCCCCACGAGCATCTCACGCCAGCGTGCCACCGTGGGAAACTGAGGCGCAGAGGGGGGACGCAGCCAGGGCGGCCCCGCAGTGGGGTGGCGGAGCGGGGACCGGCCGCGGACCCCCAGGCGCTGAGGGCAAGGCCGAGCTCAGCGGGTTGCAGGGCCGGGCGGAGGCTGGCAGGGTGCTCCCGGGAAGGATGCCCCGGCCCCCGCCGCGACCTTGGGCACCCCGCCGCCACGCCGGGGGCAGCCGGAGGAGCAAGCCCTGACCCCCGCGGGGCCGGGGCGGCGGCAGCATCCCGCCCCCCGCATCCCGCCCCGACCCTCCCGGGGGGGGGGGTGCTCTCGCCGCGGCGGGCAGCGCAGCATCCCCGGCACCGGCCCGCGGGGGGGTGCTGGGGCTGGAGGAGGTCGGGGGTGCCGGGGGGACACACGCATCCCCCAGGCCGGCGGGGCGGGGGGGGAGCGGGGAGCACCGGCGCTCAACTTTCGCCGGGCACCCCCCCCGGCCCCGCCGCCCCGGCCCCCCCCTTCCCCCCCCCCCCCCCCCCCCCCCCCCGGCCCTGCCCAGCAGCAACTTTGCCCCCCCCGCCCCGTCCATCCTTCCCGGCGGGGCCCCCCCTACCTTGCAGCGGCGGCCCGAGCCGGCGGCGCCCCGGCGGGCGGTGGAGCCATGCGGCGAGCCCGGCGCGGGGCGGGCGGCCCCGCTGCAGAGCCCCGGCCCGGCCCGGCCCGGCCCGGCCCCCGCCCGGCGCGGTGCTACCGAGGGGCCGGGCGGCGGCGGCGGCGGGGGGCGCCGGGCGGGGAGTGCGGCCGCCGCTGGGTCGCAAAGCCCGGCCGGGGCACGGGGGGGGGGGGGGGGGGGGGGGGGGGGGGCAGGCGGTGCCCGGGGATGGAGGCAGGCGGTGGCCGTGGAGGCAGGCAGGCACTGCTCAGGCGGGGAGGCAGGCAGCGCCCGGGGGGGGAATGGAGGCAGTGCCCGGGGAGGGATGCAGGGAATGCCCAGGCGGGGAGGCAGGCAGCGCCTGGGGAGGGAGGCAGGCTCTGCTCAGGCGGGGATGCAGGCAGCGATGCCCGGGGAGGGATGCAGGCAGTGCCCGGGGAGGGAAGGAGGCAGAGCCCGGGAAAGGAGGCAGGGAATGCCCAGGCCGAGTCGCAGGAATCCAGGAGGGATACCGGCTTCTCCCGGGGCTCTGGGGAGGTGCTGATGGGAAAAAGACCCTCCCATGTCCCCCCTGCAGTGTGCTGGGTGCAACACCGTCACCCCTTCCCTCCCCGGCGCCCAGCAGCATCTGTCCCCTCATGCCCACCCCGTGGGAGCCCCCTGAAGCCAGACCTCTTTGGGGGAGGAGGGTAGGACCCCTCCCAGGGAGCCTTTCCCTCCTCTGACACTGCTGCTGGGTATGCTCTCGGGCACATCACCTCCTTGCTGTGCCAGCCCCTGGTCCAGCTGGCAGGGCTGGGGCTTTCTCTGTGCCCGCTGTCACCGGGGGGGTGCTCTCAGTTCGGGGTGCTGCCAGGCCCCACCAAAGGAGGGACATTTCCGTTGCAGTGTCTGCATTTTTGGGACACCCCACACCGAGCATTTACCTGCGCGCCGGATAGCGAGGAAGATGCTGGTTGCGTCTCTGGGGAGCGTTGTCCAGGCCCCCACGACACACTGCTGATGGACTCCCTGCACCTCTCTGCTCCTCGAAGCAGACCCCAAACCCCGCTCCAGCTCACTCTGACACCAGTGAGCACTGGGATGTCTCCATGGGTCTGGCTGCGATCACGCAGTCTTGGCTGAGCCTGAACACTGGCCACGGCACGGCCGGGCTCCCCCCAGCCTCGTCAGCACCTTTAACCGGGAAAAACATCATCTCCAGGGGCTCCTCTCCAGGGTGAGGAGGGGGTACAAGTGGAAACACATTGCCATATCCTTCCTGGGGGAAAAGGGGACAGCAGACACAGCCCCACAGCTCGGGGGGACAAGGGCAGCTGGCAGAACACGGGACAGCATTTGTGCTGCTCTGCACCAAGGCTGGGGCTGAGATCAGCAACGGGCAAAGGGAGTCAGAGCCCCTTTTCCGTGTCTCACATTACACCCAGGCTTTCAGAGATTTGGGGCTTATTTCCCTGCAGAGCTGCCTGATGCTCGCAGCTAGGGAACTATTTAGGTGTCCCTGGGAGTTATTACCAGCTGTAGATGCTGCTCGTCTTCCACAGCCCCCCAGCTCCCCTTCCCCGCATCTCCATAAAGCAGTCCTGAGCCCTGGGATATTTCTGGGAGAAGGCAGGGATCGTGGCTGCACGTGAACTCTCCTGCACAATTCAGGCTCCAGCCTCAGGGCTATTTTTAGCAGTTCCCTCCGAGATGCTCTTCACTTGCAGTTTTATTTGTGAAATTTAATATACGAGGGAGGGGGGAAGGGAGCGGGGCTGGATCCTGGCACGTCCCCGCTGGCTGGGAGGCTTATCCCAGCCTCAGCGACAGGAGACCGACGCAAACCTAAAATCATCTGTCAAAGAGCTCCCGTGTCCTGGCACGCAGGCGGCAGCAGGGGACAGGCGGAGCTGATGGCTCAGGGGGCTGTGGTCAGCCCCCGCCTCTGCCACAGGCTCCAAAATCCTCAGGCGAGTCTCTGCCTCTTCCCGTACTGCATCGTGGGCTCGGGGACCTGCTGTCACCCGACGCTGGCCCTTAGCACATGCACTGGCACGGAGCAGGATGCGTGTGAGGCCAGCAGGAGCAGCAGGGATTTTGGGGAGCCCACCCAGCGCAGCAGGGCTGGCCCCGTCTCCAGCCAGAGCAGCAAGGAGCAACCTGGGAGGTCCCTGCCCCACGGCGTGGGCCTCAGGAACAGGGAAGGCTGTGGGGACCATCCCCCCCCCCCCCCCCGTGGCAGCTCCCAGCCCAGGGAGCATCACCTGTGTCCCCTGAGCTCCCAGCACCGGAGGCTAACGATGCTAATGAAGCAAACCCAGTTTGCAAGGTACAGCATGGCCCGGGATTGGCATGTCCCCGTTTACAGGGCATGAGTGTGCCTGCAAATCCAGAGCAGCAGGAAAGACCAGTTTCTCCCTAAGGAGCCCCTGGCAGAACAGGGAGGGAGGGAGGGAGAAACCTTTCCCTTTGCCATGGGACATGAAGGGGACAGCGGCCGACATGGCAGAGGCCTGAGCATCTTGCAGCAGCTTTTGTTCCTGTTGGGCCAAATGCTGCCCCAGGCTCACCCCCAGCACCATGCAGGAGCAGACGCGCAGCGGGGAATGGCCATCCCATCCCATCCGCAACGGCTGGGCGTGCAGCCCATCCCAGGCACACCAGGGATGCACAAAGGGACACGACAGCAACATCAGTGACCCCAAACCAGCCTGTCACTGTTGCTTCTAGACACATACACCAGCTTCTAAGACAAAAACATGCCAGTGCAGAGCATCATGGGCTGATACGGTACCTGCCACCCCAGGTCCTCAGAGGGTGGAAGTTACTTAATCTCCAAGTGCCGCTAAGCTAAGGCTGGGCAGGGGCAAGGGAAAGAGTCGCTCTGCTCGAGAGCAGCACCTCCCAAACCTGCTTCTTGTGTCGTTGCGTTTCTGGCCACTTCGAGGGCTGAGTTTGGGGCTGCCTGGGCTTGGCTCTGGCCCGGTACAGAGGTTTTGCAGCCCAACCCATCCTGCCCGAGACAGGACCAGCGATGGCAGAGCCCTCTGGAAAATGCCAGCACCAGTCCAGAGCAATCCAAATGCATCACCGACTCACACGATTTTATCATTTCACCGCAGGGAAAGCAGGTCACATTACACACAGCCCACTCGGGGCCCAGACAGGGCTAAATGGGTACATCCATCTTCTGCTCCTCATCAGAGGCTGTCCGTGCCAAGGTGCCAGTGCCCCCTGCAAGCCAGGGCTCTTTTCCTGCTGCCCTTCGAGATGAGAAGAGAGCAGCAGCCGGAGGCAGAGGCCCGAGGATGCTTGCTACCTCACCCTGCAAGCACCTGTTTTGGGGGGGGGGGGGTCTCTACTGTAGAAGAGAAGTGGCTGGTGAAAAGAGGATAGAAAGCTCCCGGTGAGCGAACAGCTTCCTTCCCACCAAATCCAGCCTTTGGCCCTGCTGGCTCCCATAGGCAGGGCCAAAAGCAGGGGAATCGGATCCTCTCCCCAGCCCCACAGAGCCACACACAGCCACAGCATAGTGGAAATGAGTTTATTGACACAGATGGCAGGTAAAGCCTGAAGAGCAACACAACTACGCGGCGAACACTCGAACGAGCGACGTGGCAGGAGAGGAGGGCGAGAGGCCACCAACCGAGCCCAGGCTCCGCCCTGCAGCACAGAGACACCCACGCGCCCGAAAAGCTGGGAAGAAATTTGGCAAGAGAAGGGGGTGCTCAGCAACCCCTCCCCACGTCGAAGCTACATCGGCTGTTTAGTGGAGGAGGTTTAGTGTTTGTTCCTGACCCTCTACCATCTCCTCCCTGCCCCGACACAGCATCGCCCTCAGTACCACTGGTGCTTCCTTAATTGCTCTATTAATCATTTTTGCAGTGCACCTACAGGGCTTGGAGCAAATCACCTCCCAGCACACGTGGGCAGGGCTCAAGGGCTGGATTGGTCCAGCTCTGCCCCACTTTTTCCCCAGCCAGAGCACAGGGACACCACCTTCCTCGGGGTCCTGCAGCTCCCGTGCCCTGCTGGAGTCTCTTCCAGGGCATTGTGACCTTTTCCCAGCACTGGCTTCTTGGTTGCAGACAGTGCCAAAGCCCTGATGAATCATTTCCCACCGTAAAACATCTATTGACTTTGAACGTGGCATCTAGAAAGACAACATGGGGGTTGCTATGCATAAGAGCTTTGCTTGCTGGGGAGGAGATGGTGTCAAAGCATGCTGGGGAGGGCGAAGCCGTTCTGGTTAGTGGCTTGGTTTAAGCAGGACAAGCTATGGATGGAGCACTGACATGCAAGAGGCTTTGCTTTCACTGCTGTTGCTGCAGCACTTAGTGGTTGCAATGTGGCAAGTCCACAGCCATGGACTGGAAAGGGAAGCAGTCCTGGCCCTAAGGACAGGTCGGAAAAGAGGGGCCAGGGCATGAGGCTGCTCGGGACAGGGGGTGAGAGCAGGAACCCGAGACTGGCCCTTGTTACCGTGTGCCTCTGGGCACAAAGAGCCAAGCGGCAAATGGAAGAAACACTTCCACGATCTGCTCGACTCAGCCCAGCCGGGACCTGAAGCCCCCAGGCAGGCAGGGTGCAAACACCGCCAAGCTCGAACCATCTCCCATCACGCCACAGCCTGGGTTTTGGGGGACAGCACGGGAACAGGGAGAGCCGCTCCACTCCCCGCGGCACGCCGGGACACTGCCAGCAGCGGCCCCGCTCCGTAGGGGCACAGCTGATGCCCGCAGCCCCGGCGGGGAAGCAGCACTGCCATGTTCGGATTTACCAGCGCGAGCCTCGGGGGTTGCCGGGGGTTAGCACAGCGCCAGGTGAAGGTGGCACAGCTCAGGGGATGGCTGAGAAGGCAGTTTGGCCATAGCAGGCACGGAAAGAACAAGAAGAGGGGCTGTGGATGGGTGAGGATGCAGAGACCATACCTGGAGCTCTGGCAAGAGCCTTTTGCTCTAAGAGCGGGCTCGTTTCCTTCATTTCATCCACCGCTGTCCCGTTATCAATCTAGGTCTGCAGCTCCTCCCCACGCAAAAGCAGCCTCACTTCTCAAGTCAGCAGCTAATGAGCCAGGGAGATGGTTGGAGTGAAAACACACCATCAAAAGCAGAGCCGAGTCTGCCAGCACAAGTGTAATAAAAAACCCCTCTCTTTAGGGCTCCATCCGCCTCCACGGACCGAACTGATGGCTCTGTTCCTAGTTCCCCGAGGCCACGCTCACCCTGCTAGAGCCTGACATCCCTGCAGAGCTCCCAATACTTCCTTGGAATCGCCTTCCCTTTAAGCCAATTACAATAGAAAAACTCAAAAAAATGTATAAAAATATAAAATAAAGTGCAGTGTTATGTTTTCGACACTTTTGCGTTGTTTTAATGAGCCGACTTGTGGTTTTTGCTTGTTTTTTTTTTTTTCAATGAGCGGTATTTTACAAAATCGTAACTACGCCTAAAGCCATTTAGAAAACACTGAACATTGGCACAAAATGGAGAAGCCCACGAGGACGGACAACGAGTGAGGGGCGAGGGGGACGTGGGAATAGTCGAAGCAGTGGTTACAAACTCCATGGACGCTAAAAATATCAAAGGGGTTTGTTCCTTATCATCATTAGCACGTGGATACTAATTGCTACCTTGTTTAATCAGTGCCTTTGACTGAAATCCTACACATGAATACAGCTGCTTCCAGTTAAGAGTGCTTTTCCCCGCACCAGTGGTGAAGGAGGATCTGGGGACCCCTTTCTCCCCCCTCCTTCTGCAGGGTGAGGCACAGGCTGATCTCCTGTTAGTTTTTCAAGATGGCATCGTAGGCCTGGTAGATGTACTGGGACACTTCGGGAGCTCGGCATTTCAGGGAGAGCTGCGGAGAGGAGAGGAGAGGTTAGCGGTGGTGCAAAGGAAAGCAGGAGCTTTCTACCATCTCCATGAAGGCACCTGGAAGTGTCTGACCGACAGCATGGGTTGGACAGATCATGGACGTGGCTGATGACAGTCACCCAGAACATTTCTCCTGGGTACTGCTTTCTTCATCACCGACACCAAACTGCCTTTTCAGAGCTTGCTACAAGCTGGAGGTACATGAAAGCGAACTCCCACTGTGGGGTTCCCAAATTCCTTAATAAACGTAGGTGCCTCTGCAGGCATGAAGGAAGGGGACATTGCCCCAAACTCTGAGACAAGGGACTTGCTTGCCCTCATGTTGTAAATCACAGCACTAAACCTGGGGGCTTCTAACGATTTGATGCTCAGTCCTGACGGACACAAACTTGGCTGTCACCCCTCCCTAAAGCAAGGATCAGGCTGAGGCCAGACTTGCGGAATCAATCCTTGATGCAAACACTTTAAATCACCTTCCAACACTCGCTTTCGCCCCGTGGGTCCCCAGACCATGGATTTTTCTTGAAACTCCTGGAACAGCTTCCAACAAGAGATAAATCCTCTAATACCAGGGTGCTCAGACACACAGACACACAGGTCCTTAGAAGGGGAGCAAAGTCAAAGAGAATAGCTATAGGAGTGCGTGATGCAGGACAGAGCGCACCTTCCCATCAGCCATAGGCCGATGCCAGCACAAGGCCAAAGAGCCTCTGACATCCAGACAGCCGGTCTCCGCTGCGGGAACGCAGCAGGGCATAAATTTCTCCTTGTTTATGAGGGGGAAGGGCATCCTGGCAATGCTTTCTCACTAATGTCTCTTGGCTTTATCTCTGGGTAACCTTGGCAAGTAACTGCTCATTGCTGAGTGGGCATTATCCCAGCTCACTGGTAACAGAGCAGTGCGATTCTGTTGTTTCTCACTTTTTTCCCCGTTCAGTGGGCATTCCTAACCCCCTCAGTCAAATTAACAGGATCTCCCCCAAAACAAGCACGTTAGGCAAAGCAGGGAGAAATCGCTCTGCATGTGAGGCGAGTTAGAAGGATCCCAGCCTCTGCCACGTGCCCTCCGCAGTCCGACACCTCACCGTGTAGTTTGGGTTCCCCGGCTGAATGCGAAGCTCGGCCAAGATCCAGATGCCGTTGGTGAGTTTCAGAGACTGGTAGAGCATGTCCTGGCCCTCCACGTTCCTCTTGGCAATGGTGTAGACGTTGTTGTTCTGCAGTTTGCTGGAAACGGTGTCTTCAGAGAGAAGGAAGAAAAACACATCTGTTAATTCAGATTCATCATCTGCGGAAACAGGAGAGCCCAGAGGAGCGTTCCCAGGATGCAAGCGCACAAGGAAATGCCAACTTCTGTCCCAGAATTTTCCCTGGGAACAGGAGCAGACATGACACAAGGAGAAAAAAATTCCAATTTGCTTCCACGGACCCACCTCATTCCTTTCAGGCTGTGATCCCTTGCAAGTATTTGCCCATCTTGCAGGGCTTTCACTTACTGCTCACTGCCCTGGGTCACTCAGGAGTTGCTGCCTTTATCAAGGCGAGAGTCTGCAGCTCAGAGGGTAAGAGGACTCTGCTCTACCTATAACCCCCAACAAGCCCCAGGCAGGCTAACCTGGAGGCAGCCGAAAGTCAGAAGACGAAGGCAGAGAAGAACAAAGATCCCTGCCTGGGGCTCGCCTGGGTGCCTGGTTCTGAGGTCCCGTTCCAACCACGACAGCTCCCTTCTGCTTCCCCCCCTCTCACGCACAGACACCTCTGGCCAAACCAATGTCCTACAAGGTAGTAAAAATCCTTTCCTTTTTTTTTTTTTTTTTTAAAAAGCAATCACTTGAAAGGGTAAAAACCCACAGACATCTGTCTCTAGACATCATAGGGCTGTGATACGGTTTTAACACACTGTATGACCTCAGCACTCGCAGATGATGTGTGATTTCACCTGGAGACCTGTATGGATGTAGCTATGACACACGTTATTTCTAGGGGACCTCTCAAAGAAACAAGCGCAGAGGCAAATACGCAGAACACAAAGACCCAAACCAGGGGCCTCTGGATGCCAAGGGGTTTCTCAGCACAGCAGAGCAGAGCAAACCTCAGTCTTTGGATGCCAGTAAGAGAGGCACGTTCACACTGTGGGTGGAAGGCTCAGGGAGGAGACTCCACACTGATAAGCATCACTGGCAAATTCCCATTCCTGGTGCAGAGAGCATTCAAGCTCTCTGCCGGGGCAGGGTGGAACACCGGGGCAGGGTGGAACACCATCTACGCTGGGCCATTATCAGCAGGTTGGGCACTTTCAACAGAAAGCAAGGGAGAGAAGTGGCCTTAAACCAATTTGCACTGAAAGCCAAGAGACTGGAAATGTGGGATCCATTTCGAGGAGCAGGACAGCAGCAGAGAAGCAGCACAAAGTGTCCGTGCAGCTCTAATCCCATCCCTGCACCTACAAGCACCGAGATCCACCGGCATCGCTGCCAGATTTGAGAATGGACACAAGTCTGTGCTGGTGCATGGAGGGATTAGACAGGGGACAGCAGAGTCCGTTCATGCACCAGGGAATGGTAGAAGCAGGAAAGAAAGGGCCCCACAAATCCATACACTGATGCAGAGACTTGGACCCGCTGCCTCTCCCCGGGGCAGCGTTGATAACCAGAGCTGCGGAGCAGCTCCATGGGCAGCCTGGACCCTTCGCCTGCGGCTGGGCTAAACCCCTTTGCTCCTCAGGCTTCAGAGCGGCTGCGTGCAGGTCGAGGAGGGTTCAGGCATCCAGCTACCCAGACACACTCAGATTTAGGTTTCCTCTCTTCCCCAGTTACTATGGAAACTGGCAGATATAAGTAACTAACAAGATCCTTTGCTTAAAAACCCTCATTCCCTCTGTCTCCTCCTCCCACCTCTACTCCTCCTCTATACAACAAACTCATCCAGATTAGGGAAACGGGCAATGCAGAGCAGTCTCCTGCTCACAGGGAGCGTGGCTGGGAGAGACCTGCACTGGAGGGACATCACCCACTAGCGATGAAGCCCCAAATCCCATCTCCTCATGCCCCCCAAGCCAGCGAGAGCTTTGCGAAGGCACGGTGTTCAACACAAGCGCTGGCTCAGAGACTGCATCCTTGTTTGCAAGGGACATTGGTATTAAATATGATTTTGTTTGCCCAATTTTAACAGGCTGTGGTTAAACCTCACCGGTCTGAAGCCCCTCTGGGCATGTATCCTGGAAGCGGAACTGCTAGCAAGGGTTCGAGACTTTCTCCAGCAATCTTTATACCTGCCGGCAGCAGTCTCCGCCGGGGGATGCTGTCAGAGCAAAGGCATTCCCCAGGGAGCGTGGGTGCAGGGTCGGAAGCAAGGCTGCAAGCAGGAAGCCGTAACTTTGGCAGCTGTGGGGCTGCTATCCCATCACGCGGTGTGATGGCAGAGGAGGGGAGCGCTCCTGCTGCCTGGGGAGCTGCGCTTTGGGGGCACAGTGGGCAAGACGGGGCTGCAGAGCAGCTGCTCTTACGCCAAAGCCTTTAACTGTGCGATGGCACCTCTTGCGATTTAAACAGCCACTGCCTCTGCTGGGGGGCAGATTTCCAAGCTTGTAGGGGGGTACAGGGAGGGAAACTGAGGCAGGGCAACTCCTAGGAAAGCCTGTTTTCCATCTCCCTGTCTGACCTCAGTTACCCTCTGAAGAGCGCAAGAAACCGTACCAAAGGATACCCTATCTCAGCCAGACACCCAGAGCAATCGTGAGCAGGCTGGAGGGCTGATGTTTGGCTTGCCTGACTCCTCCTGCCCCCCTCTCAGCACAGATTTGGGGACTGGCAAAAGCCTATCCCCCTCCCGCCAGGTAGCAGCTCCCATCCCTCCTGTGCTCCAGAGTGTCAGGATTTTGGAGATAGGGCAGAGTTGCTAAGCAACAGTGCCAGGCTGTGCCTGGCTGAAGGCAGGACCGCTAATGCCATGTGACAGCACAGCCTTTTTAAAAAAAAAAAAAGAAAAAAAAAAGGCAGCTATTTGCTGGGAGCAGAGAGCTGAGCCCCGCTCTGAACAGGGCTGCTGGTTTCCGAGCGAGAGCACAGCACCCACCGAAGCCGTGGTTAGTGCCCAGCACAGGCAGGAGGAGGGCTGAGCCGTGCTGCCTGGGCACGCGTCTCCCCGCACACGTCAAGTCTGGTGACTCTGCAAACTAGAGCCACACGAGTCCTTCTGCAAGACGGCAGTCTCCATCTGACCTTGGCTAAGCAACTTTCGGCAGGGCTTTTTCTTTTGGCTCGATGCTTATTCTCAAAACCCTCTTGAAGCACAATGTAAGGATACAGAAAGATTTCCCCATCACCAAGGCCAGGGAAGCCTCTGGCATCAGTCCATCTTTCAGGGTTGGGTTTTTTTGTTGTTGTTGTTTGTGGAGTTTTTTGTTTTAAAAGCAAAAGAAAAGGAAAACAGAATTCTTTACTGAATTCCTCAGTCCAACAGTTAAATAGCACACGTGGAAAGACAGGCAGGCAGGAAAGAACAGCTGGACAAGGTCTGCTCCCTTGCACTGAAGTAATCCAATTCTTTTCAACAGCACTTTCCTTCTGGGTAAATCAAAGGACATGCTTAAGTCTTCTACCCGTACAGCTTAAGAATTTCACTTCTGAACTCAAACAGCCAAGATGACCAATTGGCAACAATGGGAGTTTTCACAAAGCACACCCACAACTCAGAATCAACATCGACAATATACCTTTTTTGAACTTGGACCTTCGTGGCATTTTGCAACAAGCACTGGATATCAGGAAGTAAAATTTAATGACTATATTTTATGCTGTCGTAGCTGAAAACATCCCCATGCCATTTCTAACAACACCTGAATGGTTCTGAGCATGCAGCCAGGAACTGCATTCAAATACCAAACGCATCTGCAGACTCTGATCCAGTGGGGAGGCGCTTTGGTCAATATTATGACAGTAGACTCATTTCTAAGACATGTAATACGCACAGTTCTATAATTTATTAAATGATCAGGTTACTAGATTTACACATACAGAAAAAAACCACATACCAGGGAAGCTTGTGTATGATTGTCCCCCA
This sequence comes from Aptenodytes patagonicus, assembly GCF_965638725.1. Classification (NCBI taxonomy): domain Eukaryota; kingdom Metazoa; phylum Chordata; class Aves; order Sphenisciformes; family Spheniscidae; genus Aptenodytes; species Aptenodytes patagonicus. Next base: position 5,823,202 of record NC_134965.1, read on the forward strand.
GGTTGTTCCAGCAAGAAAATCCAATTTCTCTTTGCTCTAGCATTAGCAAATTACTCGGGGCAGGGAAACAAAGTGACCACTGCATACCAATAAAGCCATATTCAACTCCAAACACTAAAGCTATTGTTTCACACCAATTTGTGGACCAGTAATAAGCAAGCAAAACCAAAGTTCCTAGAACTGCTGAACAGCACAGCAACTAATTGCCTCCTGTTTAATGGTATTTAATCTCCATGTGCAAGTCAGCTTGTCCTCTTTCACTTTGTGGGTTTGGGTAAGCAGAATTTAAAAAAAGAAAAACATTTAGCTAATCTGATTTGCATATCTTAGCTTAACGTAGTGGTCCTTTAAAATTTAATCAAACTTAGCATGTTGAAAAAGCAGTGTAAACAAGACAAACCGAGCTTTAGCACATGCTCAGTTGCAGGGGAAACCTCAGTTCATATAGTTCCACCAGCAGCACCCAGATTTATTTGAGCTGTAACAGTCTAGGAATCTATTTTCATGCACTTGATTCTTATATTTTCATTTAAAAACCTCAAAATCAATTAATTTAGCACTGGATTCATAAGAGATGACAATGCTGGGGTATAACCATGACCTTGTGTTTTCGTTATGAGTAGTATTTCTGAATACGGTTTTCTCCATGGAACTATCATAGCCTCTTCTTAAGAGGTAGATGCATGAAACAGCTCTAATGAATTCAAGATGTGCAGCGCATCCTAGGCACACCTTGGCCCCATGATACAACTCCAGAGAGACTCGCTCCTCCATGGCCATACGGCTCCAGCCCTAAAGAACAGTGCCATCTCTCACTGCTGGGAACCTGAGCCCCAAATCCCTCATCCAGAATGAAGCACTCATCTCTCACTGAGTCACTGGGCACTGTGGGAATACCTTCAAGGGTCCAGGATTTGCTTTTTTTTGGAAACAAAGATGCTGGAGACAGGGATCAGAGTGGCAAGCTCTGACCATTCAAGGGTACCTGCTTCTCACCCCACAGCCTGGCACCTTATCCTAGGCTTCAGCTTGCGGTGCTGTGGGCTACCTGCAGCGGCCAAGATTTTCTGGTCGTCCGGTGCCCTGTTATGGGGTGAGCTGCCAGGGATGGGAGCTTTTTCTGCCATCCCCCTTGCAAACTATCAAAGCTTGAGTCAATCCTATTTGGCTTGCCTCGTGGGCACAGGATGGATCTTTTACCTACAAAGGCCAAGGAGCACAGACTCACACAGAAGTATCTCCACTGATGGACTGTGTTTATCTCCTTTTTGTTTGAAGGAACAAAAGAAATAACCTGGGGAAAAGCCTGCAGTTTACACAGGAGGTGCTGCAAGGTGACTGTTGCACAGTGACAGACAGCCAGCCCTGGAGGTACGAGAAATGCACAAGCTGCTTTCTTGACAGATAAAATCCTAGCCACCTAAAAATCCCTGTTCCAAGCCCATTTCACTTCGCTTTAAAGAAAAAGAAATTCAAATTTCAGTTTCTCCATTGAAGAAAATCAGCATCCCCTGTTTAGCTGCTTGGTAGGGCCTCCTGCATGTCTGCACATAACTTCAGCCCCACTTCTCACGCGGTGCAGAAACAGCGCAGATCTGAGCGCCCAGGAAAGCGAAGGCTCTTTGCAGCTAGGAGAAGAAAAGCCAGGCACCGAGGGTGCAGGGACCACACTTCTGATCAGCCCTCTGCCCAGCAGCAGCCATGCGCCGTTCGGCACGCTCTGCTCCATCTGTCCAACGCCTGCTGCAGCCACGCAGCTTTATTAGTGGCTGGTAGTGCTGCGATTAGGGCACATCAGCTGGGAGCAGAGGTATTTTTAGTTCACAACTAAATTCGCGTCACTGGGCTGGAATCGGTTAGACCAAAGCATGAATGGTGTGGTGCGTCCCCAAGCCTCAGCGGCAACTCGCCACCAAGTGGGTGGGCTCACGCTAGGCATGAATTACTTATCTGAGCGGATGCGAGAGGAGGGATAACGATTCACACGGTGGCTGCACACCTCTGCAGAGCTGGCAGCGCTTAGAAGCTTTTCGTCTGTGTCAAAGGGTTGCAAAAACTCAGCACCTCCTAAGTTTTAGTTAGGAGCAGTTGAAATCTGCAGACTTTGTTCTGTGCAGCTCTGCCACGGCAGCCGTTGCGTACCTTATTTTATGCAGTGATGTGAGAGCTGCACGTGGCGGTATTTCATCGGTGAACAATAGAACTGCCAACAGCTCAAGTTGAGAGCTTTATTCTGGTTAGGCATCTCCTACAAGAGAGTCTTTTGAACATGAACCAGTCTTTCCTCCACAAGGATCAAGTTCCTAAAGATTTTATACCCAGAGTTGCTATTCTTGGAAGAAAGGAGGTGTCTTAAAACAAGGCTATTTTCACTGGATTTAAATGATCAAGACTGTGAATCTTGAAAGATTATCGCCCTACTGCAGCACATGGCCAGACGTGCACCCTTGCTCTGCTATAAACTAGTAGCAAGATGGATTCAGCTATCATCGGAGCTCACTCAGTTTACTTCTCTGCCCCAGTGTGCACCACACTGTGAGAAGTCTCTATCCCTGAGAATGCTGGAAGCCCAGCCCTCCATGGGGCCTGGGGCCCGGCTGATCCTTGTACAGACAGGTTTGATGCTCTTAGGATGGTCTGTACTAGAGGAGGTTACTGCTTAGATGAAATCAAGGTGAGCAGCAGACTGAGTCAGGGTTGCGTTAGTAGTTAAAATACAAGAGACTAAGACAAGCACACAAGATTTCCCTAGTTTTCCCTCCTGCAAGCTATTGGCCTGCTCCTTGCTGAAGCCCAGGTGGTCAAGGAAGGAAACGGCCAGTGTAGTTGCGAGGGAGGAGGTGTCGGCAGCGGAAATACAAAAACAGAAGCTTCAGTGGATGGAAGTGTTTGAAATCTGTTTATGAGACATGACCCACTTTCTCCCGTACATAAGCCAAAGAGGCTGGCAGATCCTGCACACCCCCGAGCATCCCAAGTGACAGATCGTGCTCGAGAGAGGCACTGCGTCCAGGGCTCTTGCTAGAGCGCTGAGAGAAGCCTCTTCTCACCTGAGCCCCAGCAATGGCTGCGGATACCACTGCAGAGAAACCACCCAGTGTTCCTGTGCTCTCCCTACGAACTAGTAACATGTTCTCCACTGAGTATCACCAATTCAGACAGGCCTGGGCAAGCAGCCTGGTCCAGGATGGCAAACCCTTCCTGAACGGGGAGCATTGCCTCTCACTCCACATTTTCTAACATTTTCTTCCAGAGGAAGTAGGGGGCACAGGCCAGTCTGCAGGATCGCCAGTGCTCATCTTCCCAGCCACGCACACCCCTTCTCTCCCTCCCAACTACATCCTCTGCTAGCTGGCACCGCAACACCCCAGCACCAAAAATGAGAAGCTACCAACATTTCTGATTTGAGATACAAAGAGCCCTGGACGGCGCGGTTAGGGCACGGCCGGGGCAGAAGGCATTACCGGCAGCAGCACTGCAGTGCAGGGGGAGAGGCTATGCCAAGCTCAGTCAGGAGCAGAGGGAGGACTGGGGGAGGCGCAGAGGTTGTTCTCATTTGAAACCCCACAGTGAAATCAAGTCATAAGGTCCAACAGCTGCTATTTTTTCCCCTCTTGCATGCTCCATCTTTTATATTCCAAAATAGTAATAATTATGAGTACAAAGAGACCCATGGTTTCTGTCTGCAATTGAAGCAAGAGGGTGTTCATTGTGTAAGAGCAGACACGAGAGAATAAAAAGGTTACAGGGTTTGTAATCAATAGGGACACTTTTTTCCCCTATGAAACATAGCAGCTTTCGGTAGAATCACTTGGCTCCTGCCCAGAGCCTCCTGAACAGGAGCAAAGCTGCTACGCTGGCCCCATTCCACTTTTTTTACACTCCCTCATCCTTCAGCAGCAGTAAGGTCATACGTACAAGTAGGATGCTCACAGAGACGGCCGAACATGGAGCTGAATGGGACAGAGTACGATCAAAATGCATCAATATAGCAGCTAACAACAGCAGACCAAAACTCTTCTCACATGGCCTGTCTTCCATAGATGTCAAAACATTTTATAGTGGTATGTCGGGTTACTCTTTCACAACAGATAGAAAAAAGCAGATCCTGAAAGGTGAAGTGACTGGCCCAAGATTACACAGTAGGTTAAAGGGCTGGAAAACCTTGCCTGAAATACACAGTAGCAGGACGGGATTGCTGAACAGCCCCAACACCGTGTTCAGCTCTATTTAAAAGAGCAGCTTTGCAGAGAAGCAAAGCAGAAAAGGGAAAACAAGAATACAAGGTCCAGAATGAAAGGAAGAAACACATAGGCAAAATTTAAGATCTGGGATTTTAGATGTGCTTTTATGGGGACCCAGCTAAAGTTTTTGGCTGAAACAAGCCCTAGGATCCAAGGCTGTTCTGTTCATAAGTGTAATACCCATCTATCCGTTAGCCATAGACAATGCTATTAATAAGGTGATGTCTAGTGACCATACATCAGAAGTGCTCTCAGCGTGGTAGAATTAAGCTACTCACCAGCATTCAGGTGACAGTCTTTAATCTGGAACTGAAGCTCATTTTCATTTGGAATATCCTTCCATGTTGCAAGGAAGACCTGGCGCTCTAGAAACGAGAAAGACGATCAGCACTCCTGGATCCTCACAGGACCGTAGCATTAGTTAATTCACCGCAGAATGTTACAGGTAGACACGCAAAAGATCTTTTCGTCACATTGTGCCCTGCCGTGGACAGATCCAGGATTTGCTCCTGTAACAACCTCAGTCTCACTGTAAAAGCAGCAAAGCTTTGACAGATTTTGGAACCCCAAAACCAGAGACAGTCTTTACCATATGAGCTGTTTACAAACCAAGAACAGGCGGGAGTTGACAAGAAGGAGGGAGATCCACACATTTAGGATTACGTTAGTGAAAGCTGCGTTTCAAGCAACTTCCCAGCCAATTCAAACAACAATTTAATAATGGTGACCAGGAATACACGAATTACAGTGAAAGTGATATGGGGGCAAATCCTAGACCCATTTGAGTGACCCAAACCCTCAAAAAAAAAAAAACCCAACCCAAAAATCAGCTTCAAAAGAAAACAGATCCACCCCTTGTCTTCTGCTCCAATTCTCTCTGCCAGACTTGGGTTCTGGTAACTATTGGAGTTGCAGGACAACAGGGACAGGCTACTAAACCACTACAGATCAATTCAGGCTGCTGAGATGCACTGGCATGAAGATCATGGACAAGCCCATGTGAATCTCAGCCATGGGACAACTGCAGCCAGCTGGGCGCTGCGAGCACAGTCTGGCTGAGGGAGGCTGACCACAGACCTAAAAGCACTCACCCATTTTGCCATCCTCTACGAAAAGCACGTTGAGAGGAATTAGGCAGCTGAAGTAAAAGACATCAATGTTGTTTTTCACAGCCACCTGTTACAGAAGAAACAGGGGTGGTTAAAGTTCCTCTATCAGCTGGAAGTCCAAAGGGATCCCAAGACTTTGTGCAGTCTCATCGCCTGCCCGCGCACCCTGGAGTGCTCTCTCTGAGCAGAGGCCAGCTCTGAACATGAGACTACCTGGAGAGATGTTGCTGAGCTTCTAGGTAGTTTCAGGCAAGGATCAGTCCCACCCCACTGTGCTCACTCCATTTTCACTAAAAGCTGCTCAATTTTCTCCTATGAGCATTTCACCATATTGCTTCAGAGCCAATTGCACTGATGGGGTCACCGCCAGCATCCTTGCTCTTTTCTGCTCTCATTCAGCCTCTCCCTCCCCTCACTTCTTCCACCTCCAATGTACATTCATCTCTCTTGGCTGCACACAGCTACTATCGTGTCTGTCATACTGCACACGGGCTTCTTCATCACCCCTCTTTGTCATCTCACTCTTGTAATTTCCCAGCTCTAAACCCCTGTGTATTCTTTATTTTCACCCCCAGCTCTCCAGTCATGTCTGAACATGCAGACTCCTTGATTAGTCATATCTCAGCCCAGACACTTTCTAGAAAGCCTGAAGCTGGTCCACTGCCTGCACCTTCCTTGCAGCATCTCCCAAGTCTCCTTCCTTTACCTTTGTGAAAGCTATATAGCAAACGTGTGCCAGGTGTTGATTCCTGGAAGAAGAAAGCCCTGCTACAGAGCAATCAGGGCAGGTAAAAAAAGATCACTTGACAAAAGACTTAATTCTCAGTGTCATTAAATTCTGCCAGCCAGGGAGATGCACCGCATTGTCTTTTATCACACACACTTGCCACATTACCGACTAATCTCTGCTAACACAGCCAGCAACCTCACTTTCAGTTTTCCCCAGGCTGAGAGCTGACAGTACAGCAGGAGCAAACTGGAGGTCTGAGAAAGAGCACTGTCATAATATAGCACAAAGGTAGCTCTGGGTTTTATTTCTATACCTCTCACACTCTCCTCACATCATCCCGCATTGCGATAGCCTGTCATGGGAGTACGGTTCAGCAGACACCTGCCGTTGCTTGCAACGATGGAAACTTAGCCTGTAAGAGAGACCTAGAATTGAGGTTGTGTGGGGAGCCCTGAATTTCATGAGCCATTTGAGCCCCTACTTCCTTTGAAAAATCCCAGAAGGAGTTCTCCAATTTGTCACCCAGCTGAAACACAAACCAGACCGTGCTAAATGCTAAGCCAAAGAAATAAATTTGCTGCTACAAAGATCTATGCCAAGACAAACTCCGTGCACATTAATAATTACATACATTAGTGTTCTGCTGAGAAAATCTATTGTCCCATAGTGGCAGGTTTAGAAAGACACCCCCAAATGTTGGTAAAAACAGCTGCAGATAGACAAGGGAGGGGAATAAACCAGAGAATTCAAACACAAGTCAGCTGATTAGACATGCATGCAAGCCAGAGGACAAGTGGTAGGAGATCAAGCTCCCGAATGAACTCTTCTAGCAACTGGGAAGGTCCCAGAAGTGCAAAGAACAGCAGAAAGGTAGATGTGACAGCCTGTGGGGTTTCTGCTTTCAGCCATCACTAAAGGTAGCAGCTTATATTTAATTCCCACAGCGCAAACCAGCTTAAGAAGAGATTAGTTTAAAGCTCACTAAAACCTTGTAAATGATGGTACAACCTAGAAAAAGAAAAAAGGAAATGGCCCTCTGTAATAGGGAGCTGTTACATGCTTCGATTGCTGGTGTCATACTTGCAAGCTGGAGTGTCTAGTATTTGAGGTAGAGGCACTGAAGTCAGAAGGGCAAAAGCAGATTGGTGGATGAATTTAAGTGATTCACCTCTGCAAAATGTGATTGAACAGACTGGGTGAGTAGCCAAAAATGCACCTCTGAATCTGGGAGGGGAGAGCTGGGGAAGGGACAGCAGCGTAGCCATTCCAGATGCTATGCTTGGATAGAATAGTCATGGAGATGAGCCGAAAGAGGGAAAACTTAGGCTAAATGTCTGGGAAAATTTGATAGTGAGAATTACTAAGCAGCACAAAATTCTCCTGAGGACTGGGGAAGCTCCAGCGCTTGGAGTATTTAAAATCAGCCTTGACAATGCTCTCAATAAGAGGAACTGTAGCAAAACAACAAAGCATAGCAGGGACTACACTGTGTGACCAAAGATCTTTTCCAACTCCGATTTAATGATTAATTGCCTTGCTTTAGAACAACAGAGGTTACTTAGCTTTTGTAGCTAATTGTTGTTGCCATACAACAGCAGTTTCTTACAAGAAGGGCTGGAAAGCAGTGCCTTCTCTCTAGTCACGGTTTAGAGGCACACTCCAAATTAATATGCTAACCCTGTCCCTGCAGCTATAAGAAAGCTATAAAAAGGTATCTGCTGACCTGCTTCTCAACTCTGCAGAAACATACTGAGTAAGCTGCTTTGGCTGTACTCTGGAAAGCTACCCAATTAAGATGCTCTGAAGTGCAACTTCTTCCCAGCAAAGAAAAGCAAGCCACACGCCAGCCTTCCTCCCAAACTGCATCATTGGGTTCAGTAATGACATCACGTGTCACCTTGCAAGTATCTGTAACGATGAAGAAACCAGCTGTTACAAATAACTTTTCCAAACAGGAAAGGAAAAAGCTACAGTCTCCTTAAATCTATAGCACTAGGACAAGACTGGTAAGCTTTTTGAGACTAGCTTTCATCATTCAACACCACATACTTCCTCCAAACAGCCAGGCATGCACTCTTAGTGCTGTGGTCCCCAAGACCTGGTCCATGAAAAGGCACCTGCAGATACCTGGATGGGGAAACTCGCACCAAGAAGAGGCTAAGAGGCCCTACCAGTTGACAACAGCTTTCCAAGGTCATGCTTCAACCTTTGCACGGCCGCATCAAGAGCATCCAATGCCATCTGACAGGCTACAAAAGCAACCGCAGGCAGAAAGCGGATCCACGGCAGCGCCTGTGAGAAACTGAGTAGCTAATAACAGCGACTTGCCAAAAAAATCCAGTGCTCCTCAGGTGGGAACATCAGCCTGAGACAATCAATGACATCTAAAATGATACCAGTAGCTGAGAAGTCTCTCCGGGTTTGACATGCTTGAAAGGCACCTCCACTTGCATTCAGTAAATCCTCCACTACAGACTAACTTTGCCTGTGGCTCTGCAGCTTTAACCTGCTGACCTGGACATGAACTATTAAATCTTTAACAAGACCTTCAGCTTCAGACATTTGAGAGTTGAAACAGAAGCATTTTAAGTAAAAATGGCTTTCCATCTTCAATCTTTTTGAAAGGAGGAAAAAAAAAATATTACTACCTTGTGAATTTAGTCAGGCAGACTACAAAGCTTCTGAGAGATAAAAGTCAAAAGGTGCCAGATTTTCATGTGATGCTTCACTGCTGAAAAGGTGTGAGCCCACTAAAAATTGGCACAGGGTTCCCAATCACTTACCTCTTGTTCACGATCTGACTAGAGGAAGCAGCACCTCTAGAAATAACCCCTGGAACATATTTGCTCACCTTGCAGCATGAGCACCCTTCTGACACCCTTTCTTGCAGTGCAACCCTCTGATAGCCAACACATGGTATTTTGGGCAAGAGATACCTCATAAGAACAATGCTAACTTATTTTCTTCAATAGTGTGTGTTTCTGATGCTTTAAATTCCAGACTTGAGCGTAAGAACCAACTTTCAAAGTCAAGACTGAAAGCAACACAGATGCTTTCCATCAGCAGCAAGTACACAACATACCCACTTGGAATCCCATTAGCACCTACACTAAATTAAGGATTTACTTCAAGTTGGGTTTTGCTTTAGAGCCTGGTAACAGCCAAACCGTTAAGGCGAAAAGAACTCTCCTCTGCAGAGTCTTTTTTACCTCTGCCAGCCCAAGGTCATGGTTTATTCTGTGACAGTCTGCTGCTCTGGCTGTCAGATGCCCCCAGGGAGTGCTAGCTACTTCACTTCATTTTGTTTGACAGATAGGGTTCTTGGGATCCTATGGGTGTTTGGCAGCCGCTGCCAGCCAGATGCTCTACCTACAGGCACAAGTCTCGAGCCCGGGCAGCAGAGCTGTGTGCAGACAGCGAGGCTGGGTGCTGCGCCCCTGGCTGCGGCTGTCATCTCCGGGCACGCCGCATACATCAATGGTTGGGGAACAGCGAGTTACTGGGAGGGTTACGCTCTCATGCGTGCCTGGCTGTATTTGAAATTCAAAACGTACATTTTATCAAATGTGCTATGCCATGTGGCAGACCTGCCCTTAAATCAGCAAGCCAGCAGCTTTCCACAGCTGAGCTAGGAACTGGCCGCAGACGCCAAGCTGTGATATGAATCCTTAATTCAGGGAGTTTCCAGGAGGGTTCTCTTTGCTAGAATAAGACCCTCACTAATACAGGCTGTTAAAAAAATAACCTAGGCAACAAACCCAAGAAACCACCTTCCACATCTAGCCACTCAAGGCTGTTCTGTGGTGGTTGGTCCAGAAATTTTGAAACAGCTCACACACAGGCAGATATTGTGCCATTTATCAAGCAGGCTCTGAAGGGAGAACACCTGCTGGCTGGACTTGCTGCTCACACTGATTCTCAGCCTTGTTTTTATGGAGAATTGAATGTGTGAAATCTGTTTCCAAGTACCAAGAGCTCTGCATTTGTGACCCAAGATACATTAACACTTCTGATGAATGAGCGCTCCAGCGGTTCTGTATTGCAAGCGAGACACTGAAGAGTGGAGGAGCACAGGTGATGAGTTACAGCAGAACTGAGCATGGAAGGATAAGTATGATCTAGCGCATTAGCAAGACCGATCTTTTCTCAGTGAAGAAGCTGACCTTCATCTGCCTTTATAGAAATGTTTTGCCAAGCTCATTGGAAGAAACAAAAGTGTTCTGCACCTCACACTGCTTAGCAGCAAGGGAGAGGTCTGTGTTTCCAAGTGTCACTTTTCAGGAAGAAATGCAGCTCGCAGATCCTTCCCTTTCAATGCTCACCAGATCACTTTACGGGCATTTTGGAAAACCGAAGCTATGCTTCTTTCAATTGCATGCTCAGTAGCTGCAACAAGCAGCCCTGGCAGTTGACAGCAGGTAACGCTGGGGAATGCAACACACTGTCAATTTTGAATGTGGATCCCTAAAGAATGGCAATGCTCCAGACTCAGGCAGACTTGCTACTGCTCTGGGAGTCCCTGCAGCTTGTTTTCAATTGTATTGTCTCCTGCAAGCGGTTACCAACTCACAGAAGAGATTATCGTATTCATGCCATGACAAGCCAGGCCTGAGCTCCGAAACTCTCACAGCAGGCTCGCTCCACTTCACCTATTTCCAGGGTTAGGGGAGCAATTCTCATGTATCCAAACAAAAAAATCAAGTATTTCACAGCCCTTGAAAGGCCATTTATTAGGAACAGTGATTTTCTTTAGCATAGAAAGGCTCTCATCCCAGGCATTTTCTTATTCCAAATTTGACTTGCAGCCAAAGAAGCATCTGGAAAGAAGATTCCTTCGCCAATGCAAATCCTTATTTCAGAACCTATTTTCCTCTTTGAGAGCTCTAGGTCTCACACATGGTGGCAAAGACACCCCATCCACTCAAGCTCTTCTAGCAGGTACGACCCTGACAGCCTACATGTCATCAGAGGGGTTTCACTGCTTTGACTGTGAAAAAGGCAACTACAGGACCCAAGCAAACCTGTATAACTACCAGAGCCATCTCCCTGGCTGGCAAACGAGCCACGGCTGTCAAATACTTGTGAAGCTCAACGCAGCCTCTCGCACACCTTTAGGCAAGAGCTTGTTACCGCTTACGAGTGCCGTGCTCTGCAGAGGCAGCTCTGCACAGGGGAGCCACAGCACCCACAAGCGCCAGGTAGCCTCCGAAAGGCTGACAAGGCACTGCAAGAGTGTCCCCCCGCAGAAGGGGGGACAGCACACAAATTCCTAAGTCAGATTTGCTTTAGCAACAGGTACGCTCCAAAGACATCCTGACAGCAGCTTTTTAATCTTTAAGAAATAAAAAAGATGAACCAGAGAACAGGGACTGGAGTCTGTTCAGCCCTACAGTGCTGTGCCCAGTCTAACTTTGGCTTTATCCTTTGAATAAATCACTGCTTGACTGGGGGCTGAATCTGAGTCAACAGGTCAAGAAAATTATCATCGCTACTTTGGGATGGGAGGGAGAAGCCTGCTATTCATTATCACAAGGTACAAGGTGACTGGCAAACAGAAGACACTTCAGTTGGGAACCATAGTTATATTTTACCTAAGTAAGTCTCTGAAAATATTTCAGTCTTCCTCATCTTCTTGTAAAAATGGCTTTTTTGTTAACTTGTCAAATATTTTAGTTTCTTTTCATGATTACAAATATTAAGATTAAGCCAGCTGTGTGGGGTGAAAGATTAGAAACGGTAATAAAAATAACCTGAACAAGACTTGAATTCATTACTTCTGAAATACTTGCCTAAGGAATGTACAACCAGTCTTTGAAGTTTCCAATTAACATGACAAAAAGTTGAAAGCTATCAGTTTGGTTACTTCAGGACTTATTTTTTGTGTTACTAAAACAAAAAACCCCCACCAGAATAGGAGATGAACATAAGATCCCCAGGTTCAAACCAGCCCTCCATCTACTTCAATGTTCCCCAGCTCAGCAAAACCACATTAAGCAAATTCAACTTGATGAGTGTTTTGGTTCTTCAATGAATACAGGAACATTTGTATTCTCTACTCCTATATTACGCTATAAATTGTTCCCTAAGTAGGTCACCAAAACGATTTCTGAATGTTTCAAGACAGATAATTTCTACATGAACTCACAAAACAAAACCAGAGCCTTGGCTGTCAGGGCAATGACAGATCTCCATCAAACCCACTGCTGTCAAAAAAGTAAGGGGAGTGCTCTTTTTAACTTGGCATCTGCTATCATGATTCAACTCTTTGCAGAGAAATATACTATTACTCCATATGGCAGCTTCCCCAATTGTAAAAGGGCAGCCAACTTCTATGGCAATGCAAGAGCTAGCAAATTAGCAACTAAGTCTGGCACTAATGAATGCTCCGCTGTCTCAATATAAGGTAGCTGGAGGTTTCCTCACATGTTTTCTCTTTGCTTTGTTCTAGCAGAAGATGCTGCAAGAAACAAACTGTGTTCCGATTCCTTTAGAGATTTAATAACCCAAATACTTCACCTCCTTCCTGATCAAAGGAAGCAGCATCTTGAGCATGCCTTGTTGAGAGAATCCCCAGTGTTATGGAGGCAGAGCAGGACTGTCACCTCCTAGAGACTTCCAAATTTGCTTCAGAGCAGGAGGTACATTTTACCACAGCTGACCCAAATGCAGTGATGCAACCACATACTCGTGACCTGGACGCAGAGGGAATCCAGCTTTTCCACAAGCTGGAAGGGCCCTCTGTGGAAGACAAGCACATGTAATTCATTCACTGTCCGCATGCTTTCCCCATCGCATGACTGAGCTCAGAGTTGGAGTGTAGGACTGCTCGTTTGAGCGCCAGAGAAGCTATTTCAAGCTGTTTGCCCAAAGACTCATCAATAAGTCATAAGCCCCAGAATGGAAGTCAAAAGAAGGGAAAAACAGTTGCTCAGGCAGAATAAATAGTAACTTCCATTGCATTCTCTTAATCTAAAAAGAGAATGAGCTGCTTCAAAATATTCCCCTCTATGGGCTGCTACGCTACAGGAACCCAACCTAGTTCCATCTCCTGGAGACTTGAGGCAAGTGAGACATGCTACAGTTCAAGTTAACCGCACTTTTGGGATACTGGGAAAATCATCCTGGAGGACCCAGCTACACAGAGCAGAGAGGAGTCACTCGCTGAGCTGCACTCCACAGAGTGGCTGCACATGGCAGCAATAGGTAGGAGCCTCCTTCCAGGGAGAACTGTCTGCCTGATGAGCTCTTCAAGACCAATGCCCCTGAGGCATGCCAGGACTGATGGAGACAGTCTCTGGTTCAAACCACAGGGGAACATCTCCCTGGATCCATCATGCCTTTATCAGATTGGCAGCCCAATCTGATAAAAAGCCTCTTCTAGGGAATGCTGTTCCCAACACACACCAACAGCCTCGTTAATAAAAACACTGGCTGCTTACGTCACTTCTCCCCTGCCTTTCCTGGAACACTTCTTGTTCGAATAGGATTAAGCTATCTGGGGCAGGGATGCCTTTGTAAAGCACCCTGGAAGTTAAGAGCACTAGACAAATGTTAATCACTCAGCAGTTGCCATCTTTCCTGCAATTCCTTTAATTGCCTCAATTCTTGCTGACAGCTCTCACTGCCTGCTCCACCACAGGCATGCACTTTCTCTGTTCACACCAGCTCCAGTTCATAAGCCCAACCAAACCTCGAGCCCAGTTTACAGAAGAGCATTACTGGAGCAAAGACCTTAATCTACACAGATGCAAGCAGTGGGTTTGAGGTGTTTGAAAAGGCAAACTCACAAAATTCAAGAGGTATCTGCTTCAGTCCTCCTGGAAGAGACTAGGAAAAGGAATAGGAAGTTTTGGCCAGACTCATGGCCCACATCCATGAGGTCTGCCTGCTTACCCTACACACATGGTGTTTTGTTACTAGAGTCTTAGCACATTGTGTTGAGCCAAACAAACTGGGTTGAGCACCTGCTGATCTCCCCGCTGCCCAAGACAATCCTTACCTGGAGGTTGTTCAGAGGCTCCATTTTCATGACTGGTCCCAGAGTGTTGAGGGGCAGGGAGACATCAATGCTTTGGTTTGGCATCAGAGGTGTGTGAATGGCCAACGGGGTGCTTGGGATGACCCCGAAGCTGGGCAAGAGAAAAACAGAGGTGATGAGAGCAGCACTACATTGCCCAACACCTATTCCCCTTTTGCCAAGCACAAGCTGGCTCATTACTCCTGAGCCGCCCCTGCTGTTGCTCCAGAGGAGGAACACAGCTCTCATTGTGCACTACAGCAGACACTCAAAGTAGGACAAGTCACAGGAAACTCAATCAGGTCGGTCTCACTGACAACATGCACCATCCTGCCCAGGAGACCCGCGTCTGGGAACTCTTCCATTACCCACACGGCACTGGCCTATGTGCTGAGCAGCAGCCTGCCCAGCAAGGAGCGGCACCGGGACTCAGACTCAGGCCTGTGGGCTCTCTCTTAAAGAGCTGCAGAGCACTAGAAGTAGAGTATATCACACACTGCATGGCTGTTATATCATTGGGAGCTATGGAAGAAGGAACTGGAGCCAACACAGAACAAATGCGTAGCCAAGGAGGAGTACGTGGTTTGTAACAGAGCACTGCAGAACAAATGAATCAACGCAGCCAGCTGTCTGGTCCCAAATGACAGTGTCTGGCTCTGTTGCTTGGTTTGAGGCTCCTTCAGCTGGGGACGCATACCACCATAGCAAAGAGAATGTTTACCTGCCCCTCCAGTCCAAGAGGCATTTAATTCCACAGGCACCTCTAGTTAGTGTGGAGAAGAGGAAAAGCAGCTAACATTTAACATAACACTTCTGTACTATGTACCGGCTTCTTTCCAAAAACAGATGGAAGCTCAGATGCATAAGAGGGTTTTGGTGTCCACTTGTGACTGCGTTTCTCTTTAGTGCAATTCACATCAGCTCAGAGGTGATAGAGCATTTACAGGAACAAAGATGTATAGGTGAGTATTTTTATTTTATACACTAAAAAAACTGATACAGAGTCTCTGCACAGAGTCAGCTGCACGTGTCTTGGGTATGTCACTCTTTCAGAAACCAGCAGAAGCCCCATTCTCTGCTCTCCATAGTTTTCAGCTCTAGGGAGCTGAAATAAGAATATGCTCAGTGAGGGCCTAGCCATGTGATCGGCCTTCTGCAGCCATTTCACCTTGGGGAACATAAACCCTAGTGTTTTCCCTTAGACTCAGAGGGAGAAAGTTGCATTTTGCTACTAAGTGGCTGTGGTATTACAGCACACTAGAGCTCTAGCTTTCTTTTATTTTTTTTTTAATGCTTTATCCCAAGACTGCAGTGAATGTGATTAGCAGCAGCAGGAGAGGGGGAAAAAGCAATAGAAACTTCCCAATCACAAACCTTAATATTTAAACCTAAAGAGCCAGCCCACTGCAGCTCTTTCCAATGCACCAGCCACAGTGGAAAGCCGTGACAGGAGAACAGTATTTGTAGAAGAGTAAATAGTAGTAGATTGTATACGGAGCGTGTGCTGATATGCTGCAAAAGGAGAAACTGCTGTTTTACTGTACAGTATTTAAACTTCTTACATCCTGAAGTACCACCATGTAGGTGTGGCTAGAACACAGCTTGATGTATGGGGAAAAAATCACAAGAAAAACAGCTTTTTTTCAGGCCATTTTGCATGAAACATTTGCATGTAGCAACTTAGCAAAACTCTCCAGAAAATATAGCAGTCCAAGGAGAACATTTACTAAGACTTACTTAGCATAATGTCTTTTGTAAGTAAATATTATTCATCCCAAGAAATCTCAAATTTGCAAGACTAACAGTGATATTAAAGAGATGGTTTCAGTGGATCTTTAGTATAGAGAACCCTTTCCCAGGGAAGGAGTATTAAGAAATATGGGTAACATTTCAGTCACAAGATATTCTTTACAGTCTTGATAAGAACTAGCCTGGTCCTTGCTCAAGATAACATAGCAAACCACACAATAAGCTCTCTGACTAAGAAGGGTATTTGTGGGAAGACACCGTGGCTGCATTGCCATGTCATGTCTTTTGGCTGAGATGCATTTCTGAGAACAATCTGTATGCTCTAAACATTCAAGTGGCTGCTCCTTCTGACAAAATTGTTCTGCTGCCAATTACAGGGAAAACATGTGCCATAGGCTCTTACCTTGCAATTTCTTCATTGACAAATAGCTTTATTAATGAGACCTGTACTTCCAGACAGTCTGAGGGGCAGCACAGCAATTAAGTCAGGAGGTAGAGGCACTACAGATTGATACTCGTGCAGCTCAAATGCTTGCCTGTTTATGCTGTTGCCTTCCTCAAGGCACTTACTGGCTATAAAACCACTAACCTGCCTAACAACTCATGAGGCTGTTTTTTTTTAATCTCTCTGCAGAGATTAAGTGGGGCAGATGCTGTTCAGAGCTAGGAGAACGACAGGACCGTCTGCTGCCTGTTTCCTCACAGACTTATCAGACTGTATTTTAAGCCCTTTCACACAACTGTGGTATGATGGAGAGTTCAGGCTGTATCATCCAGCTGTTTCCATGACTGCATAATATACATACCTACATAAAATATACACCTACATAAAAGTTCTCCTTATATCTGGCAGTGTAGATACAGATTCCTTTCATAGGAGCACACAATCTTTTTAACGTAGCGGACAAAGTATATTGATTTCTTACCTGTTCTTATTGAACTGAATGGCAAAGTCGGTCATGTGCTGCAAAGCCTTATTGGTAAAGTTCATCTCCATGTAGATGTGTCCCTGCCTGTGACTGAACGTACCCGAGATCTCCAATCCTTTAGCCTTCACCGCAGGCAACCAAACCTTGAACACAAGAGATGTCATTCAGCATGAGAAGTCTGGCCTGAAGATAACAGACAAGCGCAGTTTTCCAAACAACAGAGAAGTCCTGAGTTCGGAAATCCAGCTACATTGGCACATTAAGCCCACAAATGCTAAAGAAACACTACAGGGAAGATAAGACATGGGGTGTTGAAAGGATCAAGCTCACCAATGAGAAATAAATTTGCTGCTCCTAATCCGTATTTGTTCACAGCACTCAAATAAGAATTCAAATATACTATAACATCAGTGTGCACAAGAAACAGTGAAAGCTTGTGTCCATCACACTAATGCGAGACTTACCAAGTCTGCTGATGGACAGGCTTCTCTGAGGATCTGTTGGGCTATTAGAGGCAGGACAATACCAAAGTTTGAACCAAATAAAAATCACAGGGCTGATACTTAGTTGTTCGGGTTCTGGATTCCCAAGTCATCTTTGTGGGAAAAACCCAGACTCAAATTTGAGGGGTGCAAAATGAAGTACTTAACTCAAAATTACTAGGTTCTTTCGTACTTGGTCTTATATATGGTGTAATACTTGCAAGCAGCTAAGGACCAAAAAAAAAAGCTTTGAGTATGCTCTGCAGTACCTTGAGGTCCTAGATTTCATAGGATGACTTTAGTTTATTCATCCATTGACCATTTAATAAGAGTGCTAATTTTTGTTTATTGCCTTTCAGGCATGAAAGGCTAACCCTGAGCTCCCTGTGACTGTTACCAGAACCATGTTCTGCATCTCACAAACCCTTCAGACTAAGCATGCTTCAGTCAGTGCATCTGTGATCTCTGTCACCAACAGATCATTTATCCACATTACACTGCGGCACGCTCATCCCAATCACGTCATTTTATCTTCACTGTCACGTTGGATTCCTCCAAATAAATAAATCTTCTATGAAAGTTGTAGCAAACTGTATCCTGCGCTCAGTTTCCTGGGGAAACGTGCTAAGAAGTAGGTCTCCAGGAAAGCTGCTCTGACAAAATTGAAATTCTCGTATCTTATATAAGCCATTATTTAGAGTAATATTGTTACAGGCAAAATGAGGGAACTGCTAAAAAACCAGAAGTCTGTAACTGGCAACTAACATGGTCTCCAACACACTGTTATTCTGCCTGGGAAAAACTCAGGGCATCCCTAATGGGACTGAGTTAAACTAAGGTGCCCTGACAGCACCAAAGACCAACAATAAAGGGGACAAGCGAGCAATCTCAGACTAAGGTAAGGCAACATACTGAGGATGTTCTTTTTCCTTACGTACAGACTTCGGAGCCACATATCCTCCAGGAGCCATGCCTATACCAGATGAGAGCTCAAAGAGATCGTTGAGTCCACTGCTCACCACTGCTGGGGTGGGTGAAGGGGCAAAGGTGGCTGGCACGGAAGAGGGAATGTAGGTCTGCCCCACCTGGAGGAGTTAGAAAGAACAGGCACTGATTAACATCACATATGAAGAACACTACTTATTAAATAAAGCATGAACTCGGGCAATATCCTAAATATTTTAAAGCCGTTTGCAGCTTCCCCACTGAATTATCAATAGTGCTAAATAATGCATTTGAATTCCAAAGCTCTTGGCAACTAATCCCTACACTCGGCTGTCACCTCAACCATGCAATAGCTTTCACATCATTTTTTATAGCTCCTGTTACCTATTCCCACTGTAGAGGAATCTTTCTTCTCCATCTCTCCTTCTCATAAAGACAATATGCTTTGTGGATCTACCCTACGTAAACCCAGGGAAAAGAAAAAATGCTTCAGATCTTCTCCCAACTACAGCATTCTTCAGGAATCTGCGAGATTTTGCATATCCAGAGATAGCAAGGGAGTCATGACCATATCGCGTACTCCCACCCAAAGCCAGAGCTCTGCATTCTTAGCACTACGGTCCAAAACGTTCATTACATGAAGCAGAACTAGTTGTCTCTGCCTGCCAGAGGACAACCTTTCTGCAAGAAGGGCAATCCTTCCCTCTCAGGACTTAAAATAAGGGCACCAAACCTGGAATATTAACCTTCAGGTGCCCAGCTCAAGGTGGGATAGTCACGCTCAAGTCAGGCTCCCAAGTTCTCTTTTTTTACTGCGAGCAGGAAGAATTATGTGCTTGAGAACAGGATTCACCACAGTCAGCAGCCCAGAAACAGGCAGAATGACTAAGGCAGGCAATAGGAAATACTGGTGACTGGTCCGGGTCTGAAGTCTCACTGCTGTTCTGTGTTCAGGAACCCACCTGAGATGTGGTGTTTCAATCAACCCTTCAGACAGGGAGGACTGGTCATTTTACAGAACTGCTTGGTGGGTTTATGCTGGCCCAGGAAGGCAGAGACCTGGCTTTGTAGGTGTGATCTCTACAGAGTAAGTATCTCCCACATCCTGGTGTGTACTGCCTGGGGGCTACAGGTATACTGTACCACCGGCTCTCCTCTGCCCTCATGCTGAAGTTAGAAAGGAATGCAAGATTCACAGGGAAAGAAGGAGAGAGAATGACTGCAGCCATAACAAGGGTCTCCGAAAAGCCCTCGCTCCAGAGCTGAGTATGCTTTCCTCACTGAATTACTGGCTACGCAGTCCTGGGGAGAGGGACTGGAGCTTTCTCCAGAAGATTGCTTTTGGGTGTGGGTTGGAGGCGCACTCCCTCCTGCTCACTGCATCTCCAAGTCATCTTGCATTCTTTTCCCGTGCTTTCCTGGAAGAAGCTGGCATGCATTTGAAGCCAAGGGTGCTTTGGAAGCAGCCTGAAAGTCTCCCATGTCCTGGCAAGCGCTCTAGGCACTAGGACACTCACAAAGCACAGGCACAGAGAAGGAGGCCAGTGGCAGGCAGAGTTCAGCACTGACCACGCGTAGTAGGAAAGCTCAGAGCACCTGATCCTGATCTCCAGGAAAAATCTTATGTGGCATTTGGGAGGAGGAAAGCACTGAGTTCAGACAAGCCCGTGGTGATACTGGGTTAGGGTTACAACAGAACAGGCTTGTGAGTAGAGAGGTAACCATCCTTGGCCTTTCAGCTGCCAAAGCAGTTGCACAAGGACTGGGGTACTGCCAATGTTAACGCTGGTGCTCAAATGAAAAGCTCTGAGCAAGAAGAGCTAAGCAGATAGAGTCAAGAGCTCTGGCCCTGGCTGCTCTTAGGAAAGCCCAGGTGACAGCTGGACTCAAAGCAACATAGGTTGGGACCTGTGTGTTTTGGTTGCAGTTTTCAACCATCCATTTTCAAACATCTTCAGGGATTTAAGCATCTTCCAGCACGTAATGGGTGAGGTTGTATTTAAAAATGCTGAGCTTTGAGCAGCTTTTTAAATTGAGGGGGGAAAAAAAAAAAAAAATGGAATGGCACTTACTGCCGGGCTTCCTCCAATGCCCCCGCCAAGGTCACTGCCAAGCTGAAAGAGAGAAGGAGAGAGAGGAGAGAAAGACCGAGTTCATTTAAGCCAAGTGTCAGATGGCCGGAGTGGAGCTCAGTTGACCGCACTGCTGCGAGCACGTCTCACTTGCTGCGTACAGGACAGACAGAAACGCAATGACGGGAAAGCACAGGGAACAGAGGGGCTTTTTTTGCTGTTGTGTGAGCAGAGCTATTTGGAGAACTACCCCACACGCCTACTGCGGACAGGAGCATTTTGCAGGTTAATAAGAACAAACACTCATCCCCTCTTGCACCTGTCATCTGTACCACAAACTCTGTGCAATTCTTCATGTTTCATGCATCAGTGCTTTCCCTTCAACCCACCATGCTGGCTGCCAGCAGTCCTGAGCAGCTCCACAAAACCCAGTGGGGTAACTGTGAAATGGAATAAAAATAAAACTGACAGGAAGCTCACTTCCTGAAAGCTTTCATTTTCTAGGGAACAGCTACGAACTACAGGAAAACACAATGCATCTTGGCTACGTTCCTCTGACATGCGGCTCTTTTCAATAACCAGGAAGAAAGAGAACGGGAGGTATGCCGGCTATTACAGCAGCTCAGATAGGTGGGCTTTGTCTTCCCTTTGAAGATGCTCCCCTCCCTTAGAGGGGACAGAACCAGCTTCATGATCTAATGGGCCACTCAAACAGTAAAGAGACCTTACAGCGCACTAGGATATTTCAGTAACGATCTCTGCCAAGCTACACAGCTACAGTTTGAAGTGACTGAAATAGCCATGGTATACCACCCGCGCAACCTTCCACAAACACTAAATCCTCCCTGGAGCCGTTCTGCCAAACCATCCTGCAGCCCACCTAGAAGCTGTCCTACCGTGAACTCCCTTTAGAAAGCATCCAGACCACTTTCTCTGTGGTAAAGCCCCTTTTTTTTTTTTTTTTTTTTTTTTTTTTTTAAAACATCCACACCATTCTACATGCTTGAGAGAATTCAGTGATCAGGACAGACTCCAAAGCTGGCTACAAGTGCTGTTTGTGAGTACAACACCACTCCTGTGAATATTTATAAAGCACTTGACAGATGACTGGTAGCCAGGAGGAAACAAGCACAGATCTGCAGCACTTATTAACTACAGAGACATCTCTACGGCTTATAGAATCATAGAATAGTTTGGGTTGGAAGGAACCTCTAAAGGTCATCTAGTCCAACCCCCCTGCAATCAGCAGGGGCATCTTCAACTAGATCAGGTTGCTCAGAGCCCCGTCCAACCTGATCTTCAATGTTTCCAGGGACGGGGCATCCACCACCTCTCTGGGCAACCTGGGCCAGTGCCTCACCACCCTCAGCGTAAAAAATTTCTTCCTTAGATCTAGTCTGTATCTACCCCCCTTTAGTTTAAAGCCATTCCCCCTTGTCCTGTCACAACAGGCCCTGCTAAAAAGTTTGCCGCCATCTTTTTTAGAAGCCCCCTTGAAGTACTGATAGGCTGCAATAAGGTCTCCCCAAAGCCGCCTCCTCTCCAGGCTGAACAACCCCAACTCTCTCAGCCTTTCTCCATAGCAGAGGTGTTCCAGCCCCCTGATCATTTTCGTGGCCCTCTTCTGGACCCGCTCCAACAGGTCCGGGTCTGTCTTATGCTGTGTCCTAGGCTTTTGTTCAGAAGACCATGGTAGTTTTTGGCCTAGTGCAGGGTTTTTGTGTGTCACATTTAGACAAGGATCATGCCCCGACAACATACATGGAGGATGAAGCAAGTACAGGGGTGAGGTAGGAGCCAGCCCCACGGGGAAAAGGCTGGACTGGCAGACCAGAACAGCAGAGCTCGCCTCGTCGATGGCTTTGCTCTTCCCTTTGGTCAGGGTTTGGGCGGTTTGTTTGCTTTTAAAGAGCATTTGACAAACCGGGTCAACAAAGGCTCTAGTTACGTTATTCAAATATATGCTGATGTGGTAAGATATTGAAAAAACCCACCATATAGCTAAAGCAGAAGTTTCCAGGAGTGCATGTGCTTAAAGCCAAAAAGGCTCCAAGCCTTTCTGCACAACAGACCTGGAAATTCAACGTTGTTCTGGGCCCTGCTAGCCTGCTCCCTGGGAGATCTCATGGCAAGTGTATCTTACACTGGTTGAGAGATACCATAAAGCTTCATACTTCTCTCAGAGCACAGATAAAAAGGATAAAACGCCTTGAGAACAGCAGCGAAGTTGCAAGACAGTGACTTACTAGATGATAACTAGCCTCCAAAAAAACCTGTAAAATTTGACAAATCCCTGTGCTGTTCTGGATCCCCCTTCTATCCCCTGGCATCTCTCCTTCCCCTAGTCCCCCACAGGAGCCACCTGATGCACTAGTAGCTACCATAAGTAGGTGTTAGAGGAGTACAAATCACATACAATTTGCCTTTTGTTAAGAAGCCTTAAGAGCTTTTTTCCCTTGTGTGAGACTCATTTTATCCCTACTTGAAGTCATGGCCGAAATTTACAGGAGGTCCCTCATCTTCTGCAACAGCCACCTCTTCATACAGCAACCCATCCTCTTGCTGCCCATGGCAGTGCAGTGCGCAAGTCCAGTTTTTCTTAGCTTACTTAAGAGATAACAGGTAAGAGTGAGCAATTTCAAAGACAAAAGAAGGATCAGTCACAGACCAAAGGAAGCCAGCCAGAGGATGCAAATCCAATTAATACTGAGCTTATGAAATAGGGCTTATTACACTGTCAGGTCTCCCCCACTGAAACAGCCTGGCAGAGCAGAGGTTTGTTCTACAGACTGCTCTTTAAGCCAAGCCATATTTTAGATTAATATATCAGATCATTTACATCTTGTTACTGGCTCACTGAGGAGTAATAAATGCAACTATTACACCTCATCCCTATTCAGTCTTGCATGCAGATGAACTTCACAGTTTATACTGACAGGCAGTGAAGTCCAGAGGAAAAGAAAAAAGGTAAAGAATCCAGTTCATTTCCAGATATTATTGTATGCACGCAGGATTTCTGGTACTGTTGTCTGAAGCAGGAGAAAGACTGGTTTATCAAGCAGCAAGCATTTTACAAAGGGTATTATGGAAATGATTGAGTAATTCCACATAATCAAGCCAGATGTTAACTATTCTACCATTTCCTACTACACTCATCATAAGAAGCTGCAGGCTAGGAATCCAACCCCGAAGAAACCTGTACACTGGTATCTCCATGCACTCACTGTGAAGGAGGGAAGGAGTTACATATCGGGGTTCCTCAAGCTGTCTGCTAGTCTTCCATTTTCCCTAGCTGTCAGGCCTTGGGGGAAAAGTAGAATTTGGATTTATTGCTTGAGTCGAGACTCCAGCTCTCACCCCCTACAAAGCGGAGAAAAAACCTCACTGGCTCAGAGAATTTACCATGAGCCTCCTTACATTTCTAGATTGCACCCAACGTCTCTGCTTTGTGGTAGAAAAGATCTCTTTCCAATGCCAGGAGACTCTGACGTGCTCCCTCCTGAAGTCCCACTCTACTCATAGGAGGGGTCTGCACACAGCAACCTGCCACTCTCTCAGCTCCTAGGCTTGGGAACAAGCGCTGCAGATGTGTACTACAAAGCTGCAGAGCAAGCTCCAGGGAGCTGGCAGCTTCACCACGTCCCTACAGGCAGAGCTGGCTCTGCCTATATTGTGAAAAGAGAAGTGGCAACATACATACTTCAACAGAAATTAAAGGGGAGAAAAGTTAATAACGAACTAATCAGTTCCACATCAGATCCGGGGTGCAGTACCCATTGTAGCAGCACAGAAGTCCCTTTCTCCATTTTCTTGCCTGTCACCCTCCCGTATCACCAACGCTTTCCCTATTCAGAAACTACAGGTCCGGTTTACCCAATCTTCCTGCAAGATGCCCAAGATCTAACTTTATTCCAAACTCAAAATGATAGAAGAGACGGTAACAGTGACGTGTGTGAGAAAGAGGGAAGGAGGAAGACAGAGGGAACAGGAACCAATTACCCACGGAGTGTCCTCTCCCATCTGGAGTGACAGGCAGAGTGCAGAAGGAAAGCAGCAGATATTAGTCAGGCGTGAAGTGCTGCTGAACCAATTCCCCAGGGCTGGCAGCTCTAGTTAACCATTTCCATTCATCTCATGGGCAGGAAGACACTCCTGTCGGAAGGACAATGTGAACCGGCCTTACATGGGAACAGGCAACAGCCCCGCGGAGGAGAGGATCACGTTAATACAGCTGCCAGCCCTACCCAGGCTGAAACGCTTGCTATGAAGGTGGGGTGGATGAGGGCTGCCACTTGGTCTCAGGATGGCCAAGGGGAACTTTTGGCTGGGAACTTGTGGCACTGCAAAGCCCCGATCCTGAGCCCAAAGTTGGCAGGCTTGCCTCTTACTGAAGAGCACAAAGCTCTTCAGCTTATGGCCTCAAGTTGCGCCAGGGGAGGTTTAGATTGGACGTGAGGAAAAATTTCTTTACTGAAAGAGTGGTGAAACATTGGAACAGGCTGCCCAGGGAAGTGGTGGAGTCCCCATCCCTGGAGGTATTTAAAAGACGAGTAGATGAGGCACTTAGGGACATGGTTTAGTGGGCATGGGGGTGTTGGGTCGACGGTTGGACTCAATGATCTTCGAGGTCTTTTCCAACCTCAATGATTCTATGATTCTATGATTCTAAAGCCTCTGTCCAGGATGAAGAGCTGCCAGCTTCAGGAGATGAGCAGGGGATGAACAGGGAGCCTTGGCCACCAAACGCACAAAGTTCTTCAAACAGGAATTCTCTTTATTCCCTCCAAACTCATCCTGCCACAACAGCACTCAAGCTGCCACATGAGTTTAAAGAAGAGGCTGGGCTCGATCTTACATCAACAAAAATAGTACTAGCACCTCTTCCCAAACTGCATTGGCGTCTTTACTTTGTATTAGTTGTCTCGAACGGTGTTGCGGCTGCTCTGCAATTGAGGAGCATCTGCCCTGTAATTTCAGCTCCATATAAGCAGTTATGCTGACTTATGAAGTGCAGCAGTGCTGGAGTTACTGCATTAAGAGGGTTTATTTGCATCGTAACAGCAGCTTGTAATGAAGTGACTCTGCTGAAGTGTTCATGTGATCCGGAGGGGTTACAATCACTTCTGCAACATGACGTGAGGCATTTGGAGCTCCACAAAAAAAATAACAGGGAGGGTGGAGCCAGGGACAGAAGCTGCAACAACCACTGCTCAGCAACCGCTTTGCCTTGCGTCCATAGCATAGCCGGGGCTTTCACAGCAGCTGTGCATTTCATGAAGCCATAATTCATGGGTTAACGGGACAATTGCTGACTCCTCTCTCCCTCGCACCCCAAACCAAGAGTTCCGCATCACAGTTCAAGGAGCTAGATGAGAGCACGCACTCGGTAACAGAGCAGCAAGGAACACAAGGCATTTACCTAACAAGAATCAGGCGATGGGGCTGACTGAAATGCTGAGAGCACAGTTGCTAGCAGGCCACTTGATCTGGGCTAATCCTGTTAGAGACATCTTAACTGCAGGACAGATCATGCATGGTCTGCATCTTCTGACCTCCTGACGGGCTGTAGATATCTCATTGCAGACTCCGCTGTGGCTCACACAGAGGCATTTTCAGTACCTCGTTTGCTGCTTATTTTATGTGTCTGTTTTCATGCTGCCAAGCCAGGCTTGCAGAGCAGAAGGGCTACTGTCCAAACCAAGGACAGCTGTGTCAAAGGTGGTAGAGGACAGGTCATGCTGCCAATACCACGGCCACCAGTTTCAGCAGCACTTACTGCTAATGCTTTTCCTTGCTGAATGATTTCCATCAGCAACCGAAACTAAGTACTAGCCATTTTCGTTTTCTAAAGCATAAAAAAGCAACTCTACAAAGCTCTAGCAGTCCTATTACTGTAACAGCAACAAGACCCTTAAATCAGACATGAATGAGCAACCCACCAGAAGAGCTCCTTTTCTGTATCAGCACTGCTCCAGCAATGGACACATGCCCTTTGTCAGAAATCCTAACAGATGTCCTTTGTAGCTCATCAAACCAGAGCAGCCTAGATGAAAGGAGACGCTCAGCTCCTTGTTGGAGGCTGGAGGAGCACCCTGGGGAAGCATCACATCCACTGCATAAATGGATGTTGGGGCTGACCTAGCATAGCCGTTCTCACACTGTAGTTCCAGGAAAAGGTAAAATAAGTAGCCTTTTGGATCAGGCAGGCATTCAGCGCTGCTGGAGCAGGCGTTTTGTCCCAGGCTGCCAAGCCTACAGGCACCCAGAGCCCAGGACACCCCACAGGAGAGGGTGAGCCAGTGCTCAGGTCCCAGCCCTCCATCACACTTCAGAGCAGGCACAGTGGTGGGACACGGCCCTGAACCATGCAGAAGAGACCCCTGGCGTCAGACCCCCCCCCCCCCCATAGCCAACCTGATTACATAGAGGGGCACAGCTCCACCTGGAACAGCCCAAACCAGTCCAGGTATTACAGAAAACTGTGGACATCCAGTGTTTATCAAACAGCTTTACAATTCAGGACATAAATCAGTCTGATCAGCTGCCAGCCCTGAATCAATAATACTCTTGTAGATGAGTGGCTAGAGTATTAAATAAAATCCTTACATAACAGACAATCCAAGCCTGTCCATTCCTACAGATTTACTGCTCTGCCCCCGGGTTTAAAGCCAGCCTCCTTGGCTCCCAGCCACAGTGCCCTGCTCCCGTTAAACGCACGGGCTCACAGGGAGCTGCACGATGTGCCAGGCAACACGGAGCTCTCATGCCCAATGGATTTTTAGAGCAAATGAACACACAAAAAGGTTTAAAGGCAAAACGGCCCTGGCTCATTACAGCATGAATAGACATCCTACAAAGCACTGCATCAACAGTAAACCAGGAGTTGGAGGGCTGCCTATAATCTGCATGAAGTTCAGCCACTTAAGAGCCGGCTTTAAGGTAATAAAGCATCAAACTCCAGCTCTCAGCATGCGCAACTCTGCATCCGGCAACCTGCTGGCCCAGCAAGTTTTGTTTCTCCCGTATTAGTGACTGACATCACTACTTTACACTGTGGAGCTGGAGATCTCAAACAGCTTTGTAACAGTGGGCTTGGTCACCATTTTACAGAAAAGAAAGCAAAGCAGAGAAGAACAAGATCTGCCCAGGGTGGCAAACAGGGGCACAACCCGGAGCAGACTCAGTGCTGGCTCTGTTCACTAGAGAACAACTCTCCGTAAGTCATATAGCGAGTCTGCTCTGGTTATAAGCAAAGCATATCTTGTTCTTGTACTAAAGGCCCTTTTTCTCCTTTTTTTTTTTTTTAAATTGTTAACACATGCTCAGCATCTGTGCATGCACAATATGCATGTTACATTTAATACCAGTTACAGGACTCACTATGGAGATAAAATAAGAGTTACTCACTAAAGAAATTAACCTATCAAGCAGCTGGAGTCTCACTGGTCATGGGGATAAATATCTAGCAATGCTGAGGAAAATTCAAATGAACAATATTAATTTGGTGTTTATCCAGTTTTAAACCATGCAGTCTCTATTTAAGTGCCTGGAAGAAAAAAAAAAACAACAGTTTAAGAAATGGAAATGTGGAATAATATTTGCCATGGAAGTTAATGCTGCTATTGATCTTTCTGGATTAGTCCTGTTGAGACTTCTATTGCAAGAGCATCCCTCTGAAGACAGACACCCCTCCAAAGAAAAGGAGGCGTTATCAAATATACAAGAGCTGCAACAAGTATCTGAGGGGATCAACACATGACACTGAGTGAATGTGACACACTGGCTGAGATCCTGCCAGCAGCCTCTTCCAGACCTTCAGCCGCCTTTGAGACACTCACAGTACTGACGCAATCTCACCATCACAGCAACAGACCATGATTTTATGCATAAACTCAAGCACATCCCAAACCATTTTCTTCCACTGTAACAGAGAGGCTTATTTAGGCTTTTTTACACATCAAACTGTTGCTTGGAAAATGGAAGTGGGGTCTGGAGATGCTCTACTCTGGCAGCAGAGCAACTTAGGTCCCCGCTCAGGCTGAGAGATAATGCCAGAGGCACAATGCAGAGAACACACTGCATTCGCGTATCTCATGCTCCTGTCTCCTCTCAGGTCACCTGAGATCCAAAAGGGATTTGCTAGTGATGAGCAGAAAACAGAGATCAACAGTAGAGGCAGTACAAACTCCATCACTAGGAGCCTTAAAAAAATTACACTAGACAAATTCCTGTTGGGAAAATGCATATTCAATCCTTCCTTAGATCAGACCCCAACCACGCTTGGTTCCAGTACTCTTACTTAAACTCTTAAGACAACAGGAGGGATGGGAAAAGAAAGACCAAAGCAGCACACACAGAGGAAGACAGCTGCCTCCACATTCACAACCAAACAGGGTTACTTTCTGGTAGCGCAAGGGCCCAAAGTGAAGTAAATTCTGTCTGGTTTGAGGAGGAGAGAGAGACTGCTCACACCACTCCTGCTTCATGCAAGAGTATGGGAGCCTTGGTCTTCCCAACAAAACAGGGGAAGAAATGCATAAAAAAAAAAAAGACTTTAGGAGTAATGGAGAGGGAAACTTCAAAGCAGAATGTATCAGGCAGCAATACAGCATAAAGAAAGTGTGTGTATAAGGTATCTGGAGGAGAAAGAGGAAAGGATTGCTACACCGACAGCCAGAACGCCTACTGATACACTGATAGGCAAAACGCTGATAAGGACAGAGGAA
Source organism: Aptenodytes patagonicus (assembly GCF_965638725.1). Classification (NCBI taxonomy): domain Eukaryota; kingdom Metazoa; phylum Chordata; class Aves; order Sphenisciformes; family Spheniscidae; genus Aptenodytes; species Aptenodytes patagonicus. The sequence continues at coordinate 5,852,205 of NC_134965.1, forward strand.
GAAGGTTTTATTTCAGTCTCCAACCCCACTAATTGACTGCACAAGCAGCCCAAGTGACACCATCCCTGGCTCCCAGCCGTTTTTGATCCCTGGTGAAGGGTGAAGAGCTCAGCCCTTCTTCAAGGGGGCACCTTGGGACACATCTCACCCCCTCACCACATACAGAAATCAGGCATGTGCGTACCTGCAGTTTGAGACTGTTTTTGGCACTGCACAAATGTGGCTTAATATTAGCCCAAGATCCAAACACCAATCCCCTTGGCTAGCCATGCAGTCAAGAGACACTGCCTAGCAATTTCGCTAATACTAGGTTAGGGTTAACTCAGCTTGATACTTGTTAAACACATGCCCACAACAATAAACAAAGACACAAATCACATTCACTCACACACTAATTAGGCTTATCAGGGAAGGGAAAGCCAGAGAAATACAGAGATTTACCAGGAAAAGATTCACTTATACATGCGAGGGATCCGGAGAAGACAGCACATTTGATGCAACAGCACTTCAATAGAAAGCATTCTGAGGGGGGGGGAAATGCACCACCATTCAGATATTTTTGCTTAGTGCTCACCCCTTCTAGTAATTCAGCTGAGACAGTGCTGGCCCACGCAGCCTGAGGCACAGCTACTCCCTGTTCAGACATGATCACTTTGTTTGATCACACTCCACAGCCCCATGGATTTACTTAAGGCTTGAGAAAAATATTAAGTAAAAGCCTAGTACCATATCCACTTAACAGCTCTACTGCCAAAGCAGGTCACTAAATTAAGCACATTAATGCCAACTGTGAGACAACTCTTTTCCCAAAACCAAGTTTTAGTCCTCCTGCTGTGTCCATTTATTTGTCTCTGACACTAATGAAAAACAAAAGGTTACTATAAGTGGCCTGGAAGACAGTATAGACAGAGGAATTTAACTCCTAACCATTTTGAGCCGCCACAGATAGCACCATTTTCTGCAATGCCTTAACACAATTAAAAATCCCAGTTTCTTAGTGGCATGTCTTACAATGCAGGGCAAAGGCTGCAAAGGTCACTGCTCTGGGCTCACTGTCTGCTTTCCCAGTCACTCCAGTTTAAACCATTTCCCTAATCCCCTATCTCCCCAGCGTAAAAGCACTCTCCTTGCTAAATAAGCAAACTGCTGTTTAGATGGCACAGAGGCTAAAGTACATCTGACCTCCATGAACGCCAATGCCATTAAGGGTTAGATTGTTTCCAGTTCATTAGCTCATGAGGCGCTGGAGCTGGAAACATGTTTAATGTCTGCTTTAATAAGATTATGGCAGCTTAAAAAAAAAAAATATATATATTTGACAAGTAAGGATTTGTTGCATTGGGGTTCATCCAGCTGCCTCCTACCTCTGTTACTCAGATCTTGACTCAGAACTGAAAGCACACCTAAACCAGGCACGCAGATAACCCAACCCAGCTCACTACAAGCCAAACCTCAAACCAAAGCAAGACAAATCCACCGTAGGTCTGAAAAACACCCAACTACGTTCACAGGGGTAGTCTTACTCAGGTTACATGGTGCAAATATACCCAGACTGCTTCCTACCCCTGTGGGCAAGTCACCAGGGTGTTAGGGATCTGCGTGCTGTGCTCCACTCCCTGGGGAACTACTCCCAGGCTGATGATTACATTCACTTCTCAATGCCTGGCTGCCACCAGCGTAAGACCACAGCACCGAGCTCCCCTCCACTGCCGCGGTCTCCTTGCTAAGTGATTCTCTCATTGCAGCTCATGCCCAGCTCACACTCCGGAGCAGAAGCAATGTGCGATTGCTCGCACCCTAGAGCCTGACCCTGTTAGTACTAGAATACCTCCTCGTGAGCAGCTGCGGCATGGGGAGGGCTACGCAGAGTGCTTCCCTCTTGACCTAACTGCAATTAAAATGTCACCGATATTAAACCATGACATACTCTGGAGAATACACAAATGGGATGACACCGGGCTACGGCCTGCAGCCCTGAGAGTTTTGCACTGAAATTCAGTAGGGTTGGGAACCGGGTGGAACAAACACCTTCTTGAAAGGGAGCCTGAATCAATTACAAAGCAGTGGGACACTTTACATCCTTAAAACAACTTTTTGGTTTTCTTCTACAGACAGAAAAAGCATGGAACAAATACATCCACTGACCACGGGGATTCTACAGCATGCAGCAACATTCGTTTTATAGCAGCAAAAACCTGCTGAAAGTTGGTACAATAGCACTGGTTAAATCCTCTTGGAGTTTTAGGACTCAGCACTGGGAGCTCAGTGATCCAAGCATTACAAGCACAAATGATCAAGGCTTTGCAGAGATAAGCACAGCTCCAATTACTTCGCATCAGCTGAAGCTAAAGAGGTTGCTGCTTACCAAGCTGTCCAGTCCTCCTCCCAGGAGGTCCACAGCACCCATCTGCATGGAGGACACTTGGGGAACATTCACTGGGGGTCCCAGGTCCAGGTTGAGAAGGTCACCCAGAAGGTCGCCCTGCGATGGAATGACCTGCGGCTGCTCCAGGTTTGTAGTGGCCGTTGTGCCCATGGGGCTATCGCCTGCATCAGTGCTATGGGTGGGAGGAACAAGAAGCAGAAGAGAGAAACATTAGTCACCTTCGGCCTCCAGCTTCAGATTCCCAGCATGGGGAAACACAGCAAGAGGTGGCTGACAAGCAGAAGCCAGTTAAAAGCTTATCCTAGCAGCTGATCTGACCACTGCCACGTACAAGGCAGTGTGTTATGGCAAGTGGTTCTTCAACACACGCTTTGAGCACAAAGCCTTTCCATGCATCATGCATGGTTTTCAGTTCAGAAAAGGGAATCTTCAGGTGTGAAATCTGCCCACCTTGAGAATCACAGACCCTTCCAAAACCGTAAGCCATGAGTACTACATGGGCTACAGCACTGAAAATAATTATTTCCCAGCTCAGAAGAAACCTATAGAGATGATTTTCAGCCCACTGGGCCTGGAGAACTACATGTAAACATGGTGGTGGTGGGGTGTAAATACTGATTTCCTCAGAGACCTAACATTGGTAAAACCCTTGAGCCCTCACTCTAACCAGTGCAAGCTCAACCACTCCCCACAGATCTGGATTAACTACCTCCTACTGACCAGCACCACGCTCCACAACTCTTTTCTAATTAAAGACCTCAATCTAAAATTGATTCCTCCCTTCTATCAAGAATTTCCTTTCCTCTGAGTTAGCAGGCATGCCAATTACTAGTCTAGAAACGCTCATTATACAGCTTCTAAAATTTCTCATCATATGCAGTCTGGCTACCTTTTATATTCACTTACCACTGAATTTTACAACAAGGAGAGGAAAAAAAAAAGTCAGACTGACTGTAGCTCCTGGAGATCTCATTACAATGTATTTATTCTTTAAATCCAGAGACACTAATATTGTAGATAACTTAAAATCTATTTTGTATCCTGTTGCCAGCAGTAACTGACAAAATTATTTCTAGCTCATATTACTGCAGATGCAGCCAACAGGTAATTCCACACAAATGCCATGGGAATTAGCATCCTGACAAGGTGTTTAACATGGGGGCTCTTTTGTAAGGATTGCAGCTCCTGATTTTGAGTAGCCACAATTCTCTTCCTTATCCTTATTCAGTTACTGGGGGGAAAGCTTTAGCAACAGAGTATAAGCTGCTCCCAACTTCAGTGCCAAGAGGAAAAGATGTAGCATAAGGACTGCAGAATGAATTAGTTACCAGGCAGCGACAGAAAGGGTTGAAAGCTTCTTTGCATTAAAAGCTTTAGACCCCTAACAGTACTAATATTAGTTGTCCTTTCTGCTTCTGCCTTCAGCAGGGAGACTTCTGAGTATGCAGAACAGCTAACTAAAACATTTTTGAAGAGCAAGTGGTTACCGTGATCCACTCCCACCCCCAACCTGAGAATGGGGAAGAACAGCATGTATGAGCAGAGGCACCATTACAAGCCGGTAGTGCACACACTTGGTTCGTTCCCAGTATGTAATCCCTTTAACACTACACCTCTTCAACACTTACTCATCCTTCTTCTGATGGAGATAAAGCAATCCTTCAAGGTCTTGTGTAACTGCAGTTGCCCCGAAGCCCAACAAGAAATTAGGAAAGGACAAAACTAAGTCAGTTTGTATTAAAAAACAAAACACCAAGCCTTCCATTTCCTGTACAGAATGGGCCGCTTTAAAGAGATTTGTATAAACAGCTTTGCATTTTCTTTGAAAGAAAAAAAAAGAATAAAGAATATGTGGGTTATAAAGGGCAAAAAGACTCGATATAAGCTTTCTCCCTTATAGTCTTGGGCAGTGGCTAGCAGCTGGGTTTGCCCATGTGAGTTGGAGATTTGGCCCTCCAATGAGTTCAGCCTCCAGCGGTTCCCAGATGTTGGGTGTCACAAGGGATGCACAGCCTGAACCAGAATCAAAAATTTCCTGCAGCCACCTGTGTGGGAACGTGGATTCCTGCCAGAGTCTAACCAGACTCCTCCTCTCCCAGGAGCCCTGTAAACATCTCCCCAAATTTCCCAGCTACATTATAGCTAAGCAGGGGTGGTGGGAGCCACCACATGAGGAAACACTGCCAAGCCATCAGGAGATTTCTTCCCCACCTTTAGGATTCATCTGCAACTCTAGGACACTTGGGCTCATTGAAGAGGCAGGAACATCTCACCATCTGTGAGCTGTTCAATGGGTCTTTCCATCAGCTGAGAGCTGAAAGGAACCTGTCCTACACTGCTCTGAATGAAAATGAAATGAATCAAAATGCAATGTAGTATATTCTGCCAACCATAACTAACTCCTCCTAGGTTTATACCCAGGAAAGCACCACTCATCTAGCTACTTCTGCCCATCTACTCAAGGCAACGCTATCTTGACTCTCTTAAGCCACGTTCATTGTGGACACCTCCACACTTCCACCTCTATCTCCTGTGCAATCTGAAGGAAAACCTCAGTCTTTAGTGGACAGGTCAGCCATCAGAATGGTCATTACCGGAGTGCAGAAGTAATGACGATAACTCCAAATAGCTAGGTGAGGAGGTTATCTTTCACTGGACACCCCTAACTTGCCTTAAACTGACAGATTTTCATGTATCTTTTCATGCACATTCAGCACCAGAAAGAGGCAAACCGATTTCTTAGTAATCAGTGAAATCATACTGGATGCACAAATTCAGGCTCCCCACAACCATGCTCCTGCAGAGCTGCTCACTGTAGTTCTCATGGCTGAAAGTGGCAATTTGGTATGCTGTGACATGGTACAAGGAGGCCTTGGCATCAGCTTGCAAGGTTTTACTGTCCTTTTGCTAACAGTAAAGCAGAAAACCACAATAACAGGGCCTCTTTATGAGGTCAGCTCACATCAGAGAAGCCTGGTGTGCCATTAAGTAACACCACTCATTTTTTTAATTTACCAAATGGGCTAGAGCACTGCATCAGTATGCAGCATGCTCGGCTGAGCACCCTTCAGACCTTCCTCCAGCTCTGGCTTCCTCAGCTTGCCACTGCTGACTGAGGCCTGAAGGTTTTATGTTGAAGTAAAGGGTAATTTAGTAGTAAACACCACCAGGGTAATATACAATACTGCTACAGTTGGAAAACATTTGAGGTCATCAGACTGTCTGAACATTAGCTGTAAGAGTCAAGCCATGTGACTAGGCTGACTAAAACCCCCTAAAACGTTAGCTTCTGTAGTGACCTGAAACAGTGTACAGGAAGGCTGGTAACACTGGAGACCAAAGCTACCCCCACCCCAGCTCATTTTGCTATTGAGGCAAATCTTTGACTAGAAGACGTAGCTAAGGAATGTAGCCACTGCTTTTCTTGTCTGACTGGTAGACTTGTGCTTGCTCGTCCTGGGTCAATGCAGCCAGACTTACTTTCACAGGCAGGGAGAAAACAACTCGGCTTCCCAAAGCTAGTCATTACAGAAATAGCTTTAGTTGCTAAGAATAGCAGAGAAGTGATGTCAGGAAATAGAAAAGGAGCAGCATCGCACACTGATTTATCAGTGCAACAGCAAAAAATAGCACTCCAAATGTCACTTTGGGAATATTATTAAGAGGTAAGCCTGGATACTCTGCCTCCTGCTGTAAAGCACACTTGCATTTGTAATTAATACCATTAGTGCAAACAGCACTGCTTACCTGAATGAGGAACCATGGGAACAGGCTCAACAGTAACACCGCCACAGCCCGGGACTACTATACTGCCTGCTCATGCAGATCTAACCCACTTCCAGGACTGGGATCACAGGGAAGCATTAAAGCTCCAGACAATAAGCCAAAGCATTTCGCACCCCCCTCCACCCCAAAGGTTAGACAGAACCATGTCAGTCTAGCCATCTTTTAAGCCCAAACAGTTTTCAGTGATGGGGCTTAGATGGCTTTTACACTCCCCTTGCTTTATAGGCACCAAGTGAGAAAGGTAGTTTTACCAGTCCTTCCCCATTTCATATTCCAACAGCAAAGGATCCCTGTACTTGCCAGTTCCAGGAAACTGGTATTATTCTACACAAATGAAGCTTGTAAAGCTGTGCTGTTGCTGAAGCAAAAGCTCTTACAAAATCAAAGAAGTGTATCCTTCTGTAAGGTGCTTGTTTTTACCACACTCGGCCTCCTCCTGAAAGTATACCCTTGCACCAGTTACCCAAAGCTTCTGCTTTTTTATTCACACTCTCATGTCAAGAGGGCTTACAGCCAGTGTCTTTACAAAAAACATTCTAGCTTCTCCTCACACAAGAACTTTGATACTTCCCCTGTCTTCTGACCCAGGAACTCAGAAACTACGTACCCAGGATTAAATCCTACAATGAAATGGCTCCTTGGATGACCTGCAAGCCCCTACACAATCGATAAAAAAACCCACTAGAGTGTTATAAAAAAATCCTTGCATCTTTTGGACTGTTTGCTAGAAAGAAACAACCGATCCTTCCATTATCACCACAGATGCCTCAGCTTACCTCCCATGGTGAATTGGCAAGTGTTTGCGGTGGATCCCATGGCTCCCCTCCACAAAAGCGTTTGGTGGTTTGTGGTACACAGAAGCCAGAGACCCAATATGGCAGATCAACTCATCTAGTAGAGTTGGTTCAATCAGATCGGTCTCTTCAGAAATAAGTGGCTTTTCTGAGAGGACCACTTCTTTGGCAGTCACTGGATCCGTGGAAAGAAGGCGCCAGTAGATGTAGCCACGATCCCGCAGGTCTGGGTTGTCAGAATCCTGAGACAAAGCAATACATCGGTCACAGGTTTGAAGGGGACTAACACCTGTAATCACTTAATTTTTCTAGCAGTGATTCTGCTGGATTAAAAAATCCCAACCATCCAGTAGCGACACAGTCACCAATTTCAGAATGATGTTACAAACTGCTTGTTGTGATGAACATTCCAAAATTAAAAGTGAGAACCAAAGTATTAACGCCTAGTTTCCTGCTCAGCTGGTCAGGGAGGAAAAAGTCCAGGATTTACATCCCACAACTGTCCAAACCCACAGAGCTATCAACCGCTTTCCAAACTCTCCTGCCACTTAACATAACAGTAAGTATTAGGAGAACTCCAAGGGAGTGCAGACAGAAGAAAAGAACGTGGGTTGAAATTACTCTGTCACATACTAAGACTAGACATGCAATACTGCATATTGTAACAGAGTGATCCAAGATTCCTGGAAATGTATGACTTACGCAAGGGCACTGCTGGACAAAAAGACCCTGCAGAGCTACAGGATGGATCTTAATAAGCCGTATTCTTCATACCAAAAGAGATCTTATTTATCCTGCCTTTTAGTTATCTAATGAAGTATGGAAAGATGCTAATGATACACAGTTAGGATACTTCATCGGTTCTCCAGCTGTCAGTAATACCCTTGTTTTACTGCAGATCAGGCAGGGCTTCTGCAAGGGCAGACATGAAAGACCACACGCTCCTATCTACTTGCAGGCACATACAGATTCAAGACTGACTGTTTCTTCTCACAGCCAAATAAACAGACTTGAAACTTTAGTAAATCTACTGGAACAAGAGGCTCAGATCTTCTCTTTCCACATTTCTCCCAATTCTCCACTCCCCAGGGTCTGCATGCACCCCTGTGGTGCATACCAATGAACCCATGCTAGCTTAGTTACCCACCATGCCAGACAGACAACAGCAATGGAGACGTAGAGGCTCTGTGCCATCCGTTAGGTGATGGGCTTGCCAGGGACCTTGTTCCCTGCTACACATCTCTGTCCCTCCCATCCCCAGCTGCTTTATTGCTATTTTTCCAGTGTTGGCTGGATTAAGCTGGCTCCTGCTACAATCACACCTGCAGTTTGCTATGCAGACATACCCTAAGAGACACTCAAAGTGCAACAATACCTGAGCTGGGGAAAGAAACACACGTGCAACTCCTCTCCCACTCAAGTGAAAACCAGTATCTCTACTTAGAAATCAGACCTTGAAGCATAGGCTTTTTAGTGTTTTACAGCCAGTTGTCCTACATTGACTTATTATTCCTATAAAATACAAGAACCCAGACTGAATCAACATTTGTGACAAAAAAAGACACCTATTATATTCCTAGGGTGCCATTAAGTGTTTTGTGACTCAGCATAGTGGGTTTTAACACTTAGTACCTTTCTTCTGTTGGCTTAGGCAAATGATATAGCATGCCTTTGGCCCACTACTCTCTAAGGAAGAGCTCAGAGCCTGCCTAATAGCAGGTTTTGAAGCAACAAAAGCAGGCCACAGATTTCTTGCCGCTGACCAATGCAACACACCCAAAGGGATGAACAGAAGTTTTAAGTACTAATAAGTCCACAGCCATGACTTCTTGCAGCAAAGAGGACCAAAAAGGCCAGCTGATGATTGACTCCAGGTTTTCTGCTCAGAAACAATTGCAGCCCCTTCAGAACAGCTGGGAGACTATTTTCGTCACTTGACACAGCAGGTCTGGAGAGGAGCTGCTCTTTTTGGACTACTCCATCACACATTTACCCCAGTCATTACAGCCAGGGAGCGTAGGAGGATCAGCTGATGTCTTACCCACTCCTGCCACCAGAACATCTCCACTTCTGTCCTCCAGAACTTCTGTCTGCCAGCTCAAGCCCAGCCCAGCCTGCAGTGATCTGAGCTCATAACTCATCACCTCATGCATAATGAATCCAGGATCTTAACCCACTGTTACAGCCTCCAGCAAAGCTGCCACATTGGTTGACAGCATCCAAGTACAAAGGAAAAAAAACCACCAAGCCTCAGTTCTTTCTTTTTCATAGCACTGCTTAAGCTTTGCTGTTCACAGAACAAAGTCTTTGCCAGGCCCTTTCCCTCTGTCATAGCTCCAGATGTTTTAACTGCAAGCCACCATCAAGGAGAAAGCATTTTGGTTTCTTCATAGCTCTACCCTGTCCCTAACTTTTCATTTGGTGGGGGAACGGGGAAGGAATTAGGATGAAGCAAGAGCTAAGAAGGAGAGAGTAGATGCCAGATGGCATGGTAACAGGCACAGAGCAGCCCTTAAATGGAGTCACTTTGGGAGAGAGGGGAACAAGCTTGAATTCTATCTACTGCAAAGCTGATTGGCCTGGCAGATGGGAGACACCACACGGCAGGCCAACACAATGTCTGGAGGGCTCTGGTTCACTGGATATCTTGGCTTACCTGCGTGGCCAGGCTGAGGACCTGCTGAACCAGCTCCTGTGTCTCAGAAGGCTTTTTTAAGAAGAGCTTCACTATAGCAGTCAGTAGGGTGAGCTGCACCTAAGAGAAAGGGACACAGTAGAGATTAGAGAATTCATCCATGCTTTGGCAATGTCTCCCAAGTCTCAACACCCTTTACTGATATGAAACTCAAGTCCTATGCTTTTAACAGCATTACACTATTCTTTGCCAGTGAAACCCACTACAATGAGACTCAGACTCTTGCCTGTTGCAAAACACTTTCGCAGACAAGTCCCTGATCAGCACGCTGAGATTTATACATCTCATCACTATTCTTCTGTATGTTGTGGTCCCTAGTAGGGCTATTCCCCAAGAAGTATGCAACATCTAGAAACCCCTCCTGTTCTGTCTTATCCTTCCAAGAAGAGGAGTTTGGGAGATACAGACAACAGAGTAAGTCTACAGACTCCCAAGAGTTTTATTTTAGCCAAATATTGAAGTTTTTATTGGGAGGTATTTTCTGACCACTGCAATAATATTTACCGTCCGTCCCATACATACACTGCATGAAACACTACAGATAAGATGCACAACACAATTTTACCTGAGTACTTTCATCATGGAAGCCCTCCAAAAAACTCTCCAACAGCTCATCTGCATTGTCAATTCTTTCTGCATATTCGCCCACTATCCAGATCATGGCAGCTCTGGCATCTGGTTCATCCAGGGAATCTAGGTTCTCACACAGAGTGGCAATGATGCTTTCATACCTGATTTGTCAGAGTACAGGTGGATTATTGGGGTGAATTAAACTTGTGTTACTCCACCTCCGCCCACATCGTTCTGCAGAGAATCCTGCACTGAATTACAATGTCTTGCATTTCTACGGAACAAGCAGCATTTTCACTCAACTACAGAAGATATTCCTAGGCTTTTTCTTTTTCCAAGCTGAGCACTAAGATCTCACAGGGTCCTCAAGAGCTTTGCAGTTTCATTAATCAGCAAGACCACCCAGATGTGGAATTCAAGACAAAGCTGCCTCCCTCTGTGTTTTGCTAAAGGGAACATTTGATCCAACAGTTCAAACCATGAGTCTGTATCAGATCCCACAGCCTCGCTGGCATCTTCAGACTGGTAACTCTAAACTGGATATTACACTTCCCCAAAGGCTTTGCTGTAAAACAGACAATATCCCACACTAATTATTTAGCTTCCCCTATTCCCATGCGTGGGTATCCCTGCCGTAAGCAAGCAATCTGTTTTGTAACTGACAGCAGAAATTGCCACAGCAGCCTGCAGATGTCCCATATTACTTTTTAGGTGATCAGGAAGTCTCTGCTGAAAGACATTGCTGCTGTTCTGTAGCTAAGGAGACAAAACCTTATTGCAGAAACAGCTTAAAAGAAGCCCAGTACTGCCCAAGACAGAGAGAACACTCGATTGAGAAAGCCAGCAGTGTTTTGTTCAACATAATCTGACTGGGATCTCAGACCATGAGAGCCACGAACTTTCATGGCCTTGTAGATAAGCCTTCTAGAGGAGACGAGCAAGACCAGAAGCCTGATGCTGTAAACTTGGTCAAATTCTCCTTCTGGCATTCTCTGTAAGAGCTTTACTATCTTTTGATTAAGGCTTATACTCAGCATCAATATGGAGCAGTGGGGAAGGAAAAGCTTTCAATTCAAACTAATAATGTGTCAGGCTGATACCTCATCTAGAGCCAACATCTGAATCCTACCGTACTAGGAGCTAGAATCAGAATGGACATTGCTTTTCAGAAAAATGGCCACCTTTACTTCAGAGCCCTGGTAAGCTATGCTGAGTTTTACATTGCTCTATTCTGATGCTAGCAGACAAAGGCTTCCAAAAACCTTATACGACTTTCACTTACTTGTTGGGGTACTTGCGGAAGATGTCTCTGATGACAACAATGGCCTCCTGGACCACATAGTTGACCTTGGTCTGGATGAGGTCTAGCAGTGTGCTCACGCAGCGCTCCGCAGATTGCTAGAGAGAAGAACAGAACAATACAATTAAAACAAGCTGAAGAAACACTCCTTCCCAGCCCACAGCACATGCTGAGGAATGAGGCATGCATATGAAACAGGCCCAGAGGGGGAAAACAAAAGGACAACAGCTACCAAACTCAGTATGCGTGTCCAGAAAAAAAACTACAGGTGGACAAGTGCTTGTGTACTACAGTGGAGACACCAGCTTACTCCAGCTCCTGCAATAAGTAACGGTTGAAGCAACCGTGCCAGTAGATAGCTGGATTACCACACAAGAGACCTTAAGAACATTGCCTGCATTACTACTTATATCACCCTCTTGCTGGCTAGCAGCTGAAACAGGCCACCGAATGAGCTCTCTTGGACTTGCCCAAGCTGTGGCAACCAGAGCTGGGAGAGTTTTGACAGGGACTGCTGGAAGGTATCTGCGGAAGCCAGAAGGCAGCAGAAAACCGCGCTGTCGATCACGCTGCAAGAACAGCAGCAAAAAGCAGCTCACACCAGCAAGAGGGTCAGTATTTTTGGGGTGAGATTACTAGCAACATGTGAAGATACAGCTATAAATAGAAATCCAGCTGTTGCTAATGCAGCTTTCACATTAAATAGTTCAAAATTCCCAGCCACAGGCGCCATAAGATAACAAGGACTGGACACTGGCATGCTCCAGGAACCAGAACTGGAGTTAGAGGCAAATAATTCAGGGAGGTCTAATCCCAAATAGCACAGTGAGGCAGGACATCACAGGAGCAACCAAATCCACCACTGGAGAGTCTCAAATAAGGACAGCAATTTGGCTATTAGCAGAGCGCATATGAAGCCTCATTACACAGCTGGTGATTAATGTGAGAAGCAGAATGCTCACGGCACTGCCTAGGCAGTCACCATCAGAACATTCATAAAGCATTCAGGATCGAGACAAACATCGTAGGGCACAAACAATAGCAACGTAGGTGGATTTTTCAATTCAAGTGAGCTAACAGTCCCCTTCACTTTCAGAGCACTTGAAGGCTAGGCAGGAGGAGGAGGAATGAAATGGCATTTAAATCACAGGAATCAGTTTTTTGAGAATGGGCAAAAGTCTCAAGGACAAACCTCAAGACTTGTAGAGCTGAATTTGGGACAAGCAGAGACTAAAACCTCTTGGTGATTTCTTGCCCTCGTGACTCTAGCTGTGGTATTTTACAAACACAGCCTACAAGCACAAACAGTGGCAATGCTGGCGAGGGGATCAGCCAAGAGAAGAGACACTATAAACCAGCATTTGCTCCGTCTTTGCAAACTGGCACTAAAGGCCATAAGACTCTCCCCTGAAATTCACACCAAACAGAAAAAGATCCAATACAATTGGTATCAGAGTAAGGAGAGGTATCATATAAAATTATATGATTGCTATCATATATTTTTATGATAACTCTCCCTCCTTAGCATGGCTTTACAGGTACTATGCCACTATGGAGGCAGTGAAATGGCAATCTGACAATGTCCTACTCTGATCTCTTCTCCTGCTCAAGAAGAGATTCGAGGCCTGTGACCTGGAAGACTCTTCCATTTCATGGAGACTGACTGTGGACCTGGCTCACACCAGGAACCCCACTCAAAGTCCTTGCAAGACAGATGCTTCAAAGCTTGCAATTTCATCTCTTACCGGTTTCTCAACAACTTTCACTAGATGTTTTAACAAGTGGCCTTAAGGGGCACTCGGGGTAAATCTGTCGTAACCCAATTCTGCTCTACAGCATCAGTCACTGTTTGCAACAAGCAGTCCAGCCCTATCAGAGCCTACAACTAGCAAAGTTTTAAGAGCTGCAGAATTCAAGGAAAAGCAAATTAAGGTTTATCTTTCTTTTCTTTAGACACTTCAATGCGTGATTTTTCCAGGAAGAGCACAACATCCACTTTGAAATATGCAGTATTGATTTTTAGCCCAAGAGTCCCTTGGAAAGTGAGCAGTCACGTGGGCACATGCACAGTAGAGCAGTCCCTCTAACAAAATTTCCCTGTAACAAAATACATCTCAGCTCACCCCATCCCTTGTAAACACATTGCTATTTGAAGGTGGACATCCCTGGGGACTGCAGTGATCTGCAAACTGATGAAAGAGCGCCCCAACCAGAACAGCTCTCAAGTTGGAGTGAGGAAGGACAACCAACCAACGTCAAAATTGCTTTGCTTTTCTGTAGAAGCCAAATGAAAGCCCGCAAGATTACTGAAGTAGCACGTACCACGCTCACAGTCATAAGCTCGCAGAGGCGATCAGCTCCGGTGCAGGCGTGTCCCGCAGCGGAGCAGCGGATCACAGCGTACAGGGGGGTTTCCTGAGCCAGCTAAACTGCAGGGGAGTGCAGGGGCCCAGCAGCTCTCACAAGGGTGGCTGATGAGGCACAGGTGGGACCAGCAGTAATAGCAGCCACCCCCCACTCCCGCAAAAGGCAGGGAGCAGTAGCGACCAGGGCATGGCATGGCAGCTAGGGCATGGCGTGGCAGTTTGTGCAGGAGGGCACCTCTTAGAAGGAGGGGCATTCCACGGGCTGAGTGGGAGACTTGGAGTACACATAACCCAGCAACGAGGCACCGTTCTGTGACCATCGGCAAAGGCCAAGGGCACTCATCCTACCTGACCCTCAAGGCAGAATGGTGGGCACTCGTCTGAGAGCAAAGGCCGCGGCTCCGGCTGGGGGGTCTGCACCATCTACCCCAGCGGCGGGAGATGCCTCCACCCAGGCAGAGCTGCTGACAGGAGAGGCTGCAGTGCAGACCTCAGGCTGCAGGAAGCATCTAGACCTTTCTCCTGGGGCAGGGACAGGTGGCAGACCTGCCTGCAAAAGGTGTGCCCAGGTAGAGGACCTCCTGCAGCAGGTGGCTGAGCTGCAGGAGGTGGTGAGAAGGCTGTGTAATATCAGGGAGGCGGAGAAGGAGCTAGAGAGCTGGTTCCAAGCACAGTCTGCAGTGGACCCACAGCCAAACAGCCAAAAACTCCCCCACCGGCACACGCAGAAGGGAGCGGGGGTCAATAATGCAGAAGAATGGACAGTTGCAACGGCAAGGACCAGCAGGAGGAAGAGACTTCCCCCGAAGCCTGAGGTGCCCTTGCAGAACCGCTTCACTGCTCTGCAGACTGAAGAGGAAAGACCCGTCACATCAGGAGAGATGCTGGAGCTGAGTAAGGCAGCCCCATCTGCCCCCCGTATAACAACCAGCGCCACTAAGAAAAGGCGACGGGTGACAGTAGTAGGCGACTCTCTTCTGAGAGGTACGGAGGTGCCCATTTGCTGACCGGACACACTCTCTAGAGAAGTGTGCTGCTTACCGGGGGCTCACATTAGGGATGACACCGAGAGGCTACCAAGCCTCGTACAGTCCACTGACTATTATCCGCTGCTGCTGTTTCATGCGGGCACCAGTGGCACAGCCAGGAGCAGTCTGAGGACTATCAAGAAGGACTACAGAGCCCTGGGAGCCCCGGTAAGGGACGGAGCGCAGGTAGTGTTTTCATCAATCCTGCTGGTCAAAGGGAAGGGGTTTGAAAGGGCCAGTCGAATCTGGTGAATCAACAAATGGCTACGGGACTGGTGCCACAGCCAGGGGTTCGGCTACTTAGACCATGGGACTCGCTTTGAGAAACCTGGTCTGCTGGGGGCTGTCGGGGTCCATCTGTCAGAGAAGGGAAAGAGCATCTTTGGTCATAGGCTTGCCAAGCTGGTGAAGAGGGCTTTAAACTAGAGATGCCGGGGGAGGGGAACCTCAATCCATCCCACTCCTACCAGTTTGATGCCAGGGCCAGCAATAGATGCCCAGAGCCTGGAGAAGGAACACAGGTCAGCAGGAAAGCGCCTGAAGAGCAGCACAAAGGAACTCCAGCCAGTGAGACAGCTTCATCAGGGGCCCAACTTAAATGCCTCTATGCAAACGCACATAGCATGGGGAATAAACAAGAGGAGTTAGAGACGTGCGCACACCTGCAGGGCTACGACCTCATTGGCATCACGGAGATGTGGTGGGATGGTGCCTATGACTGGAGTGTTGGGATGGAGGGATACAGGCTCTGTAGGAAGGACAGGCAGGGGAGATGAGGAGGGGGTGTCGCCCTCTATGTCAATGCCCAGCTGGAGTGCGTGGAGCTCTGCCTGGGGATGGGTGAGGAGCCGACCGAGAGCTTGTGGGTCAGGATTAAAGGGAAGGCAGGGACAGGTGACACTACAGTGGGGGTCTGCTACAGGCCACCCTACCAGGAAGACTGAGTGGATGAGGCCCTCTATAGACAGATAGGAGCAGCCTCATGCCCACAAGCCCTGGTCCTCATGGGGGACTTCAACCACCCTGATATCTGTTGGAAGGACAACATGGCAGGGCATAAGCAATCTGGGAGGTTCCTGGAATGTGTCAATAACTTCCTTCTCCAAGCAACAGAGGAGCCAATGAGGAGGTGCTACACTGGACCTTGTTCTCACCAACAAGGAGGGGCTGGTGGAGAATGTGAAGCTCAAGGGCAGCCTTGGCTGCAGCAACCATGAAATGGTGGAGTTCAAGGTCCTTAGGGCACCGAGGAGGGCGCACAGCAAGCTCACTACCCTGGACTTCAGGAGAGCAGACTTTGGCCTCTTCA
The DNA here is from genome assembly GCF_965638725.1 of Aptenodytes patagonicus. Classification (NCBI taxonomy): domain Eukaryota; kingdom Metazoa; phylum Chordata; class Aves; order Sphenisciformes; family Spheniscidae; genus Aptenodytes; species Aptenodytes patagonicus. The sequence goes on from NC_134965.1 coordinate 5,868,439, forward strand.
GGGATCTGCTTGGTAGAGTGCCATGGGACAAAGCCCTGGAGGGAAGAGGGCCCCAAGAAAGCTGGGTAATATTCAAGGATCACCTCCTTCAAGCTCAGGAGCGATGCATCCCAACAAAGAGGAAGTCAGGCAAAAACGCCAGGAGGCCTGCGTGGATGAACAAGGAGCTCCTGGACAAACTCAAACACAAAAAGGAAGCCTCCAGAGGGTGGAAGCAAGGACAGGTAGCCTGGGAGGAATACAGAGAAATTGTCCGAGCAGCCAGGGATCAGGTCAGGAAAGCTAAAGCCCTGATAGAATTAAATCTGGCCGGGGACATCAAGGGCAACAAGAAGAGCTTCTATAGGTACGTTGGGGATAAAAGGAAGACAAGGGAAAATGTGGGCCCTCTCCAGAACAAAATGGGAGACCTGGTTACCCAGGACACGGAGAAGGCGGAGGTACTCAATGACTTTTTTGCCTCGGTCTTCACCGGCAAGTGCTCGAGCCTCACTGCCCAAGCCACAGAAGGCAAAGGCAGGGACTGGGAGAATGAAGAGCCACCCACTGTGGGAGAACATCAGGTTCAAGACCACCTAAGGAACCTGAAGGTGCACAAGTCCATGGGACCTAATGAGATCCATCCGCGGGTCCTGAGGGAACTGGCAGATGAAGTTGCTAAGCCACTATCCATCGTATTTGAGAAGTCGTGGCAGTCTGGTGAAGTTCCCACTGACTGGAAAAGGGGCAAGATAACCCCCATTTTTAAAAAGGGAAAAAAGGAAGACCTGGGGAACTACAAGCCAGTCAGTCTCACCTCTGTGCCTGGGAAGATCATGGAACAGATCCTCCTGGAAGCTGTGCTAAGGCACATGGAGGACAGGGAGGTGAATCGAGACAGCCAGCATGGCTTCACCAAGGGAAAGTCCTGCCTGACCAACCAAGCTGAGTGGTGCGGTCGACACGTCAGAGGGATGGGATGCCATCCAGAGGGACCTGGACAAGCTCGAGAAGTGGGCCTGTGTGAACCTCATGAGGTTTAACAAGGCCAAGCGCAAGGTCCTGCACCTGGGTCAGGGCAACCCCCGGTATCAATACGGGCTGGGGGATGAAGGGATTGAGAGCAGCCCTGCCGAGAAGGACTTGGGGGTACTGGTGGATGAAAAGCTGGACATGAGCCAGCAATGTGCGCTCGCAGCCCAGAAGGCCAATCGTATCCTGGGCTGCATCCAAAGCAGCGTGGCCAGCAGGTCGAGGGAGGGGATTCTGCCCCTCTACCCTGCTTTGGTGAGACCCCACCTGCAGCACTGTGTCCAGCTCTGGAGCCCTCAGCATAAGAAAGACACAGACCTGTTGGAGCGGGTCCAGAAGAGGGCCACGAAAATGATCAGGGGGATGGAACACCTCTGCTATGAAGAAAGGCTGAGAGAGTTGGGGTTGTTCAGCCTAGAGAAGAGGCAGCTTTGGGGAGACCTTATTGCAGCCTTTCAATACTTAAAGGGGGCTTATAAGAAAGATGGAGACAAACTTTTAGCAGGGCCTGCTGCAACAGGATAAGCGGTAATGTTTTTAAACTAAAGGGGGGTAGATTTAGACTAGTTATAAGGAAGAAATTTTTTTACACTGAGAGTGGTGAGACACTGGCACAGGTTGCCCAGGGAGGTGGTGGATGCCCCGTCCCTGGAAACAGTCAAGGTCAGGTTGGACAGGGCTCTGAGCAACCTGATCTAGTTGAAGGTGTCCCTGCTGATTGCAGGGGCGTTGGACTAGATGACCTTTAAAAGGTCCCTTCCAACCCAAACTATTCTATGATTTCTAAGACCTAGGCTACTGGCAGAATCTCCTGGAACCAAAACAAATCCCTCTCTAATACGGCTCCTTCTACTTCTCCTTTGCTCCAGAAGAATCACTATTCTTACTGCATCCACTTCATTTCCTTTTCCCATAGGAGCGGTGCTTTGTTTCCTTACAATCAAAGCATCAGATGACTTCTTCATCTAATGCTGTCAATGGAGCAAACCAATGCACAAGCCAGATACCTTCACCTCATGCTGTCAAGTCTAGCTACACCACACGGTTTGCTGTAGACGTACTCAAGCTAACTCTGAGCCCAGCTAGTCTATCCATGCAAACTGATGTTGTTCTGACATCCCCCAAACCAATATGACTACTTAAACCTGGGCAAAATCCATCAGCCTTGCTATTCAGCATGGGTATTGCTTACATTTCCAAAATGAGCGCTACCTCTGCTGTTAGCACCACGCACTGCTGCGCAGCAAAGGTAATGCCACACTTGCTCTATGGTGCACATCATAGCAGACAAATTTATTTACTGTCTTACTTTTCTAGGAGAGACAATTAGTCAAAAGGTAGGATCCTTGAAGGCAGAGCTGAGGTTCCCCGTGAATACTCATTCATCAACAGCTCCCGCCAGCTGTGCCCTATGTCAAAAAGCAGATTTCTAAGCCTTGGGAACTTGGACACTGATGGCTGAGAGAACGCTCTTCCATTAGTCATAACTCACAGTGCAAACAGCCTCTAGTAAACACAGATGCACTGGGGACAGGGATTAACCCAGAGATGAGGACACTGCAATGAGTTGCTCTATATTTGCCTTCTTTAAATCTGGTTATTGTCAGAGGAGTAAACAGACCTCATCTTTAGCAGCAGTGTCTCCAAAGGAGCGCTGCTAAAAATCAAGGTTAACGCTACTTCTTGAGACACACAATTACACAGTTAGAGGGTCACTGCAAATTTGCTGGGACATTATTATTAGTCCTTTGCATATTGAATATGACTGTCATGGTATTGGGGATGGGAAGAAAGAATGTAGGGAATGAGGGCAGGAAAGGGTAAACACTTCTAAAAACACCTTTATACTGCAGGAATACACCACCTTTCATGTGAAACTAGGACAGACACACAGCCAAATCCTAGCGAGAAAGTTCCTACTGAGAACTAACACAAACTCCCACTCCCCAGCACAAGCACTGCTACAAAAAAGGGCTGCCACCAGCTTCTTTTAACTTCTCTGAAAGCGATGGGCCCTCTTCCATGCTCAAGAGCATTTTCTACTGTCACTGCTGTGGCTCCATTCAGACAGCCTCCTGCCTGCACCCAACATGGAAGGAGCACTCCGGTATTTTGAACTGCAGGCATGAAATAGAGACAGCAATCACCTGCTCTAATGGGCCACACTTAAAAGAAAGCCCATGGCAGTGGTAAGCCTTTAAGAGCTGAAGGAAGGAAGAGAAGGCTGCACGGGCGGTCGATTCTCTCAAGAGGACAGAAGTTGGTGTCCTCTTTACACAGACTTACAGTAGCTTAGCTGAAACAAGGGAAACCTGTGCACTGACACTATACTCAGCCAGGCATGATTAGGTTTTTATTTAAATCTGCTGTCAGGCAATGCTCATGGGAACACACTTTAGCAAAAGCTAAATGAGTTCAGCTGAAATTAGAGCACTTATGTGACATTTTGCACTCGGTTATCAGTTTACTGAAAAGTACCAACACCACAGCATAAGTCTTCTCTCTCTTCACAGGCTTTCTGAGCTCCTGTCAGGCATACCAGATTCATTTACAGGGAAATTGACAGGGACATCGCTAAAAAAAATAAAAATATTCTATTACAAGCATTTTGGTGGATGTTCAGCCAGCAGAGGACATTTCAGACTGTTGTTCTGGATAACTGCAGAGGTTCTTGGGAACTTATTTGCAAAAGCATCTAGGGCTAAAGAGAGCACACTCCAAAGAAGCTACAAGCTATATGGACCTTTAACACTAGATAAGCAGATAGGGTCACTACGTTTGTGCAAATTGCACTTAAGTGCCCCAGGTCTCTGTAATTCTATGCATGTGTTCTATTCAGCTGAAACGGGACACACAAAACAGTTCATAATACTGAGCTCCTCTGCACGATCTCTTCTTCTCCCCCCCCCCCTTCAAAAGGTCAGGCAAAAGCTATTAAAGGAGGTCCCCATGGATAAGTGGTCATTGTTCCACTGAAGCCAGTACAGTAAAATATTCCATCAAGGACGATTTAGCTGCCTTGCTCTGCCTGCAAGCTGAGGTCTGAGAGGACCCTCCTGTGATGTACTCAACTGGAGCTCACAAGCCCTACTGTTCAGCTGGGGCTTTGCCCATGAGCATGACGTATCCAGGTCACTCGATTGCCAACACAGGAGCAAAGAAAATTTGTGTAACGCGGGAACGAGATGGCGAAGCCCATCATTGTTTTTGAAGACAGAGAGCCACAGAAAACCTCACGTTTCAGATACTTGCCTCAACCTTGATGGCACAGCGCCCAATTGCTCGGACAGCCTTGCGCACGAAGTCAACATCCACCTCAGTAGCATATTCCTTGAGCTCTGCCAGGACCTGCAGAGAAAGCACACCAACGTGAGTCCCTGGGGTCACACAGAGCAAACATCCCACTCTGTCAAATGATGCTACTTGAATACCAGAACACAAGCAGGATGTATTCTTCCACAGCTAGCCACACACATTCAAAGCTAACACAGTCAAACTCTGCAAGCAATCTCTATCTCTGAAACTCACTGGCTTGGATTAGGCAGCAAGACTTGGTCTAGGCTGGCCAAAGCCAAAAGATGGCTCGGTCTAGATTATTTTCAAGTTTCGCCAAACAAAAGCTAGGGGCAAAATCAGCCCTGCCAAACTTAAATGTTGCTACTCCTTCTTACACTGAAAATACAGTGAAGTAGGGGTCGCATCCATGCACACAGATTTTATGTACCATTTATTCTACTTATTGTTGTATATTCATTGTATGCAAAGCTCTCAGCAATCACCATTTTTGATCTCTCCTTTTCTGTGCTGAGATGAACCTCTGGATCCCTACTGGATCCCAAAGGAGGATGCAGAGGAGATCTGAGGACACCCTGAAACACCTATACAGAGATTAATAACAGTGTGAAGATATTTCCCCTCTTAAGAACAAGATTTACTATTTTGACTCTTTTTTTTTTGCTAATGGAAACTGAACAAGGGCTTAAACCAGGACCTGCTGGGATCTTACAGGCCACTAACTAAAAAGCTACTTTGTCTTAAACAAATCACGTAGCTTAGAAAAAATGATTTTTAAAAAAGACCCTATGCAATTTATATTCCCTCAAAATCTCACTTGTTTCAGTTTCTCATGTCAAACATGACATCAGGGATTTCATTGTGATGTCACAAATAGATTGCAAGGGAGAGGTGAACAGCACAAAGCAAGACAGTTGTTTGAAAAATCTCTAGTCGATGCCAATTGCTCAGAACAATGACAAGATAAAGAGGCCTTGAAAGGCCAGACTGCAGACAAATAAATCTGCAAGGAGTAGACAGGACATCTGTGTTTTTAAGTTTTATTATTTCCTTGGATGATTTATGTTGCACAGTACTTAGAGCACACTGGTTTAGTAGCTTATGCTTTTCAAATACTGCCCGAGTCCGAGTGCCTCGGATTCAGCTAGTCTGCTGCCTTGGTCTAGGACAAGCATGGAGATGAAGAGTCTCGACAAGCACACAGGGAGGATGCAGGTAGAAACCTGCTCTCCTTGGGTCTCATTTCAGGGCGTATTTCTGATGAAGCTTGTGTTGTTTTTACGAATACCTCTTTAGAACCAGGAAGAGATTAATTCATTAGTCTGCAGATCCCAGTCCCAGACTCTGCCCTCCAGACACCACTGCCTTTCATCCAAACAACCTGCATTATCTAAACATCATGCATTAAAATTGGTATGGAGCCTACCAAGAGTAAATAGAAAATTCTGAATAGATTCTCATGGAAACTGATTTTTAAAATGTTTTGCATGTCCCCAGCACAAAAGGGGCGTGAATTACCTTGCTCTGTTCCAAAAAACATCAGAGAAGAGAGCTGAAGAGAGCTGCTTAAAAATGTCACATTAAATAAAAGTGCTTTGAGACAATTAGGATAGGACAGTAACAGCACTAACCAGAGGCATTAATCATTCTGCATTAGTGTTAGGTCTTGTGGCCAGGGTGCCACTCGAGAACACTTCCTTTAAGAAAGGAATTTGGATTAAAACTACATCAAATCCAAGGAGGATCTACACTGTAAAGCAGTCTCAATTCAGCTTAGCTTCAGCTTTGTGCAACTTCCACTCTGGAAGCAAGTTAAGCAAAGGTTATTTTAGCTCTGAAGAGTGCCTGTGCAAGGGTTTAACAATTTAACTAATACACTTGAAATTCACACTTCAGTAATGTTTGGCCTTTCTGAATGCCTCCATTACAGGCACACCTCTCTCACTTGAAACAAGCCTCTCATTCCAACCTCAGCACTAGCAGTGACTCATTTGACAGGAGACATCAGCTCTCCTCCTGGAATTGTAATCTGTAAAGCAAGAACTACCAAACGGTCACGATGCCAAGACATACCCTGCTATTAACTTTTAAATTATGGAGGAAACTCCACACCTCCCATTAAGTAGCTGCAAAGAGCACTATACCAGGGACAGTGATGCCTAAAAGCCAGGACAACACTAGCAGTAGTTGCATACATCCTCATGCAAGGACCACGAGAGGGTTTTCCATCCCCAAAACACATCAGAAGTTCCTCAGCTGACCTGGGCAATGTTTGCCTGAGAAGCTAGGCGGATCATGATGTCCAGTTTCTCCAGTTTGACATAGATGGGGTCGTTGTACTTCACAAAGAATACCTTGATTTCCTGTTTCAGGATTTCAGGCCTGGAGGGAACATAACATTGTTTCACTCAAGACTGGTAAAAACAATGGGCTCTATCCTAACCAAAGGTATCTTTTGTTTAGAAATCTACCCAAACATTCACTGAGAAACAGAATGGTGTCATTTTGTGTCCAAGACACGCAAACAAACATATGAGAACAACAATTTTAAGAAGGTTAGAAGGCTGGAGAAAAAGATTGTTTAAATACAAAATGCAGAATTCAAGTGTCTCTAACTATGCCTACATCTCTACTTCCTCCATTTGAACTGCTGAGCCAACCACTGCAGACAGTCAGTGGATGTCAGAATAACATCCTCATCTCAGTGCAAAACCCACCTCCAAACTCATTTTCTGCTTTCACTTGCGAGATGCCAGTGTACAGTAACTCTGCCCCGAATACAATCACAAAGTGCTATCCAACCTATCCCACCTTTCCAGCAAGGAACAACAGTATTTAAACATGCGCATGGGAGTAAACTGGTGAAAAAAAAACACCTACTGTATGTCAGCATGTCACCAGCCTGGCTCTTCTACGCTGAAGAGAATAGTATAGGCACATTGCGTTTCTACAGGTCACTATGAACTGTACAGTTACACCCTCCTTCCTACCTGCAATCTGATTTATACTATAAGGAGAGGGCAGCTCTTACTGCTCTTAAAAAGGTGGTGAAGAGCGAGGCGGGTAAAGAGATACTGTATGATACTGGTATCACAAGTATGCTGTAAAGAAAACTAATTCAGGCTACCAGAGTCATGAGACTTTAATCCATCCCTTGAGGGATCTGAACCTGGATTAAATGAAGTTCTGTGCACGTGGAAATATCTGAAGATCTGAGATAACCAGATGCCCTTTGACAACCCAGGAATAACACCCCCCTGAGGCTTTACCTTTTCTGCACAATCAAGTTGATGTTCCTCAGGGCAACATACTGAACTTCGGGCTCTCCAGACAGCAGGGTCACCAGCGGAGGGGCAAGTTTCTTCAGCAGCATGTTGTAATAGTCCGAGTCCTTGGGAAGAAGTTCCAGGAACTTCATCAAGACTTTCACTGCTGACAGCACCACTGCCGAGTTGGCGTGAGACAGCCGAGGGGTCACTCGTTCACAAATACTGAGACAGAGGAGTAAGAAAAGGTTCACAGGCATTTCAGAATGTCAATTTTTTCAGATCTTATCTGAATTTAGGAGACTGTACATGGCCAAAGACAACTTCTTCAGACACTTCTTTGATTTGGTTTTGTTCACAAAGAACAGGCAAAGCCCTACTTTCCTGAACACAGCAGGAAGCAAACAAGAACTTCTCCTCTCACAGCTTCAAGTTTCTCTCCTGCCACAGTTCGCTCAGGAACTCTTCCAGCTCTCAGCGTTACAGTCCCAACGCATGTTCAGTTTTTAGTGCTTCCTGCCTTTGCCTGGTAGTATTCTCTATTTCTGTGATCTCGTCTGTCACTTACAAACACAACTTTAACAAAACAGCTATCAGAAAAACACTTTAGCCCCCATATAATCATTCAGAGGTGATACACACTTCTGGCTTGCTTGGGGTGTTGCTGCCATTTCAACCATTTGTTTCTGCAAAAAAAGGTGTCTGTTACTCTGAAGATATAGGGAAAAAGTGACCTAAATACCCTCCCAAGTCTCAGCTTCACCACTTGCCTCAGTGGATCCTATAATCAACAGCATCCTAAACAACCCATCCCAAGCAGAAAGGAAGTTTGGGTTCATATGGTCTTTCTTACAGCATCTGTCAAGTTTATTCCCACCCCCTCCTGCATATTGCTAACCCAGAACAATCTTATTCCCATCTGTGCCTCAAAGTTTCTTTCCCTGAATGATTTGCTTTCAGCCACCCTGGAAGGGAAGCAGCATGGCTAAGTGAAGAGCAGAGGAGTCAAAGTCGTGGGCAGTCCCCAGCTGCTGCTGCCCAAGGTCACCTGGCTTGCCAAAGCTGCTTCATCTCTCCCTGCCTCAGTTTCTCCATGCACAGGGGTAATGACACCAGCCTTGCTGTGAAGGAGAACCCTATATAAAACTAGGTGCTGCCATTCTCCTATCTGAAATAAGGCAGGCTCTGAGAGTTAAGCTCCACACAAAGGAGTAAACGTAGTTACTGCCCATCCAGTTTTATACACCACCCTTCAGAGGAATTACAGATGAGGAACAGGGACATGTTCACAGTTGTTCAAACTAGCGGTCCCTTTCTGACAAAGCTAGGATAATACTGGCCTAACACCCTGGAGATGTCTGCAGGTTTCTAGCACTCATTAATAGCCGTTCCTGGCACAGAAACAGAGCACAAGGGGGAAGGAGGTAGAAGGGAAAAAAAAAAAAAATCAGCAAGGCTACTGGCAGGCTTTTTTAAAAAAGCGGATTATCTGCTGTGCTTCAAAAAACAGTCAATGAAGAAACCCATCAAATTCGAGAAGGCCTGCCCAGGATTTTGCATGTGGGCTTGTACCCCTTCCTCCCCCTCCACCCCCCACATCATCTACATGAAATATATCAAGTCTGAGAATCCCTCTGTTCCAAGTAATTTTCCTTGCTGGTTCCTTGTTCTCTTGGGTACAGAATTTTACTTTTTGTGATTCTGGACACAGATGAAGAGGAGGCTTGAAGTGCACGAATTAACACCCCACTACCTACACCCTAAGGTCTTTGTATTTAGGTTTAGTCATTGCAGCTAAAGGTAAAAGCACAAGGGTGAATTTGGAGTGATAAGAAAAGTAATTCCCTAGCTTTATTTTCAGTTCTATCATATCACAGACTACTTTTTAGTTGGAAAAAATATTCCAGTCTCAGACCTGCAGTACTTCGGAAGCCCCCAAACCTGTAAGGGCTTCTTGCCTCTCAAAGTAGCAAAAACAGATTTGAAAGCTCTGCTTTAAAACAGAAAATCCTCCAAACAATGCTTCCAGATGGGTCAATCATTGTTATAGGTTTGGTCTTGGGCTGATCCCTTCTCAGTAGTGCCAGTTGCCATAAGAACTAGCCTTTTAAATGGAAAAAAGTTAAAAAAGCTAACAATTAAACAGAGAAAGTGGTTCTGCAAAGGCAAGGGGCAGGCTTCCAGCACCAGACCAAACTACCAAAAGTTGCCTCCCTTTCAAACCTCTTTTACTTCAAGTCTTATTTGTGCTGTTACAGACCTGAACAGAGACACCCCCCCTGTTATTACAAGCCCTTTTCAGAATTGCAACACTGCCAGAAGCCTGCAAGTGCCCCGCTACCAAATAACCTTGAATGGCCGGTGCAAAGAGCAGGAACAAGCATACCTCTGAGCTTCGCGATCATCCTTGGGGTTGTAGTTGGACAGACAGTCCAGGATGAAGATCTGGCCCCACTCTGTGCACTCATTTAAAGCTGTCAGCAGCTTGTTAATGTTCTGAGGGTTCAAATCCAGCAGGTTGCTGTTGGGATGCGATTCACTGATTTCCGACAAGGCAGCCACAGCGTTCGCTACCACCTGGGAGAAGAGAGAAGAAGATGCGTTCTTTGCTAGCATGCCACCAGTGGCTTGGCAGGGATTAACTTGGGCTTAGCATGGGTTACACATGGGAAACAAGCACGGAGATCCTCGTGTGTGCCATCAGCTGCTCAGCAGCAGCCGCCATGTCAGTATCTGAGCCTTCAGGGACCCAGTACAACCTCACAAACAACCTGGAGAGCCCAAAGCTCGACTGTAACCTTGCCCTTTGCCAAAATTTGAGGAGTCTCTTGGGGAGGAAGTGAAAGAATAGCAGCACAGCAGGAGGGGGCTGCTGACACACAAAGGAAACACAAAAAGCCAGCATGGGTGCAAAGAGCATTTTGCTAGAGAAATTACAACTTGAAAGTATTTTTGTTGAAGACAAACAAAAGTTAAAGTCGCCTCTGGACAGAATGGGGACCTGGGACTAGGACCTCACAACAGACTTTACTCTGGAGGGAGCTAGAGATGGCATCAGAGAGTATCCACACGAAACAAGAACATCTCGCCTTCCTGCAGGCTCCAAACTTCCACCCTGGCTTGCTTTAAGTAGGCATCATCTCCCCCCACTTCCAGGAGATGCTCAACTGATGTAATCAAGGTCTCAAAACCTCTCATTGCCCTACTCGTTCAGGAATGGATGCCTCTTGCCTCATTTCCCCTTGGCAGTCCTGTGGCACACTCCTTAACACGATCCGAGAAACGAGAAGAACCCTCTCCTCGGTAAGGGATGTCAGGTGCCAGGCAGCCTGCAGCTCTGCAGCAATTCTGTCAGGTCACCCAGTTTGAAAGCAAACACAATTTCCCTAAAATGGACAACTCCTACTAAAATTTTTAATAACACATATTTCACTTCCAAATAGTCTCCATAGCATCCATTTGTCTGCTTTACAGAGTTCCCTTAAAGCAAGCACTCCAGCACAACTCATCACTGAAAATATTCTTGTTACATTTAAGACTATGTAAGGTCTTCTCTTTTCTAAGCATGGATGAAAGGAAGCAGAGAGGAGATCCAGGGTCCAGCTTGACAAGAGCAAGAAGAGGGAGCACAACTTCTAATTCTTAGTTCCATGCTCAAGTTCAACAGTTATTCTAACAGATGCCATGTGAAGATTTTTAAAATAGAAGAGTTGCAGAATATATATACAAAAATAGAAAATTTGCAGACATCTTATTTTTTTAACTGACTAGAAAAGGGATTTAAGCCTGAGTTTGACACACAAAACTGATATACCCTATGAAAAGGCATTTTCAGGATATTTTACAATGTATATCATGTCCAGCCCAACTGACAATTCATACCTGCTAAAATGAAGACTTAAGCATTATCTTCTATGGGATTAAGGCAAAGAAACATCTTATCTAAAACTGATTCTTTGGATGACTAAAGATGCTTTTGATGTAGTACACTGAAAACAAGAACAGCGCGACCAGAAAATTCTCTGCATTGTTCCCGTCACTGCTTGTCATTAAACCAATATATTCCAAAGTCATTGCACAAGCACAGTAATGTTGATTGTTTTGCATTTCACACCTAGAGGTCAGAGATAGGATTTTGATCCAAGATTTTATGGATTTCGTTAGTTAAATGAGCCTTCTGTCACCAAAATCATTAGCAATCAGAACTGCTGTCTTCTTGTACTGTTTTAATGAGTAACTTATTAAGATATGCTGCTTATTCTTCCCATTATTTAATTTGCCTAATTCCTGAGTGGTTAATGTGACACAGCATAAAACTAAAGTAAAATAGAGTTTTAATTTCATCATGTTTTGGAAGTTTACAAGTGAAGACAAATCATAAAAGCAACTGAAAAGCTCAAAACCATTATGAAAAAGCACTTATAAAATGAAATGAGGACTTTGGGAAAAAAAAAAGTAATAAAAAAGTGACAGAGCCAAAGCATCGCAGAAAGGTACCTGTCAGCTGTATGAAGGAATAGGGCTGAGCTTTGGCAAACGCACTCACACTGCCAGTCACTCCCTTCATTGCAGTAATTGGGCCAAACCCTGGGGCAAGTACAAGTCAAAGCAGCTGTGCTTAATTTCTTTCCTCGCAGAATAAGTGAAGTCTATTACTTTGAGTTTGCCACAGGCAAAGGGTGCCCAGAAATGCTGTTACTGTGGGCTGCCTGGTACACAGTAGCTCCAACCCAGAGACCTGACCGTGAATGAGGTCTTGCTTTTAGGACCTTTTTGTGCTCTTTTCAGGAACTAGCATGGCAGCGTAAACGCAAGTGTCCAAATCAAAGCTGAGGATGGGACACTACATGGCAACGCGCTAGATGTCAGATTTCCATTAAAAGCATCCATGAGAAAGACTGTCAAATGGCAAGACGCACTTAGGAGTATGGGCTGTGGTCTCCTTGGGTGTTACAAAAGAAAAATAAAAAAAAAAGGACCGGAAGGGGCTGTGAAACATTTGGTGGTAGCTCAGTTCTGCCAGATGGGCTGGGATATACAATCTCATAGTCCATAATTACAGCTGGTCCTCACTTTCTACCTTAGCAGAACAGTGTTGCTGTCAACAAGATAAATTAAGCAAAAGGGGATAAGGGAAGGAATGGGGAATATCTTCAACCTTTAAGCAACATTTATTTAAAAAAAAGTACTTGCTGGCGATTCGCACTGAACATATTGATATGTTACGGTATGCCAACAAAAATAATTAGCATCTTCAAGGCTTTTTACACAGCCACAGCACAGTTGAAATGAAAACAGATTTCAGGAACCAGTCCAACATAAACACTGGTTCAAATATGCACGCTCACCTCTCTTCATTGGCACTGCCATTGGCTTCATTACGAGACAGGAACATAGAGCAATACAAGCCGGCACTGCATGGTTTCATTCCACTACACAACTCCTACTTTGCTGACAGCTCCCACCAAGCGATGGCTCAGGCAACATGTAAACAAAGATTGAAGCGTTGTCCACAGTTTGGGATACTAACAGTTATCACTCAGGTATGGAAAAAAAGTCCATTAAGAACCAGTGAACACCAATTCACGTATTACATCAGCTGGTAACCTAGTATATACTTTGGCAGTCACATAAGTGTCATTGGAGATATTTAGAAATGTTTTGGCCAAAGAAAATCTACAACATCAAAGCCGAACCTTAAGTCTTCAACTCAGTTGATACTTCTTCCTTAACAGAGCAACACAAGATAGTGAAGTCCAACTGCACTGAACAGCAAGTACAAGGTACAAAGTGATAAAATAAGCTACACAGCAGGTTGGGTTTTTTACCTTGAAAATAAACAGCAGTGATGATGTACTTGCTGGGGGGACATATCAAAAGTACAGCTAAAGCTTTACAAGTGGTATAGAACGAAGCTCTCCATGGAAGTGGCGAAGTTTCACAGCCAATGCCATACCTTGGCTGAGGAAAAAAAGCCATAAGCTTCTTTAGCAAACAAAGTATTCTCTGCTTTTCAAAACATGCAACAAGTTCATTGTGATGAGAAACCAACCAAGAGTTGGATAACTTACTTCACAGATTGGAAGGAGGAGACTAAAAGGACAAGAAACTAACATCTAGTATAGTCTTTAGTTCTCAAAAATAATAAAAAACCCCTGAGGTCAACGCACTAGCCAAAGATATGTGAGCCCAAACAATTAATGAACAGGAAAAGCTTAAAATTTACAAGTTAACTCCATGGCAAAATGCCTCACTTGACTCGCAATTAAGAATACCATCTTTAAGCTAACAGCTACCAACCAATGAGAATCAGCCTAAAAAAAACACCTAGAAAGTACAAATGCAGAGCAGATTGAAGATTTAATAATAATAGGTCCCTGGCTTGCTGATTTAAATCGGTTCATCCTGGGACACTTCAACATTATTCAAATGCAGTCACAGCAACATCCCGTTAGAGCACAGTTGAGCTGAATGACAATAAACCTGCTTTTTGGCTGGAATTTCCCAACAAATTTAGACTCTCGGAGAAGTGTCATTGGGATGAGGATAATGAAGTCTCACAGGCTCTTATTAAAAAAAAAAAAACCCAAACCAAAAAACCCCGCATTTAAAACAACATTACAGATTTAACAAGAACCCAACATTTTTAAACCCACCTACAGACAAACCCCCTCTGCAGCCAGAGAGACCAGATCTGACCTCACGGAGAGCTGCAGAGGTAGGAACACTGATTTGCCAGTTATTCCTTCTGGCAGCTCAAACCTTTAGCTCAGAGCAAATGGTATAAAATACATCAACAAGGAGGAAGGGGGGTGAGTGAAAACCTGAGTGTCTGCCTATCAACCCACACGGAGAAGCTTTGCAGCGGGTGGGGGGGACAGGAGGGAAGCTAGGCAGATCTAGAACACCAAACAGTCAAAGCAATCAGATTATTTTGCTAGCATCCCAGACTAATTGGAAATTAAACCAAGCGTGTAACAGAGTTAATGAAATACAACGTTCTGCTGCTTGAAACAGGAACCTCTGGCTTACCATCCCATTAAAATGAGGAGAAAATGAAGAAAAGGAGGAAAAATTAAGAGACACTGAAAAGATGCTGAGGAAAGGCAGCCTTCCCCACATAGCTGGAGGCTCCTACCCTCAAGAGAGCCAGGCACCACGTGATGTTTTTGAGAACAGAGAGGTGCTGATATTTTCAAAGAGCATGCTGAGCTTGCATGGCACCTTCGTGTCATTTAAGCACAGACTCCCAGGTGGGATATTAGGGGCATCCGCACGGATATGTGTTTCACAGGGCCACTTGTTTTCACAGCCACAGATGATGCTGTGTGCCTGAAAGGTCCCTAACAAGTACCAACACAGACAAGCTCTCTTTCCTGAGTACAGGACCCCTACTTCTGCTCATGTTAATTATCTCTTTCATCTACAAGCCCCCCTTTACTTCGCTTCCCTAGAAATGGTCTACGAACTATTAAAATGGCCCAAGCAGGCAAGTCAGAGCCTCTATGAACCTCTCACATCACTAATGCATGTAACGTGTGTGGCTTTAAATTAAAACCCTGGGAGACTAACACATCCCCAGTCTATGAACAGTCTTAGAAAGTAACAGGTCACCTGTTCAGCCTTAATTGTGACAGATTTCCAGAGCTCTGGGTAAGTCATTCATCTTCCACTAATTCCATTGCAGAAGGTTGTACTTTAGTGCCTAAAAGCCTGGAACCGCACTGCTGGATAAGCGATCAGTTCCTGACCACGTCCCGAAAATTGCCTGGGTGGGGAAGACCTCCTGCTGGCTTTTTGCAAGTGGAATGAATTTTTCTGGAGGTAGCAATGGAAGGGAAGTCAAAGTGTTATGCCTCCCACCACATGCTTGCCCTAACTGGTTTTTGCACTTCCCTGCTCCTACTATGCCCTGCAGAAAAATGCCACTTTGTGGCAGACTAAAACACCATTCCTGCTCTCGTGTCCTTACAATTAACACATTCTGATTTTGCAAGACAGGAGACCATACTTCCCCCAACTGTTGAACCTCTTGCAGTAGGTGGGCAAGAAGCTGTTCAGGGATGGCTCCAACACAAAGGGTTTCTCCTTGGTACGGCTGAGCCCCCCAGTGCAGGCAACTAAGATCTATAGGAAGCCACCAAGGGTCTGCAACCTGCTATGCTTCTTCCAGAAAGCACCATGGTCTGATCCCAGCCTGGATCAGGCACCTATCACATACCAGGGAGGTTTCTTTTGCAGGTTTTTTTGTAAGGCCCTTTGCAATTTTCCTTGCAGAGGTTCTCACCGGCACCACCCAGTGGCAAAGAGGGCTGTGTCTCATCCAAGCAGCTATTTAGAAGAGAGGCGCCAGCCAAGCGTCAACAAAAACCTTAGGCAGCCCTAGAAAGGGGGGTGCAGAGTTAAAAAAACATCATAGCCACAGCGTTTTGTGACAAATGGTGCTTGTCAATAGCTAGAAGTGTCTGTTCCGATCAAAAATGTAACATCCAGACACACGTCAACAGAATTCCCCAGCACTCTAATTGATAGTAGAGATCCTGGAATGATCTATTCAGCAAGACTAACGCTTTGGAAATTAGACACATACTGGTGGCAGTAATTGGAAGGAGACAGGTCTCTGATGGATGAATTTGTCAATTAGGCTTTATAAATAAGGAGTCTGGGAGGACAGACTCTGCGGAGTCATGGAAATTCATGCATTATTATACAAACTCGTTGCATCTCTCTGCCAGAGTGTTAGTATTCAAAAGGCAGGGAAAAGCACAGCTTCTACAGAAAATGCTCGAGACCAGCATCCCTCATCCACAAGCCTACCAAAAACAAACCAAGAAGAATCAGGTCCCACATACAGGCTTGAAATTCCCTCAGACCTGTTTAGGATGACAATCTGGAGAAAAAAACAGCTACTCAGTAAGTCAGACTGCAGCCTTCCTCTAGAGAAGCAGCTGCAGGAGCTCAGCCCGAAGCCTAAACTGGGTTTCCACAGGCAGAGTAAGCAGAGTCAGCGTGGCTAACCAGAAGCTGTGCCATCGATTACAGACAGCAGCTCTCCCTTCTCCCCCAGTTTAAATCTTTGCAGCCTGACTGCTGCAACACAGACACACAAGCTGGCTTCTGAACTCCCTTGGTGACCTCCCACATTGCCTCTTTCAAGCATCCCACCACATACATTAACACAGCCACTCTTTTATACAGTCTCCTCTGCAACCTCTACCTATTTAATTTCCAGCTTGCTACTGCTAGCTGTCTGTTTACTTTGCAAAAAGTGTTGCTCTCCCTCCTGGGCAGCCTCATGTAAACAGCAGGAACGCCCTATAAAGAGCCCCAAAGTGAAGCCACCACTCTTCATCAGCCCCTAAGCAATAGTCTCATTCACTGTAACATATCCAACACTGGGTAAACAAATTCCACCTACCAATGCCTACAAACGCCATCAGGTGTCTCCTGGAATGAAATATTATCTCCACCTGCAGCACAAATAGATTAAAAAAAACCCAAACCACACACAGGGCCAACACAGACACGACTGCGGGACTTCAAGATACAGCCTTCATTCTGCAACACCTAGGCTGAAAAGAAGGACATTTTATGGCCGGTGAGGCAGCCAGGGTATCTTGGAGGCAGCCCCCAACATGCTGCAGAGGCATAGCCCACAGCTTCCAGCAATATTCAGCTCCATACTAGGGTGTGAATTTTCAAGTCCTTACATCCTTCATGAGCAGGAATCATGAACTCATCCAGCAGTGGTGGTTCACTCCTTGTACTAGATAAAACATCAGCTGCAGAGGGGAAAACACACAGCTGTGAGAAGTCCAGGTTTCCCCATGAGGAACAAGTGCTTTCCTGTGCCTATGAAGAAGGTGATGTTCCACTCCCTGTTGTGTCAGAGAAGTCCCACATCCCAGACTGCCTCCCACAAAATCCTTTTGGGACTCGGAGGACCACCAACAGTTTCTCAGCAAGGGGATCATTTCTCAGCTTTATTACACAAAGAGGGATAAAATTCCTGCAAAGTATGCAGCAGAGGACAGTCCAGGAGGCACAAGCTGCTTCTGTTTCTAAACAGGCTCATTCCTCAGAACATGGTCTCAGAAAGACATACTGCTTGCCAGCTAGTAAGAAAAAAGAACAAAATGAGGACCTTCTTCCTCCGTAAGGTCATCCAGGAAGCCCAGACATACGCCCTGAAGTTCTGGCTGGCAGAGGAGGAACCTACATGGCTTGCAGTCACAGCAGGAGAGACAAGAAAGCACTGTGATTTATTTCAATAGGTTTTTAGTCTAGTCTGTGAACTACAGAAACTCAATACTGCTAAAGGGAATTCTGATTAGATCAAGATGGACCTCACCACCTGTGTTGCCAGAGCTCAAGAGATTCCCTTCATAGCGCAGGTTATTAAATGCTAAAGGAAAAAAAAAAACAAAACCACAAACCACAGGCACAACAAAAGACTAATTATATTCCACACACTGTATTTACTCATCAGCTTGTTATGTGATCTCAGTTTACTCCATATTGATTCACAATACTGTTTCTCCCAATAAACTGTGATGTGTAGATGGTGTAAAACATGACATATTATTGAACAGCACATAAGTGCTATGTCTATACAGCCCATGAAAACACAGGAGCAGGACAGCCACACCTGTGAAAGCTTTGATCCAGCACATCACAGTGACAACACAGAATATGAAGAAGAAATGCTACAAGAAGAAATTAAAAACCCAACAGCACCTAGAAAAGATCTGGGAGAAGGTGACATCAACCTAACTTAATCCATGTGAATACCAGGCAGATTGACAAGAAAACTATTCCATGGGTTAAAAGTTACCCTAGAAGGTCAAGGATTGAAAATATTTGGAGAGAAAGGTTGTTCCATTCAAATATTAGAAGACCAATAAGGCTTAAGATGGGTTTCCTCTTATGTTTTTCTGCTAATATTTACATTCCTGAAGAAAACCAAGTGCAGTGATAAAAGCCAGGAGGGAGCGAGTTACAAAATAAGGTGTCTAATGACCAACGGCTTTGGTTCTGCTTTACACTGCTGCCATCTCGTGGTCTTGCTCTGCATCACCAGGGCTCAGCGCTTGCTCCAACGATGAGCAGTCAGTCATTAGGTCCGATTCACAAATGTCAGAACAAGACAGTATCAGGAAAAAAGAAAAAAAAAAAGCTTGTCCAAGATTTCAGAGCGCCTCTGGCCATCAGCAGGTGCGTAACAGACCTACCTCTCTCACCCCACTATTATCTACTGTTGTTGGGTGTGAATGGTGTTCTGCAGTAATCTGCCATCCCGTGTATGAGGAGTACACAAAAATCCTGGGATGTCATACTGAAACCGTATTTTGTTAGAACAACATGAGGATTATGGGAGGACATGCTTTCTGAGTTGCGCTATACCAAAGTTACCAGCAAGAAAGGCCCTTAGGACTGAATAAGTCCAGCAGCACGCTAACAGCCCAAAGCAGCCAAGCCCTAGCTTTATACTCATCCAGACCCGGTTCTGCTGAGCTTCATGCAAGGAAATGCACAGCAAAAAAGGAGAAGGGTTTGCCTTAAGACAGCTCTGGGAAGAAATGAGGGTTCCCTCTATGGAGGCAAACTCTTCAGCAGGATCCCAAGTGACAAAGGGCAGCCACAAGCACATTAGGCCCATCTGTAAAATGAGATTAAAGACTCTGTCCACAATCAAACTTCTGCAGTGTAACCACCCAGTAACTGAACCATGCCCTTGTACGCGTTACTGGCCCATTGGCTGCACAAGGTAAGACATCTCAGATAACTCAGCTGAAATGTAGTAAGCCACCAACCCATCTGGTAACTTGCCATATATATCCATATCAATATATATGCAATTAGAAGTTTGAATTAATTCATCCAGGAGAAACTGCAAAGCTACCACAGAGATTTTTCATAAAAGGCTAGGGAACCACCAGACTCAGGTGTCAGTCCTTTAATCACAACTACAGCCAGCTCATCTGGAAGGGTGTAATCCTACAGCTGTTCAGAAGGTCACTGTATTACTGTATTTGAACAAAGGCCAGATCCTGACAACAAAAAGCCCAGATAAAGGGGGAAAGCACCTTGGCTGTGCACCTACAGCACCTCAACAGGACTTCAAAGCAATGCCCTGAACATCCCCAATCTCTGTTTGCACGATTCTATGATAATAAACTATTAGTCCAAAAATATGGAAAAAAAAACCAAACCCAAAACATTTCTGACAAGGTCACCTCCAACTTAATCAGACATCATTATGATGAGGGTGATTTGAGCTGATAGAAACACACACCCTGATCTCTACACAATTACAAGGCAATTAGCAAGCCACAGATGGAGTTGTTACTCTACCCAGCACTCAGCTAGAATGCTTAGTGTTTGCTCATGTGCTAGAGGCAGCCAATTACAAAACCATAATAAAACCCTTCTTGAAGACTATTTTTCAACAGAAGTTTTTTAGCTCCTGCTCAAAATCCTCATTTCTCAGAAAAGAGAACAAGTGTGGATTTCCTGTCTACAAAATTCTGCTTCATTAAGTGTCTAATGTTGCCTATTTCCACAAGTCATCAAAAGAGGAGAAACGTTTATAATATAAATATGAATGAGTTTCGATAACAGGTTGCAATGATTGAGATGCACCATTTACAAAGAAATAGGCCATAAGGATAGATCCATCTGTATCATTCTTTTCAGTAATCTTTCTCTTGATAGCCAGTACCAATACACACATTTTACTTAAAAAGAGCTTCCAGACAGAGCTGCATTCCACCTGATCACTGAGAAATACCTTAATGAATATCAACTTGCACACAAATATAACTTAACTGGCAAACACAACTCCTGGTCATCAGAACTCCCACTAGAGTTTCACATCAAGAAAGCAGCAGCGAGCTGGACGGTTTGACTAGGAAGATGAACCTTAATTAGGGGTGGATAGTTCCTGTACTTTTGAGGGAATCACTGTTCTGCAAAGGCATGAATTCCAAAAGGGACCAAAGCAATAAACTTAACTAGAAGGAATGTGTGTATCTACTAAAAATCATAACCAGATTAAATATTGTATTAAGTCAGCAGCTGTAAGAGCCCCAAACCTGGTAAAATCTCTCCCCATGCACCCTTGAAAAGCAAGAATATAATGCCCTGTCTACAGTAAAACCTGGGAAACCAGTACACTGAACACCAGCCACGTGATCCTCTCAAAGCCTGCAAATCTGAAAACACACCACAGGCCTCTCCTCTTCATCACTATCACTCCTCCAAATCGCATTCTCCTGCTGTGAATCCTCAGCTTCGGGAAGAGCAGGTGAGTACAACATGAGGCAGGTACTCTGATCCTGCACAGCTTCGGTAGCTGTAGAGCTCCAATCGATTGCAGCAGCTGCAAAGGTTTTGCTGTCGCAACCCATCCTCATGGGATGGGCTCAAGGAGCTCATTAGTTGTACTGATGTTTTATTAGGAATCCCTATGCTACTTTTGGTGGTTTATTTAGCAAATGGAGCATACACTGCCCTTTCGTATTTCTCCTCTTCTCTCCATTCGTTTAAGTCAGTATTAAGTTAATGTACTTTTGAAATAGATATCAGTGCTCTTATAACAGCCAACGGTTCATTTACCAAAACAGTTAGTTCCATAGAGGTCAACGAGCAGAAAGGGCAAGCAAAACCGTATTAATTTCTCCTGAAGTACCACATCTTTTCAGCCTGAGCTCTTCAACTCATATCCACGTGGCTATAATCAGCAGAAGAAAATTAAAAAGTTGGAACCAAGGCTAGGAGAAGAGTAGGTTATATCCCTGTCCACAGCACACTCCATTGCTGCCTGTGAGCTAGTGAATGCCAGGGGCCAGTATTTAAGTGGATCTAAGGCAGCCCAGTCAAGTACTTTCAGAGGCTGCAAGGCACACCCTTAGCATTAAATTAAAAAAGCAGGTGTTCCCCTATATGCCTCAAAATTGCCTAGACAGAGAGAGCATCTTCAAGTAGTCATCAATATTCATGCAGAAACCTGGCATAAAAAAAATAATCAGGGAGACATAAAAAAAGAACAGCTTGTGAAAGAGCTGGATATCAGAGGCAATAGGTGCCTATATCATCTGATAGCACCACAGCTCAGACTTGTGCCTGTGACAGCCAAACACCTTTAGTTTTATTGTCTTTAGACAGCCATAAGAAAAGCAATCAGCAGCCTTCACTCTCCTACTAAAGGGGCTGGTACCTTACCACCTGCATTTGACTTACCCAAACCTGCCCAAATTCAGCTATAACAGGACAGCAGTTTGCTTTATGTGGTTTGATTCATGCACCATAGAAAGAGCTGTTAGACTTGCCCTAATAATGTGATATTATGCCATTAAGCAAAGTCAAATCAGATCTGTGCTCTAAAAGAGCTAAAAAAGTAGCAGTCACATCCTTAAACTCTGAGTCAAACCGAGCTGCAGAAGTTTTCTTCCCTGCTAGGAGCTACGACGATATCGGTATGCTCACTGGATTCCAACAGATCACAGGAAAAAAATATTGAATGAAAGGATTATGCAGTGGGGCACTTCAATCCATTGTCCACCATCTTTTAGTTACAAAATAATAGTGGAAGATGCTTGGCATGGAAATGGACCCTTCATCAACTATGATGAAATACTGATTTAGTAGGTAATTTACTCCTGTGAAATTCTTGGTCTTGATCTCCACCTCTGCTCTGACGACTCGTTTAACTTTATTAAAAAGCATAAGCATTGATTTTTCTCCACTCATTACAGGCCAGCGGATTTATCTGCATTAGTGAATGAGTTCATCCAACCTCTTACTCCAAAAAGAGCCAAAGCCTGCAGGAAGGCAACAGCTACAAGCTGTCACCAAGGTAGCACCATCAAGTATTTCTTGCTCTTCTGACTCATCTGATCAGGAAGTTAAACTTTTGCTGCAGCGCTCCAGACAGGCAAAACAGGCAAAAGCCCAAACAGATCTAAGAATAGAAGGTATTTCCTATTTTCTGAGGCAACAACCGTTCTCTAAGTAATGCATTCATCACGGTGCATCAGTTGCAATTAAAAAGCCTTCATGTTTCTGATTATCTGCCCATTACAAACTCAAGCAATGCGCTGGAAGGACATATACTTTACCATGGGATTGGAGTCTGCAATCAGGTCACGCAGAGAATCCAGAAATCCTTGGTCCTCCACCATCTGGGCATTGATGTCATGCAGCTTCGCCACACAGACAGCTGCGGTCTTTCGTACATAAGGGTCTTCATCCTTCAGACACTTGCGAAGAGGCTCACACAAATACTCCGTGATCTTGTCCACCCTGATGCATCCCATTGTACGGACAGCCAGAGCACGGATGAGAGGGTTTGGGTCCTCACAGTCCTGCAAGGGGACAGAATGTGCAGTAAACAAATCTGCACCACTAGCCACCGATATCTTCCCTGCAGCCAGAATCAGGCTGTTCTTATTTCAAACAAAAAGCATTCTCTGATTACATGCTAAAAAAAGGCAATTATTTCAGATCAGGGACAAAAGGTGGAACTTACTGGTTCACAGAAACATCGTACACCATCAAGATGTTTTCAGGCTATGACAGCTTGTAAAATAGTAAAATTGTGATCTCGGTGTCCCTTGGTTCTCCCCAGGCAAAGCTTCTTTCAACATGATCTAGCAGCCAAATCCAAAGTACAGCTAAGCTAGAGGCAGCTTTCATCACCCAAAAGCTAGCCACAGGCAACTTTCAGACAGAATAAAATACTGGTTTCCAGCCTTACTGGTTTAAAGGAGAAAGGGAATATAATGGGAAAAGTCAACAATTAAACACAATGCAAAAGTCATCAAGGCCTATTTCTCACAGGCCATCAGTTTTAGACACAAGCATCCCTTAAGTTTGCAACATATGAAGCACTAGGCAAAGGCTACTCCAGAGGTGCTTTTCTGATGAGGAAAAAAACCCCCAAACAAACCAGAAGGGAATCTAACACTTTACTTCAAGCCTACGTAATTTTCCATACATCCAATCCATCTATGTCTCTGAGCAACACTCCTCCAAAATCAGCCTATAAAAGGATGGATGCAGAATGACCTACAAAAGCATAAGGTACATTTACCTTTCACTGTTTAAATTTCCTACAGCTGAAAAAACACCTGAATGCATCACTTTTAACGCATACAAGAGAAGCGACATCTCTTACCAGTGCATTCAACACCTTGAACTGTGAACTGCGTGTGAAGTGCTGAGCTAGTGCAGACTAGTGTCAACACTTTCTCTTTGCTAACACTTGTCCCTCAACTTGCCAAAAGGGGCATCAGACATTTCCTTGCATGGAAAAGCATGAAGCTGGAAAAGATCATGTTTGTTTTTCAGTCCATTCTAACAGAATTACACTTTAAAGATATGACAGACAACAATATTCTTTCCAGAGAGGAAGGTAGGGACATCTTCTCTGGCCAGAAGAGCAGACCTGCTCTCAGCCTAGGTCTTCTAACCTCTTTCAGCCTCAGGCACCACAACAGAAACTTAAAACACAATCAGATTCCCCAGTGTCTCAGATTTTATAATGCTCTAGGAGTCTTAAACTTTTCCTAAGCACTGGGTTTTAACTCAAATAACGTGGGACTGAAATAACATCTCCTAGATAAGGAGAGGCAACTTGACAACAGAATTAAAGGCAATACAGCTATCAGGCTGTTATTTTTCCAGCGAACCGCCTTTCAGTTTCACCAGAGATAAAGGTTTTCCACACAGAGCACAGCTGAAACATTCAAACAAGAATTAGATATCCGTATGACAGAGATACTACAAAGGCTGGAAGATGAACAATATAAAATCTGTTAGTCAATACCAGAAGATTGTCTTTAATGATTAGTAAAATGACAGAAGCAGCTTTTCCTGTAGCAGGCTCTCTCATAATCACTTACAGGGGTGCTTGTCATCTCCTCTGCAATAACTAGTAGCAGCAAGTGAGAGAGAGGACCCAGACCTGTTGGATTCAGCATGCCAACTTCTTACTTTCTGCTCCTCTACAAGCACCCCCAGCCCAGAGACTCAAGTACAAAAGCAGAGATAAACAGCAGCTCACAAAGGCTAACGGACAAAGGACACGTGGTGACAGACACTGTGCTGGACTATTTTCTGATGAGCTGTGAGAGCAAGTTACCTTCACAAAGCTGTTGACAGCCATAATGGCCATATCTGGCTGACTTTTGGCGTAGTTCATCAGGTACAGGTAGACCAACTTCTTCAGCTCCAAGTTGTCGGTCTGCATGCAGTTCACAACATCAGGAAAGAGTGAGCTGGAAGACAACAGGAGGCAAGAATAGAGAAAAAGCAGTGAGATTGCACAGCATGCAAAGGGGACAGTAACAATATCAAGGAAGCCAGGAAAACTGGAGTTCCACTCTAGACACCCTGCTGTCTAATGAGAGGTCTTCCCTCCCAAAACAGCTTGCAATGGCTTTTATAATAGCTTAATCATTTAAATTCTTCTAGGGCTTTAACATTGGTCAGTTCTAGAAAAGGTGAAAATTAATTTTCTAAAAGTGTTTTAATTGGGGAGTTCACCAAACAAGAAAACTCTACCATGCCAGGCCTGGAAATGAACCCACAAGAAAAAAAAAGAGTTGCTTAAAAATGTTTTGGTAATGCGGGACACTTACAAAGAACCTGCCAAATTTCAGACTAGTAAACTCTGGAGGGATTAGGAGCTTAAACGCTGACAAGCTGAATTTCACTCAAATACCAAGCAGCAATCCGTAAACAGCACTGCAGACGAACACAAAGTTACACAAGGATATCTGCAGCTCTCAGGTATGCTGTAGAGATCTAAAGGTGAAGGGCAAGTGCTGTTGGCCAAAAAGATTGTTTTTTCTTTCTTCCAGTTTATCTGTTCCTTCATTCTACGATGAAGTCATGATGCTAAATTTGCAACATTATATTAATTTCCGTGGCAACAGACCACACTGCCATGAATCCAGGACTACTGCGACTTTATGGCAGACTCCAGTAACAGGAGAAGCTGGAAGGGAGAAAGCATTCACTCAAGCAAGTTTTTCTGGTTGCCTCAAAGACAGAAAAAAGTATTGGGGACAGTATTGCAGAAGGTAAATGCCTGTGTCCTTTAGTGGCTATGAGGCAAAGGTTCAATTTAAAAATCACTCATTTTAAAATGTAGCTTAAATTTATGCTATGACAAGTAAGGCTAAGAAGAACACTTGGAATTACCTTTCTAACACTAAAACCCAGGCTAGCAAGCAGTGAGAAAACATCATCTAAAGTGACATATAAAATGGTTGAATTCTGGATGGGTTTTTAAATAAAAAGGGCTAATAGGCACCTAGCTAAACCGGCACTGAAAACGGTTGTTTCTTTTGCTTTCAGTAACAGTTTCTCCTTCACAGAGAAACCTGTGACTCAGGCATAGCATATGCAAGGACACAGCCAGCCTCACTACCCAGCCGAGATGACAAACTCAGAGCTGTTCCATGGAGGTGTGTGCCACTACACCCAACAGACTCCCAGGAGAACCAGAGCTGCTACAGGTGCAGGAAAAGTTGCTTTTACCTGACATCCTTCCCCACGGTCATGGCTGCAATAACCTTCTTTACAGCTTCTTTCCTCTTCTCTTTCTTTTCATTATTGAGTTCAGCCTTCAGTTCAAAAATCTCTCCTGGCAGAAGACAAAACAGATTGAGCCTCTTGGGAGAAGAAAAGGATCTTGCTTTAGGGGTAGTTTAAAAGTGACTTTTTATTTTCCTGGCCTGTTGTTCCCATAAAACTGGTACAGCAACATGTGGAAGCTGCTAGACTTTACGGAGAACACAGTTCAATGAAAAGCAAAGCTGCGACACTCAGAGAATGATATGGGCTATAACTTGCTAACAAAAAAAGCAGTTAACAAGAACCACGCTGCGTTCTATGATTCCATGTTGCAGCTCTCCCACTTCTAGAACACTAAACCACATCACTGCAGCGTCTGTTTCTCAGAGGCAACTATTATATAACCAGGATGAAAAGATATTTGGAGGCGCCAGATCAGCGCCTGCAAGAAAAAGCTAACTTTGCTAGGAATTTTGCCCAGACTTTTTAAACTTTTGCTCATCATCGCCCGCTTCCTGCGAACGCAATGAGAAAACAGCAGACTGCAGTGTAGCTGAAATGCCGTGATACACAGTGGCAGAAACAGGAAAGCACAAATTTAGTCCAGTGGAATAAATTCCTTCCAAGCTAGAAAGACAGAGCTACTACTAACAAAAACAGAGAGTAACACAGCTCGCCTGGATTCTGAGGTTGCTGAAGCAGCCTTTCCCATGACACTAATTCTTCCAGATATTACTGTGTGGAAAGTCAGTTCAGGCTGGATCACGAAAGTGGCAAAGCAAGTTTGCAAAATAAAGCTGCCTTTTGCATGTGTTGCTTATCAGGCCTGTTCCAGACAGAGCACGTGGTGCGAGAAGGACAACACCTCCAGCTGACAGACAGCTTTCCCAAAGGACAGCGAGCAATACTCCCACTGGAAGCCACAGGCTGAGGACACATTACAAATATCAAAATATCTCCGGCAAAGTACATTCCAGCCCCTAACCTTCGATTCCTACACACCAATGCCACTTTATCAGATCAGCAGCACTAATTACTGAAGAGCCTGGCACAAAAAGTCCCACAGGTACTTCAAAAAAGAAGAGAAGTTACTGTTCTGAAGAACGCAGTGCAGTGACCACTTGTAATACCTCCTGCCTGAGAAAGAGATGCTCACATTACTCACACCGAGATGGTGCCCCAGAGCAGAGCTGAGCCAGCAGCCGCGTGCTCGCTAGAGCTCAAGGCTGGCCTCTTGCAGCCATCCCAGAAAAATGTGCCTGATACTTTAGGACCGAACTTACAGGTAGAGTTGTTCCTTAGAAAGATGTGAACTGCATTTGCTTAATTTATGAGCTCATTCTGAAGCTTAATGAAACATAAATAGATCAACACTGTAGTTTTTTCACTGGCATCAGAAACATTCAGCCATTCTGAGAAGGAGAGGTTAGAGCGAACCATTTTCCGCATCGACTGGAGAAAGGTGAGCAACATCAGGCTTAAATTGCAGCTAGCAGGAGTTGGGATAAACACTGTTTTGTTTAAGAACAGCTTAGAAAAAAAAATCTGCCTGGGACAATTTCAGCAGAGCAAGTCCTCCACTGAAACAGTTGAAAGGGTAAAACGTCCCCAAAGATCCTTTCCCGTCTTCCCATTTTTAATGGCAGCAGCTTGTCCTGAGGTGAGGTGACCACCACACCTACAGTAAAGCCAAGGGAAAGTCAAACGGAGCACTGAGGCTTTGAAGGAAGCAGCAATAGGAAATCCCATTATCTCTGCAACAGCTTAATGTAGAGATATACACTTATACCTTAAATATTAAATGTCTCTCAAGCAACTCAATCCTGTGATGCCCAAAGGAACAACCATCCTCAGTCTTGAACTTGTTAGTCCATAACTAAAACTTTGTCTCTGACCAGATCTGCACTCAAATCCCAATGTTTTGTTCTCTGATCCTTGAAGAAGCAGCGATTTGGATCATTTTGTGCATCACAAAACCATATAATACATCAGTTTTGTCTTTTGTCACCATGCGACCTACTTTAGAAGTTTCTCCCTGGATGATTAAGACAAGAAACAGGGACAGAGCTAACAGGAAAGCACAAGTTCTTCTGCACGCAGTTAAAAAAGCTGTGCAAAAATAGCCACCCACCACCTCCAATCCACTGCACCAACTTAACACTAACCTTTTTTATTGGTTGTGAAGTATTTGGAGTCCGTCATGGTTCCAGTTCCTTAAAACACCTGAGAATAATCATTAAAAAAAGAACAAGCAGTCAAACAGCATTCAGAGCTGACAACACCCAGTTTGCAAGGCAGGAACTCGGAGAAAGGACGGTTGGTGAGCGTGTAACGTAAAGGAGGAAGCAAATGCTTTACATCCACAGGCACAAGTTTCACAATCTTTGTTCTGCACCTGCTGCTGACATTACTTGGTGAACCCAGGGATTTAAAGGGCTCAGATGAACAATGCTAGTGAAAACACGACAGCCTGAGGTGGACGGGCTGGGAAAGCAGTAGTGCTCAGCCCAGCTTTTTAAACTCTCAATCTCGGAGGAGAAAAGGCAGTTTTTAACTCCTTATAATCAGCAGATCTTGACATGTTCTGCAGCTGTCTTCCCCCTGGATACACAATTTCATTTTCCAAAAAAAGCACTGCACATTTAATATCTCGACTGGAAGCGAGAAGTCCATGTTTCAGACAAAGGAAACCGTCAACCCCCCTTAATGATACTTTCCCGTGTTGCATCTTGATGGAAGGAACAATTAACCCTACTTGCAATACCCACCCCGAGGCCCTGTCATTTATTTCCCTTCTTTTGTTCCCGGGAGATGCAAAGCAGTTTGTTGTTTTGTTTGGGTTTGGTTGTTTTTTTTTTTTTTTTTTTTTAAAAAGAAAAGCCATTACTTTTCAGTTTTCTCAAGCTTGAAATTGAAATCTTTCCCTGCCAAGACCTGACATCCCACCTCTGACACACACACAAGCGTATTATTTCAGTGCTACGCTGCACTTTTGTGGACAGGACTGAAAAAACGCTGCTGGGACAGCAAGTGCTTAGCACAGCCACGAGAATGGTCTCACCAGCACTTTTCTTGCTCCGCAGAACCAAACTGTTAATACCTTAGAATATAGGGATGCCCAAACATATGTGGATATTCATCATTTTATTCTTACAATTGCCAGCTCTGTGACAAACGTGACTCAAACAGTTTTCAAGTACTGGCTGAAAACCAAGCATAGGAGTGGGCAGTTTTACTGGTTTTGATGAAAGTCTGCATCAGTGCTAAGAACCTATGACCCTAAAACCATCCCAAAAAAGGGTTTTCCTACCTCCTTCCTCCTTTTTTCTATTTTTTTTTGCCCAATTCCCCTTTTCTTGTACATACTTCCATGGCCTTAAATGCTACCAGCAAAGCAGCAAGTCATCTGTTCCCTAAATGCTGCCTGTCTTGCCTCTAAACCTCACAGGTCTTGCTGGCTCAGCAACAAAAGGACAAGCTTAGCTTTGAACTCCAAGGCACTGCCCAGCAGTGCAACCAGCTTGCTGTCTCTTAACACTTTCCTTCCTCATCCCTTAACTAACCCCAACACCACTACCACTCTTTTTCTCCCCCCCATCCACCTTGATCAATTTAATACCTCAGCAGTTAAATCCCCATCAGCAGCACCTGAGGGGTACTGCCACAATTTCTACCACCTTCAACGTGCTCTACAGCATGGCAATGCAGAGCAGTTGCCGTCTTGTCCAACTGCCAAGCAACCAGATGAGAAACAACCTGTTGCTTAGCCCGGTTTCCCAGAGCTCCTGCCTGCCCTGTACCTGCGTGGTTACCGCCTCATCCCAATCAGGCAGTATTACTGGGTTTGGTTTGATTTCTCTCCCTTTCTGCTCCTGCCAAGCTGGAGAGCAAACTATGCCTGGGGAGAGCTCTGGAAGCACGCTCGTCCTGCAGGAGAGGTTTGCCCTCCTTCCAAAACAGAGGCTGGGCTGGGAAAGCCGCATGAGCCACAACATTGCAATCTTTCCAGCAAAAAAGTCACAGCGTCACAAAAGAAGAAGCTGTTGTGGGCCTTGTTTTATAATTGAAAACACAGCCCGTGTTCAGCTGCAATGTTACTGCTGACACAGTCCTTCGGATTTGAGCCCAGCTTAAAAGATGACTTAAATGTTTTCCTCTATGAGAGTATTTGGCATGGTGCCATGCAAAAGGCATTGAACATCGCCTTGCTGTTCTTTGTTTGCATTATATGTGGATTTGTCAACCTGGATCATACTTCCCAGCTGAGCGAGTCCAGTGTTGTTTTAACAGTGGCCAGAGCAGCAGATTATAGAGAAAATCCAGGAGGAAAAAAAAAAACCCACCATACACATCATCCCAGTTGCATAAAGCTACACAGAAACCTTGCTGAACTTCAGAGGTGATCTTTAAACCCGAAAGCAGGACATTTCACTGTTTTTCTAACTTCAGATCAGACTTGGAAACATGAAGAATCCTAGAAACACTCAGACTCAGATAAGGCTAAGCACAGCACATGTATTTACAACCTGTTTTGATAGATGTAAACAAGATCTGACTTAGGTCAAAAAGCAAACTATCATATTCCAAGTGCAACACAGGAGAAAGCTCTTTTTCTCATGAGCACAGAGATTTTTGCTTCATGTATGTCAGAGCTTGCTTTGCACATTGTTCAGAGACAGCTTGCTAGCAGTACTGAGTATTATCTCATCCACTAAGCAAACTCAGCATGGTTTACAGCAAGTCCCAGATGAAGGCCAAAAACAAAATAGCCCAGATAAACAAATAGCAATGTTTTAAATAACTCAAGAAAATGCCAGCTTCTTGTACACAAATCTAAATTGGAGAGAGCCAAGATAAATTACCACATCATGAACATCCTTGGTTTTTAGGAGAAAATCTACATCAGATTGCCCCCTCCTTACTATTGTTCTGTGTCTAGCACTTGCTAAGGTGGAAACAGGTAAGAGGTGTTCAAGCTGACAGCAAAAGGCTCCTGTTCCAACCCCAGCAAACAAGAAGAGATGAAATAGAAGAATTTCTCCAGAAGCTCTGGCAATGCTTAATGCTATAAGCATTGGCTTGACATTTAAATGTAGACTGAACCAAAAATATGATTAAATGAAAAGACTAAGGAACCATCATAACCAGAAAGATAAGCCTCTTCAGCCCAAAACCGCACAGAAAACTAGATCCTGCATCTGACCAACACCCGCTTTGCCCCACGCATGACTCCAAATGACAGCCTGACCAGCTCCCCACCACTGATTTCACATAGGTGTGAACGGGAAGGTGGCAGGTTTAGGGCCTCAGTATTGATCCAAGCTCCCTAGCATTGAAACAATCCAGTGCCGAACCCCTAAATCTCTAAAGTGATCCCTGCTTTAACCTGGCTTACACTCCAGCTGGTGCCACCACCTCTTATCTGCACCCATTTTGCCTGCAAAGCCTCTCGAGTAGGTGCATGATAGCCCAAGCGTGGCTCAGGGCCACCGGAGCATCAGGAAACTAAACAGAGCGGCCGAACACGGATGGCAAAGGGAAAGCAGCGCCTCAGCTTTAGAAACCCGCAGCATGTGAGTTTAGAAACAGCATGTGCTAGGGGTAGATAATTTGCTTCCATCTTGGGGATCAAACACCTCTTTGGTGCTCCCCACCCCGTTTTCAAATGCCCTGTGGTTCCTATCACCTCCTCACTCCTCAGACCCTCCGTCCCAGCTTTGCCGCCAGCCCCCGACACGCCACATGCCTCCAGCCTCAGCCCACAGCAGGACTCTCAGCCCCTCCACCACCCGCAGCACCCACCCACTCTCCTCCCAGGCATCCCCAGCCCCCTCAAACCCCCTGCCCACCAGCCTTCCCCCCTCAGCAGCATCCCCCAGACCTCGCCCAGTATCCCCCAGGTGCAGGAGCATCCCCCACCAATCCCAGCTCCCCTCCCCTGCGTTCCCAGCTCCAGCGGCTCTCCCCCAGTGCCCGCCCAGTCCCCCTCAGCGCCCCAGCCCTCATCCCTGCCCAGTCCCGCCAGCGTCCCAGTAACTTGCTCTGCTCCTTCCCATCCCACCTCCCTTCCCCGGTCCCACCAAGCCCCAGCCCACCCCCCAGCGCCCCCACCTCCAGCACCCGCCCTCCCACCGCACCCCCGACCAGTGCCTCCCCCCAGGGCCCAGCACTCACCCCCGCCCAGTGACCCCACGGCCCAGTCCCCACTCCCAGCGCCCACCCCTCGCCCCCCCCCCCCCAGTGCCCCTCCCAGTGCCCCCGCACCCACCTCCCCAGTCCTCCCAGTGACTCTCCACCCGCTCCCAGCACCTCACCAGTGACCCTCTCCACCCTGCCCCAGTACCCCGCCAGCGCTCCTCACCCCCTCCCAGCGCCCCACCAGCGCCCCTCCCCACCCTATCCCCGTCCCCCCTCCCACCGCCTCACCGGTGCCCCTCACCCCCCCTCCAGCGTCCCCTCCCAGCGCCCCTCCCCACCCTATCCCCGTCCCCCCCCCCACCGCCTCACCGGTGCCCCTCACCCCCCCTCCAGCGTCCCCTCCCAGCGCCCCTCCCCACCCTAACCCCGTCCCCCCTCCCGGTACCCCACCAGTGGCCCCCCCCGTGCCCCGCAGCGGCTCCCCCGGCCCCACTCACGGCGGCGGGACGGACACACCGCTGTGGGGGCGGCGGCGGAACCGGAAGCGGAGCGGAGGGGCCGGGAGGACTCGCGAGGAGCGAGAATAAACCCTCCCCCGCCTAGAGCGGCCGCGCCCCTGCCACCATAGAGGGGCGCGGGCGGAGACAGAGCGCCGTCCGCGCCGCGCTTCCGGGGGGCGGTGCTCCGCTGCGCCAGGTGGGTGCCCTGCGGGGCGGGGGCTCCCCCTGGCGGCGGGGCGGGGCGCAGCCGGCGCCATGGCGGAGCTCGGCGCCCACCTCACGGCCGCCTCGGCCGGCGACGACCGGCCCTCCATCTTCGAGGCGGTGGCGCAGGACAGCCTGATGGCCGCCGTGAAACCCGCCCTGCAGCACCTGGTCAAGGTAAGGGCGAGGCAGGCCGCAGGCCTGGGGCGAGGGGAGGGGAGGAGAGGAGGGGCCGGCGGCGGCGTCCCCGTCCCCGCAGGCCTGGGGGCACCGCGCTGCGGGGAGCGGGACGCTGAGGTGAGCGGCGTCTTGAGTGAACCGTCTGTGGGGAAACTGCTGCAGGGAGGGGCCCTGGAGAGGCTGCACAGCTCTGTGCCGAGCCGTTCATCGCCAGGGTTGACCTCTGGCCAAGCTCCCGAGATAGCGTGACAGTTTTGACCCGCCCAGCTCGCTTTATGCACTGGAGGCATAATTTATAGCGACTGTAATTTAGCACATTACTCCGCTTCCAGTTCCTTCTGTTCTGTGTCCCTTTTAATAGGTGCTTGCTGAGTCTAATCCCGGCCGATACGGCTTCCTCTGGCACTGGTTTGATGAGATCTATGTCCTTCTGGATTTGCTGCTCCAGCAGCACTATCTGGCCAGGTGCAGCGCCTCCTTTTCTGAAAACTTCTATAGCTTAAAGAGGATACCGATAGGAGATTGCAGACAGCAGCCTCTGGCCACTGCTGGCCTGCCAAAGAGGCAGCACTGGAAGTCTCTCCTCTTGCTGGTTCTTGTTCCTTACCTGAAAGGAAAGCTAGAGAAA
Organism: Aptenodytes patagonicus; assembly: GCF_965638725.1. Taxonomy (NCBI): domain Eukaryota; kingdom Metazoa; phylum Chordata; class Aves; order Sphenisciformes; family Spheniscidae; genus Aptenodytes; species Aptenodytes patagonicus. Next base: position 5,902,242 of record NC_134965.1, read on the forward strand.
CTGGTGTCTAGCCTGAGGGAAGAGGATGAGTACTCCATCCACCCTCCATCGTCGTCCTGGAAGCGCTTTTACAGAGCCTTTCTAGCTGCCTACCCCTTTGTAAACATGACCTGGGAGGGCTGGTTTCTTGTCCAGCAACTGTGCTATATCCTCGGGAAAGCTCAGCATCATTCACCCATGCTGAGGCTGGCTGGCGTTCGCCTCGTCAGACTGACTGCAGAGGACATCAAGGCCCTGGAGAAGAAATTGGCTGGAGCCACCTCAAGTCAAACACACAGGTATGTCAGAACATGGCTTAGCCGCTGCTTTCTAGAGGGTTCTGTAGATGCGTTAATTTGGAGATGATGCTGCAAGTAAAACTGTCTTGTTCTCCAGAAATTCTTCAAGATGAAGTTTACCTCTGGCAAAACGTGCTCCAAAAGGGTATATCGTTAGTGTGAATAAGGAAACAAGTAGCAGGGATTAGCTTCACATGATTTTGTGGTAATAAAATTGCAGTGTTGGTGGGGGGGGAGGGGCGGGGTTGGCACTCCAGCCTTTATCCTGTTCAGTCTTCACCTGCACTTTTCTGACAAGGCAAGTAGACTGCAACAATATTGCTAAAAGGACTGAAACTTAGCTCTTTGATTTTTCTGAGCAGCAGCTAGTCATGACCATGCTTAATGTCCTGTAAAATGATGATCCATGAGTGAAATGCTCTATGGTCCAGGTCCCCTCAATCCAAACTCTTCCAATTTAGACTTCTGAACAAAACAGGACTTGAAGCTTTCTTAAAATACAAAGAACCTGAGAGAAACATCCTAGCAGATGCCTCATTACAAACATGGGATACGTTGACCAACTTCCTTAGCATTAAGAAGCTGTATGAAGCAGTGACTGACTCCCCAGGTCCTTTTTGCGTTGGTTTGCAGGTGGACAAACATGCAGTAGTAACGATTTCTCCGTATCTTCTCTCTTTTACAGCATTAAAACACAAGTGCAGTCAGCAGCGAGGAAAGCGTTGGGTGGCATCGCCTTCTCCCTGTCCACCGGGCTGTCCGTCAGTGTGTTCTTCCTCCAGTTCCTGGACTGGTGGTACTCCTCAGAAAACCAAGAGACGATCAAATCTCTGACAGCGCTCCCTACTCCTCCACCCCCTGTACACCTCGACCACGGGGCCAGCTCAGCTCTCTTACCCAAACTGAAGACCGTGTGCCCTCTGTGCCGCAAAATTCGCGTCAATGCTACCGCCCTGTCCACATCTGGCTTTGTGTTTTGCTACCGCTGTGTGTACAGTTACGTGAAGACTCACCAGCGCTGCCCGATCACAGGCTACGCCACAGAGCTGCAGCACCTTGTCAAACTGTACTCTCCTGAGAGCTGAAAGGCCTGCCCTGGGCTTTCAGAGATACGTCTCTGAGGCTAGCAGCTGGGTAGCAGCGAGCTTAAATTCGCCCCTTCTTATGTCCCATAGAACACTTTTGACCACTACAGCTCATCGTTGAGCTCTAAAGCTCCTTTGAACTTGGTGGTACAGCAGAGCTTTGCTGCCTTTGTGAATTCTGGTAGGGCTCTCCCCGTTGTTTATTAGCTGCTCAAACATCCTCTGACAGTTTCAGAGGGATCGGACAGCCACAATCTGTCAGCCAGCACAGAGATGCCTTCAAAGACCAACCAAAAGGGAAGAAACATTGATTTGGATAAGAAGAATGCAGATGTGAGGATCAAAGAGCGTCCCTGGTAAAAGCCCTGCTCGAGGGCATGAGCCAGCAAATTAAAGAGGTAGGGAAAATTCTCTAGGTGAGTTATTCCTCCCTTAGCAGCTTCCCAGGCGCTCGTGCTGCCCGGGGCGAGCTCTGGCACCAGTGCTTGTCAAAGAGGTAGAGACAGGCTTAAACCTCTCCTCTGATCGTGCTATTCTTAAGAGTCTCCCTGCGTTTTCAGGCTACTCACCTCTGAATTGCGAACATCGCACCCCTAATTCCCATCAACAGTTCTAAATTAAGACTTTCCTCTCTTTAAAGGAACAAGGGGTGATGTGTACAAACAAGGATACAAGAGGGAGGTTACATTTTCTGCACAAGGGAGAAAAATGACAAACCAGATTAAAGCAGCAACTGTGCCAATTGATGAGAGTTGGGTTTTGTTAAGTCTTTGAATCTGTTATTATCTGCTTTCATAAAGCAAAATTGTTTCTTGATTGAGAACCTAACTTAGTTCTTTTCTGAGGATTGGAAAAACAGAGCTTACTCCTCTAGGGGCTCTATTTACATATGGGAGACTAGACTAAAACTGCTTTCATCTTTGCAGATGATGATAATGGATGTAAGATTAGTATTTTGTAGGCTGGGAATCTTTAACGTCTATGTTTAAGTATTACATTGCAATTATTCCAGTCCCAACCATGTAGCACATTCATAGCATAAGAAAGCATCCTTTAATTGAACAGAGGAGAAAAGAAAACGTGTGTGACGTTATGGCTGGTTCTTGCTTGACACCTGATTTTTCACGGGGAAGGTTTTTTCCTGACTCGGCTCTAGGGAGCAGCAGTTCGCTACTACCGAGTAGTTCCACTACTCATCACGGTGACTTTGCTTATAGAATATGAAGAGTAAAGTTTGCTGCACGAAGTACAAGGTCCTTCCAGATTAAGAGATACGTTCTAACATTTAATCCACTGAACCAGTCATCTCATTTTCCCCCCACTTTAGCTCTGCTTCAGAAGATAAAAATCGCTAACATCCTCCCTCACCTGCAAGCAAGAGAGCAAGGTTATTGAATAACGTGAGAAAATACAGTAATTTGCATCCTCCCGAAGATGCTCTGGAAAACACCTGTTGTAACAAATGAGATTTGTCCCCGACGCTTGTCTTACTATCTCTATACAACTTCTGCCTGTGCCAGTATGAAATGATAATAAACTGTCTCATTTCTCCTTTCTCCAGTAGTTACGGGATCCATAAAGACACTTCCTTTAGAAAGCCAGTAAGAGCACACACATCTTACTGGAAAAGAAATCGCATCAAGGTGTGAGATTTTCCGAGATTTCAAATCACTCTTAACATAGCCGGCTTTGGGCTGGATACTAATTCACATCGCTTGCTACATCAGTTTTGCTTCATACACAGAGATCATCCCTGTGAAAAACCAGCATCCAAGATGCTCCGCTGCTGCTGGACGGTCTTACAATAACCTGTCTGATTAGACAGACGGCGGCCTGATTGTCTCATTGACTCTAGTGCAACCGCTCATTTAAATAAGGGCTGAAGGATTTGCCTGACGAGTCAGTTTCAGGATAGGTTTATTTTCCTTTTATCCTTCCTATACTTTCCAAATTATCTGTCTGCTGCTCAGTGAGGAGCTGGGCAGACCTGGGACAGAAGACTGACCGATGCCGACTCACCCGCCAGCACTGCAGAGCTCTTGGGCAAGTTCTGCACCATCCTCCCCTCTAGCCCAGAAGGATTCACCAACTGCTGGACAGCACAACCGAGTTGCCTGCACGCACGCCGCTCCAGGGCCTCTACACCTCCTTCTCCCAGAGTTAATCCCTCTTCCTCTCTCCAGAACGGCCACCAGATGCCCGCCTGCCAGGCCCTGGCTGCCTTCCACTCCACCTCTCCCCACACCACGCTGCGCAACGCCCTGTCCCTGCCAAACTTGGATTTGGCCAACTCCACGGCAGCTCTGAGACCCGCACAGAACCACCCACATCTAAGCCTCACAGTTCCGAACAGCTGTAATTACTCTTGGAATATTAAATTGCTCTTTAATGCCTAGCTGACTAACAGGCGTTAAGCCCACAATGGTGACAGGCTCAGCAGTTACCTGGCAGATTTTATTGTGTTCCTGCAGATGGCTGCAGAATACCAACTTGGATTTGACTGCTTCTTCTAACCCTCCTGTCCTTAGTAGCCAAATACATACCCATTTATCAGGTTTATTGCTCTAAAACAAACCTACGAAACTGATCCGCGTTATACAAACATTCCTGTTTATCTACTTTTTAACTGTAATAGTGTTACTAAAGCCATGACGGTCTAAAGACAGACAAGAAAAGATTTTTTCAAGGAACACCAACTTTATTAACTCAACCTTTGGACTTACATACTGATTTGTGACTTCTATACGGTCAGGTATCATTTATGCATTCAGGATGCTTTGTTCTGTTGCTTAATACAATTACATCAACATTAACAGCAGCACTGGAGTTGCCCAGTACATTACTGTCAGAACTTGACTTTGCAAGTCTTTTAAAAATGCTTAGTAAACCTCAACTCATCTAGACACTCTCAAAAAATTAGTGCATTAGCAACTGAGTTGCTTTCCCTACTTCTTTAACAGAAATCACATGGCTTCTGTTAAGAGAAAACCACCATAACTATACTCCTAGGTACATATTCCCCATAGAAGCTTCCTTCTCCACAGGAAGAGAGAAATGAATGTAAAGCTGCCACCAAGACCTGGAAGAGAATAAGAACTAGATTAGAGAATAGCTCCGTATCTTTTCCTGTACTTGCTTGATTAGCCCAGCCTTCCCCCCACCCCCCACCCCCAAAAGGGCTGCACTTCATCCAGAGCAGAGCGCCAGAGCCAGGCCTGACACCACAACTCGCTTCCAAAAATACTCCTGCCTCAGCACTGGCAATCACTAGATAAGACAGCTGAACCAACTGCTAAGGAGGTGTCTACAGGACAGACAGCTCAAACTCCATTTTATGGAGCCTGCATTGCATTTACAAACGGAGAAGATACAGTGGCAGAGTATCTGGAGTTCCGTAAGCCATGTCGCACAGAGGAGAAAAAACAAGAAACCCCTCTCACTGCAAGCTCGGTACTAAACCCAGCAGCAGCAAGACACACGAATCCAGACAAGTATTTGCACTACTCCCTTTTCAAATCAAGGTTTTGATTTTCTGCCGGTAAAAGAAATTGCTAAAAATTCTTAATATTTTTTCAATATTTTTAGGGTGCATCAAAAAGTTTCAAGAAGCAGCAAAGCTGTTTACTCTAGATGAGCTTAGCCTAAATAAGCTCAGAGAGAAGATTACGTGATCATGCCCTGGTCAGAGCAAAGACACAAAGTCTCAGCAATACCAGTTCAGACTATACTTCGCTCATCATTGCTTTGGGCAAATTTATTTCCGTTCATTAAGGAGCTTGCTCCCAAGTCAGGAACTAGAAAAGTTTTTTTTCCTAGAGGAAAAAGCAAACACACACACACCTCCCCACCCCCAACAAACACAGATTAATTATTTTCAGGATCACATGGCTTTCTACAGGACAGTTTGCAATAAGTTAACACTGACCCTTGGGAGATGAGACCGGAGTGGCTGTTACACAAGCCTGAAAAACTGAGCCCCAAGTTGCTATTTCTACCTTCCTGTACCCACCTCTGTCGCAACAGCAGCACGGAGGCGGCGGTACTTTGCACCATCAGTACGGAGGTAGTCTCTCCATGCAGAGCTTGTTCGTTCAGCTGTGTGCAGGACAAAGCCATGTTGGTTGAGTAACGCAGGCAAAGGCTTTCCATTTCCCCTTCCCAAACACCATTAGCTAAGCCAGCAAAACCCCTCTTTTTCCTCCTGACACACCCATACACATTGGTCCCTTTTGCTGCCACCCCACAAGGCGGAAGAGACTCCAAATAGGCATTAATTAAAGCTTTGGCTGATCTGCAAGCATGCAACAGATAAAAGGAGCTGATTTAAGTTTTATGCTCATCCATGAATTAAGTGTTTGGTTTTTTCTCCTTATCTCCTAGTGTTACAGATAACAAGGGGATGAAGCACATTTAGCAGGGGAGCAAAGGAAGGGAGGAGGGGGACATCTCTGATAGAACCAAGCTGGAGCTAGGGAAGGTAGGTCACAAGTTGGGATTCCGAGAAGCTCAAGGAGAGCCAGTACCAGGCAAAACCAAGAGGAAAAAAAAGTCATACCTTAAATGTTGCTGAAGTCAGCGGCTCTCCAAGGGTCCAGAGGCCTACTTTGATCTAGCCCTTCCCTCATGCCACCCATTTGCACCCTATTTCTCATCTCCCTCCTTGCATTCCCCCCCTTGCAGCCCTTCAGTCCCCAGATCCTCCGCCCCTGTCCACCCAATCCCCCTCAGCCCCCAATGCCCTGCCCTGCTCAGCCCCCTGCATCCCCCTATCCCCCAGATATCCTGCCCCTGTCCTGCTCGTCACCCCCACCACCCCTTCAGCCCCAGATGCCCTACCTCGGTCGGGTTCACCCCCCTCAGCCAGCCCCCCCCCCCAGCACCCTCTCTGCCTCTCTGGCCCCGGCCCCCCGCATACCGAGCCCTCGGCTGCCCTGCCCCGGTCCCCCCAGCCCCTCCTCACCCCCCAGGCACCTCAGGGCCCACATTCCCCAGGCCCTTCAGGGCCCTCCACCCCCCCCGCCGCCGCCGCCCCCAGGCCGCCCTCAGCCCACCGCGCTCCCGCAGGCCCAGCCACGCCGAGGCGGAGCTAGCCCGCCTTTGCCCCACCCCCCCGGTGGCCAACAGCCAATGGCAGCGCGCGGCACTGCCGGCGAGGCCGGGCGGGCGCTAATAGGAAGGCGCGTTAGCGGAGCTCGGCGCGGCGCGAGCGTTTCCCGCCCTGAGGAGCCGGGGAGGCCCGGCCCGGCCCGGCCGGCGGTTTTTCCCTGGCGGAAGCCGCCGCCGGAGCCGTTTCGCTGTCTTTCTTCGGTTTCCTCAGCGACGCGACTTTGCCGAGCCGAGGCAGAAGGCGGTGACAAGTCGCTGCCTCAAACGCCGTCCAGTCCTGAGGGCCGGGCGCTCCCGGCTGCACGTTGTGTAGCAACGGCTCCACGACAAGGGGCAGCGTGACGAGCGCGGTATCGCCGTGAAAACAACGAAGAGGAAAAAAAAAAAGAGGGAAGAAATTAAAAAAAAATATGTGGGAGAAATAAAGATGTTCCAGCAGTTGAACAGAAGGTGCTTTGGAAGGAAAAGTATCATGATTTAATATAGGAGTTGAAATAAAACGCTTGCTTGTTTAGGGCCAGATGGGTAAATTCATCCTGTTGTTTTAAAGCAGAAACTCGGTTCCTCCTGGTGGGCAGCAGTTTGCAAGAAATTGCTGCGTAACACGCACGCCTGTTCGGGAGATGTATTTCATGTGGTTTTCCTGGGGAGGGGGTTTCTGACCCTGCCGGGCGCTCTTTTGTGCAGGATCAAGAGGATCCAGTCTGAGGGACAAAGACAGCCCCGTGACGTAGTAACTACGTAAGGAGACTTGGAGTTCAAGGAATAAAAGCTTTTTTAACCCACCCGTTCACCTTGTGGGTTTCATTCTGACTCTGCGCAGCCCACGGAGGAGAAATCTGCGAGGAAGGTAAGGAAGTCTTCAGTAACCGGCGGTGGGCACCATGAAAAATTCAACTGGGAAAAACTGTGCTTTGTAATGAGTAAAGAGAAGCCCGGGACACCAGAATGGAGTCTGGAGGGGGATGAAGAGAAAGGAGAGGACAAGGGGCAAAGCAAGGAAGGGGGGTATTACACCGGCTCCTGCCAAGGGGGTTGAGCGGGAGACTCTTATACACAGTATAGAATCAAAAGCTAAAAAGCATTTTTACTTTGTGCATGAAGCTGTCATCCTGCCCACAAACAGAATGTTTCGATTTCCTTCCTGTTCTGCAAGCAAGTTTCCACAATCTAGTGCTAGCTTGCTCTTTTTCCCCACTATTTCATTTTCTCTCATCTCCCCTCAAAAAAATACACGACTTCGTTGAGCTGATACCCAGGGCACGCTCAACCACTGCTGCACGAGGCTTCTCAAGGCTTTGCAGTCAAGCCCACAACCTTCCCTGTTCTCAGTCTTCTCACTATTGCCCCAGTCTCGGTGCTTTTGCCGGACCCAAGGAGGGAGGCGACACTGAGGATGCTCCAAAGTGGCCCCCTGCGTGGATCACTTCCATGGGGAAAAGTTATGAGAGTTTTAACCCATAACTTTAATTATTTCAGGCGAAAGTTGTATATGGGCATGATTTCAGTATAAAATTATTACCTTTTGTGTGCTTTGTCGGTACAAAAAGGTAAGAAAATTGAATCTCATATTGCAAATGTTGCAAATGAAGACATGCAGACTGTATCTATCTTCTGCACAGGACTTTCTAGCTTGGTATCCTGCTTCCCAGCTTCCAGAACTATCTCTCTGACTAAAAGTTTAATGGAACACCAACTTTTCAGACTCAACAAGTGATGACGTACGTAAATGCTGTAAGTTGGGGATTTCTTCTAAACTATTTTTTTAATTGTCTCTTTTCTCTGGTAGACTTTGGCTGCTGGAAAAGTGCCAGGGGGAGGGAAGTAACAGCTCCGGAGGTCTGGGCTCCCAGCAAAAACTAGTTTTAAACTTCAGATAGAGCTAGAAAGATCCAGAAATCTGCAGACACTGGTGCTTCATCACAGGAAACACAGAGGAGAAGAAAACAAAACCGCCAGAGAAGTGAAACCAGCAACAAGCTACGTTTTGTTTCTAAGAGATTTTAATAGAGGGAGGGGCAGAGGAGAAAACAAGTAACACGCTCCGGATGCTTTGTACCCATTTCTGCTGCGCATCATTCTGGGACTTAAATATTTAAGGATTTAAAATTGATATTTCAAATATTGACGTTTTAGCCCAGAGCAAAGAAGACGAGGTGGGGTAAGTAATTTTCTCCGTCACACGGGGGGAGTCTGAGATCTCAGCAGTCAGCCAGGCTCTCCTGTTGCAGCAAGCTAGAGGGGGGCTTGTGGAACTGGATGGGAAAATCCCTCTACCTGGTAGCAAAAATTAGCCCACACTAATGTCCTTGCTGCTTTAGTTGTACCGTAAGTCCAAGCTACGAGGAGCAGAGCGACGTTCCTCAGCAGAGCTAACTCACAGGAAAGGCAGGCAAGGCAGGAAACTTGTCTCCTGTACCAGATATGGTGGAGGTGCGTGTTGGAGTTTTTGTGCCCCGCAGCTCTCTGGCTTAGTATTTGGCCATGCGGAAGGCAAATCTGTGCTACTGGAAACCAGCTGCGCTCCTGTCACAGGCGAGATCTCTTCTAGGCACGTTTTCATTTATTTCCAGGTGCTTTTGTACCACAGATGTGTTTCGTAGCAAGGGGGCTGGATTTCATTTTAAGGAATTGGCTTAAATCCGATGCAGATGCAGTGTGCCACCATTTCAACAAATTTGCCTGCATTCCGAGTGCCAAGTGGCAATCAGCCAAGATTCAGCCGCCTTACCAGCAAGGGTGGCCAAATAGAGCTGAAAGTAGAAGGGTCAGTTGTTATTATTTATTGATTATTAATTGGTAAGATTACTGGATTCTTAAGATCAAAGCACAGCCTTTTCTCAGTCATTACAGGGGAGGAGGAGGGGGCATGCAGTCCAGGAATATGTAAGGGGATGGTGTTGAAGTGAGTAACGAGCCTGGCTGTAAACTATTTGAGGCTGCTTCTGTGTTCAGAGGGACAGATGGCAGCAAGGTCCCTACATCCCCTCATGCTCAAGGACAGAAAACTAAACACCTGGGCACTGGGGACAAATTTGGTTTTTAAGCAAGCACTCTATTTTGGAAGTGGAGGAAAATTCCTGTTGCTCTCAACTCTGTGACTCGGTGTATTTATTGTTCAAAGGATGGCCACTGTTTAGCTAATGTTTTTGGAAGTCTTTGGAAGATTGATGTTTCAGCATAAATGGTAAGCAATTTTTTTACAATTATTTCAGGCCCAGAATGGCTCTTGAAAACGGTCAACAACAGCAGAAGGTCTGGGTTAATTTAGAAACGGAGTATCCTGAAGTAGTTTTGTGTGTTGGAAAAATATGTTTTGGTGAAAAGGCAAGAAAAAAGATGCCAAAAAATTCAAAACAAGATCAAAAATACACCCTTGCCTGTGCAGTGTGTGCCTTGCTGAACTCTGGAGGAGGTGTAGTAAAAGCAGAGATTGAAAATGAAAACTACAACTTAGAAAGAGATAAGATCGGACCAGATTTAGAAGAGACTTTTCGGTCTCTTCTTTTGTTTCCAGACTGGAGAAAATACCTGGACGTTGAACAGCGAGGTAATTACCTTTTGATTTTTATTAAAACCTGGAGCAGTGAAAACACATCCTTAACCTCTACAAGTGCAAAGCCACGTATCTGTAGCCTGAGTACTGGGTTGTATGCAAAATCTGGTGATTCTCTTTCCCACGTGAAGCCTACCGGAGCTTTTTTGTTCCTTAAAGAAAAGCAAAATGACGCCAGGGGGGAGCTTAGCCTAGGACCACCTGCTAAAATCAGGAAGACATGGGCTATTGAAGGAGACATGAATATTATAAATAACACTGTTGATGAGTTGTTTAATAGGGACCAACTGCGACATGGAGAGACGCTGACTTTCACAGAGTCAGGACTTGTGGAATTTAAGCACTATGGAACTGAAAAAATTTTGACTCGTGTCAAAGAGATATTACCTCAGTATATCGCTGGATTTGCAAACACAGGCGGCGGGTATTTATGGATCGGTGTGGATGATGACAGCAGAGTGCAGGGATTCAGCAGTGATGATGAGGACCTTGAAAAATTACACTGCCTAATCAGTTCCATTCAAAACAAATTAACCCTCTTCCATTTCTGCGGGAGTGGAAATACACACAACATAAGGTATGAACAAAAAATCTTCAAAGTATACCGCGAGGCTGGAGATCACTGTGGCTACGTCTGCGCTGTGAAGATTCAGCCATTTACTTGCGTCGCTTTTTCCGAAGACCCGGACTCATGGCTAGTGGAAGGCAGCACCATCAAGAGACTGAGAGCAGAGGAGTGGGCTGCGTGGATGACCGCTGCTGATCCAGGTCCAAAAGAGCCGGGACAACCCCTTTCCATTTTCCATACTTCCTTTTATTTTCTTGCTCCTGGCCTGGCAGTGTTGTTTGCCTTAGACAGTCTTACCTGCTTTTCAGTGTCTTTGGGGGCCTGACCAAACCAGTCTGACTGCTTCAGGTCCTTGCTAAATACCTGTCTTTCTGCTGCTTACATTCCTTAATGCTTGCTTCAGGCTGCAGCAGGTCCTGGTGACTAGCAGCTTATTAATGCCAATGTTAGTGCCTGCTTTTGCAGCATGAGCTCTCCATGCCTCAAGTTGACTGCGTTTGAGATTAGACCCCAGCGCACATGTTCTTCGACGTAATTGCCATAGTCCATGGCAGTTGCCATTTGCAAATTGCCATTTGCTTTCAGGCTTAATCTATACTTTCCCTCCTGCTTTTTAGGGGCATTCTCCACTGCTGCTGCCGGTCTAGTAAGCTGAGAGCTATGGACAGATAAGTTGTTCATTGGCTAATTCTTGGGCAGTGAAAGGGTTATCACTAACAGAGGTCACAACAGCAGCTGATGAGATAAGGAAACCAAGAGCAGCTCCACGGTCCGTGACCTGAGCCGGTTCTGTTGCTAAGCAGTTGCTGTCCACGTGAGTTGCAAGATTTCTGTCTATGCATTGCATTTGTCATTTTAAAGAAGAGCAAAAGATTTAAAACCAGCACGAGGACAGCTTGTGGCTCTTGCACTGGGATTCAGGGGACAGCAGATTCAGAGGGACAGCAAATGCTCATGCTGTATCACACATTTTTATTTCTTTTTTTCCAGATCTTTCAAAGTTTTCTGAGACCTTTAGGCTAGAGCTCAGTCTGACAGAGGGGCCACCTCTTGCCAAGCCAGTTTATTCCCACCAGGCCGTTGACAATGTTGATAATCTTTGTGAGCAACTGTTTCCAGGTAGGTCTGCACATTGCTTTCACTGTCTGGTAGGTTTACAACATGAATCTCAAGGGTATGGTCAAGGTAAAAGATGAGTTTGAAGACATTCTTTAAACAGGTGAAAGAGATGGAAATAGTTTGCAGATCTGACAGCACCATTGCATTCAAATGCCTAATGACCCCCTTCCCCAAGGACTGATCTTCTGCCAGCTATTGACGTGTACATGCCGGAGCTCAGCTAGCTGAACTTCTCTGGGGACCGAGCACAGCCATGCCAACATCTTTTCGCAGTCCAGGGAAAAATGGGAAAGACGGGAGGAGAAGGTCACTTGGAATCAGCCCAATGTAAATACATAAAGTGAGTGGGGCTGGGACCAGGGTGCAGAGTCTGCTGCCAGTTACAGTCCAACGTTTCTGTGGCATTGCAAGATCAGCCAGGTGTCCGGGGGCTTTTGTATTGAGCCATTACTGTTTCTTTGTTTACTCGCCAGGTCTCCTAAACAAGACTGGCAACAGCTGGTCCTGTGTTGGCATTTTTAGCAAAGGGACTGAGACCTGGGTGGGAGATGAGGATTGAGTTCCCTGAGGAAGTGGTCGGTGCAAAAGAATCTGGAAACACATGGAATGGTTAAGGAAAATTTTGAAGAAGCAAGAAAGGTATTTCAGGCAGCTATGGTCTGTATTTGTAGCCTTTCACCAATATTAATTCCCACAGAATCATTTCAGAGGGCTGGATTTGCATGTCTTATACTAACACTAACCGTTTCTTCTCCTTTGCCTTGTTAGTGAGATCCCACAGCATAATATATACTCCAGAAAAACTCTGCAAAGATCTCCTCCAGGAGCATCCAGGGTTGGATATTCTGATGAAAAATCAATCGAAGCAGCTTTCTGAGGGAGTTCTGATATTTTCCAGAAGCTGGGCTGTTGAGGTCGGCTTGCCAGAAAACCAAGACATAATTTGTGATGTTCTCCTAATAGCCAAGGATAGGCCACCTATCCTCTATACAATCTGTAAGCATCCTATCTCAAAGGATTTGTTTGAATACTCAAGACGCATAGCCTGGAGGCTGAAGGAGAAATTAGTCAACACGGGGGGCTATATTCACAAATTGTGTGTAATACCAAAGCTACTGACTTTGCCTCCCAAAATTGACTGTGGAGAAAAATGGGATCTGAATATTCAAGAAATGTATCCCCGAAACTACAGCCTAATCAACAGCAACAACTTGAAGGCCCTCTTGCATGCTCTCACAGTAGCTCTGCTGACTTTCAAGTCCTTTTTAAGTGACCGCGTTGGTTCTGAGTTTTTGAACCTCTTGACCATCAAACAATACCAGCTGCTGTCAGAAAATCTTCACAAAACTAAGAAGCTGTATGTTTATGGTCTACCAGGAACAGGAAAAACTGTAGTGGCCCTGAACATCATAGAGAAAATAACAACTATGCTGAAGTGCAGAAAAGAGGAGATTCTTTATGTATGTGAGAACCAGCCTCTGAGAGATTTTGTACGGTAAGTATTTCATAGAATCATAGAACAGTTTGGGTTGGAAGGGGCCTCTAAAGGTCATCTAGTCCAACCCCCCTGCCCTGGGCAGGGACATCTTCAACTAGATCAGGTCGCTCAGAGCCCCGTCCAGCCTGATCTTCAATGTTTCCAGGGATGGGGCATCCACCACCTCTCTGGGCAACCTGGGCCAGTGCCTCACCACCCTCAGCGTAAAAATTTTCTTCCTTATAGCTAGTCTAAATCTACCCCCCTTTAGTTTAAAGCCATTCCCCCTTGTCCTGTCACAACAGGCCCTGCTAAAAAGTTTGCCGCCATCTTTTTTAGAAGCCCCCTTGAAGTACTGATAGGCTGCAATAAGGTCTCCCCAAAGCCGCCTCCTCTCCAGGCTGAACAACCCCAACTCTCTCAGCCTTTCTCCATAGCAGAGGTGTTCCAGCCCCCTGATCATTTTCGTGGCCCTCTTCTGGACCCACTCCAAGAGGTCTGTGTCTTTCTTATGCTGAGGGCTCCAGAGCTGGACGCAATGCTGCAGGTGGGGTCTCACCAAAGCAGGGTAGAGGGGCAGAATCCCCTCCCTCGACCTGCTGGCCACGCTGCTTTGGATGCAGCCCAGGATACGATTGGCCTTCTGGGCTGCGAGCGCACATTGCTGGCTCCTGTCCAGCTTTTCATCCACCAGTACCCCCAAGTCCTTCTCAGCAGGGCTGCTCTCAATCCCTTCATCCCCCAGCCTGTATTGATACCGGGGGTTGCCCCGACCCAGGGGCAGGACCTTGCACTTGGCCTTGTTAAACCTCACGAGCTTCACGTGGGCCCACTTCTTGAGCTTGTCCAGGTCCCTCTGGATGGCATCCCGTCCCTCTGCTGTGTCAACCGCACCACTCGGCTTGGTGTCATCTGCAAACTTGCTGAGGGTGCCCTTGATCCCACTATGTCACTGATGAAGATATTAAACAATACCGGTCCCAATACGGACCCCTGCAGGACACCACTCGTCACCAGTCTCCATCTGGACATTGAGCCGTTGACCACTACCCTCTGGATGCGACCATCCAACCAATTCCTCACCCACCAGACAGTCCACCCATCAAATCCATCCCTCTCCAGTTTAGAGAGATGGATGTTGTGGGGGACCGTGTCAAAGGCCTTACAGAGGTCCAGACAGACGACATCTGTAGCCCTTCCCATGTCCACTGATGTAGTCACTCCAGTGGAGAAGGCCACTAGGTTGGTCAGGCAGGATTCACCCTTGGTGAAGCCATGCTGGCTGTCTCGATTCACCTCCCTGTCCTCCATGTGCCTTAGCACAGCTTCCAGGAGGATCTGTTCCATGATCTTCCCAGGCACAGAGGTGAGACTGACTGGCCTGTAGTTCCCTGGGTCTTCCTTTTTTCCTTTTTTAAAAATGGGGGAATTTAAATTAAGTTTTTTAATATAAATTATTTTTATTTAATTTTTAATTAATTTAATTTTTTATTTTTTTAAAATTTAAATTAATCTTTTAAATTAAAAATTTCCTCCCATTATTCATTTCAACATCCTGTTATTTCACCAGCATTTTTACATAGCTGAGTACTGCTTGGTATATTTGGTGTGCTATGTGGTCCACCACCATTGCAGTGTTTGAAGTATGTAGTTGGGATGCGGTTTTAGTAATGCTCAAATTATTTTCTCAACATCCTGAACACCTACTAATAAATAGATGCAACGCAGAGATTGTTTTTAATCTACTTGTATCTCTTCTGTAGGCAGAAAAACATTTGCCAGGCTGTGACAAGAGTAACCTTTTTGAAGGCAAGCTTTGAGAATGTGAAGCACATAATAATTGATGAAGCACAGAATTTCCAAGATGGGGAAGGTGATTGGTATAACAAAGCCTTGACTCTAACTTCAGCACCGTATCTCCCTGAGCCCGGCTTTTTCTGGATTTTCTTGGACTACTTACAGACAAATCACTGCTTCTCAACTGGTCTTCCAGCAGCAACACGGCATGATCCTGTCGAGTCGCTAACCAAAGTGGTTCGTAATGCTAACAATATCTATAGGTATATAAAACAAAAGATGGAAATTATTGTAAAGTGCTCTACCCTAAATATCCCCAGCCAGCGTTTGGAAAAGTTATTGTGCAGAGCCACGTGTGCTCATGCTGTGCAAGGCTGTATTGAAGTAAAACACAACCTAGACAGAAAGGGAACAGCGAAGTATGTGGCAGAACGTTGTCGTACATATCTTAAAAAGGGTTACTCTGAGAAAGATATTGCTATTCTGTGCTACAGTGATGAAGAAGTAAAAGCATACTATGGAATACTAGTATCAGAAATGAAGTCGAAGTCAAATATATTATTAACAAAAATGGAGGGAGGGCTAGAGGAGCACGCTATTCTTGACAGCATCCGTCGTTTCTCTGGCTTAGAAAGAAGCATTGTGTTTGGTATTATTCCTCAATCCTTTCCATTTCAGGAAAAAATTTTCACAAATATATTGGTCTGTGTAGCATCCAGAGCTAATTTAAATCTACACTTGGTAATTGGAAACAGGTAACCACATAGGATCCCAACAAGGCCCTGGTAGGTCAATGGTTATATAGGTTTGAAATTTTTTTACTCTGTATTTGAAGTAGAAGGATTTCCTTTGTAATGGCCAGTCCTCTCTAAAAGCCCAGAAGTTCTTGGAAAGCCTCTACAGTCTGTTTTAAATCAAATGTAAGGTTTCAGTAATGCAGAGAGAAGAGATACTTTGAATGCCAGTAGAATTACATCATTCCCTGAAGGCTCCTTTCAAGGACTTGCAAAACCTGATGCTCAGCCTTTGACCGCATGCAGGCGCATTGCCAAGTGAAAGCCACTATGCCAAGACAGGAAACTGGAAGACTTTCTGGCTTTCACCAGCTCACTCCCATACTCACAGTTCTGCTCAGAAAAGTTACCAAACAGCACAGGCATCCAGTGTTAGAAGCCTTTTTTTTAAAAGACAGCCCCTGTTCGGATACCTAGGAAACTAAAAATGGGGCCTCTGTCCATGTTTTAGCTAAGAAATACAAATAAATGGCTTTTACAGAAGTAGTTTCCCCACTCAATTTCGGCAACAGTCAGTATGGGTTAGAAGAAACCGGTTGCTCCGAAGAGGAGCTTTAGTGGGAGAAGGAAGACTTTGCATAACTGCCCTTAGATACCAGTGGCATTTTTGTCTTCGTTTCAGACATGTTGGTTAGATAAAACTCTCTGTATAGAGTTAGATGCAAAGTACTTTTGAAAGACAGCCAAGATTCCTAAAACTGGGTATCCAAAATTGAAGGCTGGTTGAAAACAAGCCATAGTGTGGGGTTCATTCGGTTTGGAAGAAGTCTGAGAGCTGCCTAGTGTGATTATAAAGCACCAGCGATTTTACTGAATGTGGTTACAATAAGGAGAAGACATTGTACACAGCTGGCATAACCCTCCAAATAAATTTGCCTTTAGGTTGTCAAACCTATTACCTTAAGAATTCTTGCTTTTCTAACTTCAGGAAGCTAGAGGCACTTTCCATTTTTTTCCTTAATCAACGTACAAGGAAAGACCATCCCCGTGGTTCCTTTCATAACCCCCAAACCTCAACACTTAATCACGCTATGCCTGTCATGTTCATGCCATGCCTATCACGTGAATGTAAATATTTACATAATAAAGTTTAATGTGATGACCAACTGGTGGGTTTGCTTCTCATTCCGCTTCTTCCATGAGATATTTTCAACATTCCCTGTTGAGCCAGACACCGCGCCCTGGTGCGAACCTCCGCTTAACCCATTAGTGCCACCTCCTCGTACAGCCTTTCATGGTGACTTTGCGTGTTCATTTGAGCAGCACTGGAGAGTTTGCAGGTGGTGAAAATTGAGCCTGTGCTACCGATTACTCCAGCTTCCTGGGTATGATGCAAAGCTGCAAGTGGGACTTGCCTTAGATTTTCCATTTGCTTAATACAAGCAGATCAGGAATTCCACATGGAACAAAGTAGTGAATTTATTGAAAGTTCATCCACCATCCTCACACTTTGGCACACCACTTCAGGCTGTTTAAAAATACCATAAATGAACAAAAAAAGCACACAGCTAAAACCCAACCTATTTTCTGACTACAGAAGAGGAGGCATTTAACCCGCCCTGTTCCACCATTGCTAGGAATTCCAGAAGTACCAGGAGCTGTAGGTGGTTGCAGAACAGATTTCATCTCGGCTGAGTTTCCTTCCAACAGCCCCCTGGCACATTTCCAACACAACCAACTCTTTCACAGCTGGGCCTTGAAGCTTTCATCATGATCAGCCGAATGGGGGCAAAGAAAGGATTTACACCATCTGGGAATTACTCAGATGGACACCTTTCAAATTTCCCAGGCAAATGCCCCCCTTTTCCTCATACAGTTTCTGATCCTCCAAAGCTCTCCCCAGACTATTCTGTGCCTTGACAATGGCACTAGATTTTCCTCAGGGCTCTCACTTTTCCACATTTCTCAGTAGCTTTTTTTCCCCACTCAGCCTTTTTTGGTACTTTTTGTTTCCTCATGCCCGAGAGAGAGGTTTGATCAGCCCATAATCCATGCACCTTGTGAGGCAATCACGTGCTACGTTAATGATGTGCTGCTTCTTGGGGTCATCTTCTTGCTTGCCAATGTATGTCAGAATCTCTAGGAGCTCTGTCTCCACCAGCTTCTTCGCTAGCTCTTTGTCAGCACTGAATAAGTTGAAAGCGATGACCAGTCCTCGGTGCTGCACTTCCATGTTATCATGCAAGCAGAGCCTCTGCAGGATTTCAAGCCACTGGGTGGTCTTCAAGGGAGAGAGAGATCATTAGTATTGATCTGAAGAATACCTCAATCGAGAATGCGAGTTTGGCAAGGCATTTCTCAGCAGAAGGAAGCGCAGGGACTCACCTCTTCATACTCATGTCAGGTAGGGTTATCTGATAACCCGACTCCAAACTTTTAAACCCAATTTTTGTTACACTAAAGCCAGAAGCTTTCATGGCACTAGCACCACATGAAACACGTTTCATGTTTAGGCTGCTGGATAATCTCTGTGCAAAGAATCTGATCAGAGCATTGACACAGCTGAGATGACCAGAAGCAGACCACCCACTCCCCACTCTGATTTTCCTGAGCCCCTCCCTTTGACTTGATTAGTCATTTTTATTCTAACAAGCCCCAGTGCCCAGCATCAGCGTGTGTGCAACACAACAGGGTTCGTGAGTTCTCAACCACAGCTCTTCACAGATATTCAGCAGGGTCTGAATTCTCAGCACCTACAGATCTGTGCAAGGAATGGACATGTTTTGGGATCTGTAAAGCTCAATAGATTATCTATCAAGCTCTTCTCATTTCTGACTGAAACAAGGTTTGGATTTTAGGTTATTTATCAAAAGCTTTAAGGGCCTATAGAATAATATTCTGCGTTCCTAACCTTGCTTGACAGTTAGCATCCTGGACTTCGCTTGAAGAATGGCTATATAGAAATGTTTCAGCTCTGAGATGAAGTCTGGTATAAGGCAGGCTGGTTTACTTTGTGCAGGGATGGACTAGGAGCATGCACACCCAGGTCTCAGCTTCACCACTAAGTTCCTCACTATCAAACTGGTGGACTACACCTTCCTTTTGAGAGGCATTTTCATGACTGAGACAGGCCCCTTCGAGGGTATGTCTACACTGCCAGTAATCACCTATGGTCTTACCACTTCAGTCATCTTGGAGCAGAGTTTCTTTTGTGCTGCTGTAAGCATGGCCAGGGCTCCTGCCGCTGCAACCTGGACTTTCTCATCATCCTCACCACACAGTAACACCACCAACTTCAGCCGGTCATTTCCATCAGCCACAAACCGCTCTTGAACCTAAAAAAACCCCACCCCGTGATATCCAGAGATAACACATTTAGGAATGCCTCATCGCAGTGGGTCACAAACTGGCACACACAAGTCAAGTCTGAGATGCCCAGTGAGTTACCTCCTTGTTGACCACCAGGTTGCACATGCACTCTGTGGCTGCCTGTCGAAGTTGGTCGTGATTCTCAAACATATAGTTTTCAATATCTGGCAGGGCCCTCTCTTTGACTATCTTCATCCTGTGTTGAAGAGCAGTCAAAATGCATCATGGGACAAGCAATAACCGACTTCTAAAATACTAACTGCAGACAGGGAAGGCCTTGAAACAAATCTGTGCCCACAGCACTGGAGCTCATGACGTGGTTTATCTCTTATCCACTGCAGGTTAGGTTCATGTCTTTCCTCTTTCTAGAGGAAAATGAGTCACTCTCCTCTTTCTGGCTATTTTATGAGTCTTAGTTCCAAGACCTTTGTAGCTCTGCCAAAGGTAGCTCAAACTGACCAGTGTTCATAGTCCTACAAGAAAACTTGAACTGAAATTCACATTCACCCCTGGGGAAGAAAGAACGTCAAAAAGCAGCTAAACTCACCTAAGTTTATCACTTCTTCCTGAAAAGTTAGTGAGACCTAACAGAGCCTCGTAATTCTGGAGGCCGTCTCTCTCTGTGTTCAGCAGGCTGACGAGGGGCCTCACCACCTCATACACCTAAGAAGAGAAGGCACGTCACTGCTTTTCCAGCTCACAGATCTTGGCAAATTTTCATTTGCTAAAGGAATAATCAAGAATTTTTTTTTTTTTAAGGTTACCCTCTCCCCTGGGAATGCCATGTCTGGATTGGAGATAGCAGCAATTTTTGCCAGAGCGTGAGAAGCCTTTATCTTGCCAACTTCTGTGCCTTCCACAGCCAGAGGTATCAGGGCCTAGTGACACACAGGAAAGCATTCAATGCCTCTGAGAAGATTTACAGGATTGCCTTAATATACTAAACTAAGTGAAAAATATCCTAAAGATGTGTTTGTTGAAGAAATGGGTCTGGACTGTAGCCCACAGCGGCGTCTTGCTTTTGTTCTCAAATACGCACCAACACCAGAGCTTGTAGCTCACACAGTTGTTTCAAGAAGACTGCTTCTTTGGAGGCTTACAGAGATAGGACTAAAGTGTCAGTCTGGGCCCCAGCGGCTACCAAGACATCTCATGCTTTTCTGCCACATTCCCTCACTGTAGACACGTTGCAGGCTCCCAACAGACATTAACTGCACGTAAGGTTGAGCTGCAAACATGAAAGTAATCACCTTTCCACCGCCTTGAGCGACAATGGTCCCGCGGTCCTTGGGGTCTTCACACAAGGCAAGAAACACCCTGTAGAAGCACAGCATCACTTAGTGAAACAGCTACGCGGGAAGGCAATAACCCATGTCCCCTGTGGAAGGGGGCTAAGGTTTTGCAGGGGTGCCAGATCCACCAGGTAAATTCCAGATGTTTAACCCAGTGCCCACGGCACTCTAGGAGGAAGCAACAAATGGCACAGTAAAAAGTTTCCAGGCCTGTAAGATGAACTCTATTCCAGCCAAAACCAGTACAGAGGACTAGAAGTTCAAAATGCATCCTAGCAAGGCAGCCCTGTAAGCTGGCTTCAAGGTCAGAACGTGGATTTTTATGACGTTGCTTAAGAAAAACTTTGGGTTTAAATCTTTTCTCCACCTCCCTTTCATCTCGCCCCCGTAGGCAGAATGTACCACCCCACAAAGCAAGGAGCCAGCCCGGGTGCCCATCTCAGTGGCACACAGGCTGGCCAGCACTCCCAGCTCCCACGACAGCGATGAAGGCACCTGGCGATGAGCTCCTTGCTCTGGTCCGTCAGTATGGCACTGTCCACCTTCACCATGCAGGCCAAGGCAGAGACGACGCCGGCTTTCAGCAACCGCTTTACCCGCTTCACCACAAAATCCTTCTTGTCCTGGGGGGGGGACATTGGAAAGAGATTAGCCCCTTAGCAGTTGCCATCCTGCTGACTACAGCCAAGCCTGGTTGGAGAGCAAAGCAATTTCAGCCTCAGAGACGGGCGACCTGAGGTCTGTGACAACGGATACACCAAAGAAAGCCTTCAGATCCAAGCATCTCCTCACAGCTCCCCAGCTGTAGACAACCTACCTTCGGATGCTCCTCAGGCACGTGCTGCTTGGAGAATTTTGCCAGTTGCACCAGCTCTGGGACCAGCTCCTTGGTATCATAGCTGTTGGTACAGTTCACCAGCGCAGAAGCCACAGAATACAAGATAGTCTTGTCGCTTGTCTGCGCAGAAAAATAAAAGCTTATGTGAGGGTGAGGAGGACACGGCAAGGAAACAGGTCCCTTGGGGCTGCCATCATGGTGGTTTACACTAGCTGAAGTGTTCTTAGGCTCATCCCCAGCTTTATAGCTTAGGGCAGGGAAAAACAAAAGTTTTTATGGTCAAACAGGCTGTTTGAGATCATCAGATGCTGTCAACACCTTGATGCCTTTGGTTTTCATGCAGTTGCTGACAGTAAAGGTAAGAGCAACCTTCCTCAGCCTTGGGAGAAGAGCAGGATGGTAACAACCTTGAGGTGTCTCCATGGCACAGGCAAAACTGACTTTTTGCTAAACTAGAGGTGAGGGGTTGGGGTCACAGCTCCTCCTGCCTGGGAAGACAGTGTTGGGCTGGAGAGCTGGGAGAACTTGATGCTACCAGAAGAATGAGGGAACAACGTAAGGAGATAGACCTTGGCTAATTCAAACATAGCTTGCAGGGCTGGCTCGTCTTCAACAAAGTCATCTTTCACATCTGCATCAAGGGTTAGATATGCCAGCCCTTCCACAGCCCATTTCCTGGTGCGAGCATCAATGCTGGTGTTACACAACCATCTGGAAGAGAGAAAAACATCCACATTTCTATCTTGGGAACCAGGACTGATTTCTCTGGGAGAAGGAGGAAAAACCGATATTGAGAGTGTTTCAGGCCTGAACATGTACTCAGGTTCTGCTGCAGCTTCTAAAGACTGTGGATGCTTCCCCTGAGATATGACCTTCCTCCCATGGCCCAACTTGAGCAATCTAAATGCTGCAGGGAAAGACAGACCAGGACAGCTACTCAGCACTGCTTTGCCTTCACCATCACGTGAAACACGTGATGCCCTGCTACCCACTGCCAGCAGCAATGATCACCCATTCGGTCACCTCCTA
This sequence comes from Aptenodytes patagonicus, assembly GCF_965638725.1. Lineage (NCBI taxonomy): Eukaryota > Metazoa > Chordata > Aves > Sphenisciformes > Spheniscidae > Aptenodytes > Aptenodytes patagonicus. The sequence continues at coordinate 5,924,490 of NC_134965.1, forward strand.
ACTTCATCCCACCTCCTTGGTTAGTCCACCTGGTAAATTCACCTTTAAAAGGTACTTGTGCATATTCTAGATAGCACTTGGTTAGGCTGTACCGTGCTGGCAAAGAGGGAGGCACCATGTCTGGTGTCTCACGTGGGAAGTGAGTGAGGGAGAAGGCTTATCTGGATATTAAGGCAGGAGGAACTTATGGTTGCTTGAGGCACAGAAGAGCTCCAGGTCCCAGTGCAATGGCTCTGGGGGCACTGCCAGCTGTCAGGCAGCAACAGTAAGTGAAGGCAACGTGTGGGCAGGATCTCTGGGTAAAGGAGCATATTGTATTTTGCAAAGTATGGAACAACGGAAGGAAAAAAAAAAGTAAAATCACTTACTTTCGGCACTGCTTGGCTAACTTCTCAGTGGACCCCTCAGCAAACTGCCGCAGTCCATAATCTGTACCTCCTGCTGAGCCCAGCTTGCAGAGACCCTGAGGAGGATGAAGAGGATACACCAGTGAGAAAGGTTCATTAATCCTCTAGTATTGCTGCCCCAAATCAGCCCAATCCCATATCTAAAGTTTGAAGTCAGTTCTAACAAAGAGGAAGCATTGTAATACCCAGTAGATCGTTCAGCTTGTAGCACAGTAAAGTGAGGTTTTGTGCTCTTATTGGATGTCTTTAAATGGAAGATTATCCCGTTTTGCCTTCAGAGTTACCAATAATCCATGTGCTCTCCTGGTCTGCCATCTCCCCCTTCCTTGTAGGGGGAAGCACCATAAACCATTCCCTGGCTGAGGTGAGTGAACCCAACATGTTCCCAGGACCTCTCCCCTCTCCCAAGTCTGGGGTTAAGCTTGTGAGTGTGGCAGGCGACAGAGGCGGGGGCTGCCATCCTTACCACCAGGGCTCGGATTTTGATCTTCTCGTTCTTGGTCTTCTTGTAGATCTCCTTCAGGAGCGTCACCCCATTGGAGATGATGAAGGTGGCCCGGCTCAGCTTGGTGGAGGCATGGATGAGGGCTTCCACAGCCACCAGCTGGTCAATCTCCCTCTCGGACCCACACAGGGCAACCATCATCTCCATGACTCCCTTCATGCCAAGCAGCTTGTTGCCTAAGTCAAAGGGCCCTTGCAGAACTCCAGACACCATCTGGATGGCATGGAGTGTCTTATCCATGTCCTGTGGGTCAATTTTGCTCCTGCATGGGATAGAGGGAGTCAGCACGTGGAACAGTAGTTGCTTACAGTTCTCATTCCCTTGGGCAGGGAACGCCTTCCCTCAGATTGGGAACTGAGCTCCACTGCTGAAATATATAGGTATTTGGGACACAGCCGAGCCCAAATTCAGGCAAAGGCTGTGATCCAGCAGGTAGGAGTACAATGCAAGGATCCGAGGATCCCAGCTGAAGGATCCAGCAGGATCTCAAGCAAATCATTATCTCCCAGGGCCTCAATTTGGCATCTAAGTGGATTGCAAGTGTCTCATCTCATCCTTAAGACCTCCTGCTCCTGTGCCTCTGGGCCAGCTCAGCTCCAGTAAGCCAGCCCCAACTCACTTGATGTACTCCTCGCAGATCACCCGGTAGTTGTCACGCTCCGGGTCGCAGCGCAGGTCATCGTAGAGTTTATTTAGGAGGACGGAGGCAGTCAGCTGGGTGTTCTCTGTCAGCGGCAGGCAGTCAGGCATCTCAGGAATCTGCCCCACCACTTTCAGTATCTTTTTTAAGCCTGGAGACAATGAGAGATATGGCTGTTAGAGGGGAGAGGGTCAGTACAATAGTCAAGATACTATTTGTTGGTTTCTTTGCAGTGAAATAGCCAGCCGGCTGGTTTTCAATTACTTTGCAGCCTAATCACATAAGCCTTAAACAAAGGCGACACTCAATTATTTACTGGGGAGGAGCTTCTGCTGCTGAGATTACGTTTGCAGCATCAGGCTTTTATCCATCTCTCAGAGTGAGATAAACAAAACTGTGCATTTGGTCCCTGTCTGGATCAGTTATTTTTGTCAGGAGGCATTAAACCTACTGACCTCCAAGGATGGAGGCTTTCACTGAGGAAAAGTCAGTGACTTTCAAATTATTCTGGATGTCTTAACCCTCCTTTTGCTAACGTGTTATTAAATAAATTCCACCAAAATGGTAACACACATATGCATTGGAATTAGCATAAAAACACACCCCACACAAATTCCTCACCCGCTTCCAGTTTTAGAAATGACCGGTTTAAGGATCCAGCAAGCTCAGCAGGTGCTCACCTCATCCTGTCTAAGGTAGACAATTTATCCAAGCCAAATCCTCCTAACATTAGCAAATACATTGCAATGTATTTAGAGAAGTTAAGTCAGTCCTTTAGAAACTGAAAAATTCTTGTTCTCATACACAGTTTTTTTTCTCTTAGTCTTAATACTGTTTCCTGCTAATAAGTTTAACTTTGCTCCAGGCTTGCATGTACCAAAAAAAGCCAGAGAGGATTTATTTTATAGAGAGGATCAGTTCTACAGGTATTCAGGCAAGAATACACAGCTCCATATCTCCCAAACCAGAACAGGATGGCGGGGAAGGACTCACCATTATCGATGACAAAGGTGGTCCTGCTGTTGTCATGGTCTTTCAGGTCCTTCCTCGGTATATTCTTGTTGAGGAGGTTGAGAGCTCGGTCTCGCCCTTGCCCAGATACTTTCTTACTGACCAGCATATCCAGCAAACGCATTGTGATCATCCTCAAATCTTTTTTAGTATCTACACAGAAGCAAGACAGTACCAGCCAGTTACAAGAAATTATCTTCGAAAGCAGGTGAACCCAGTGAAAACCATTCAAAGCCATTGCGTGGCTGGAACACAGGTATTTAAGTTAACACCATCAGGATAAGAGCTGTGTGCAGGTTGTGATCCTGGACAGCTGAAGGGTGAAGTCCCCACTTCACCAGGGAATAAAGGGGACATCCCAGGAGCAGAGCCCTCCCTGCTCGCCCGCCCCTCCAGCAAGACCGAAGGGCCGCCAGGTCGTGCACCGTTACCTAGCACTACAGACTCCTCCTTCCCGTGATGCTCCTCTTTCCCCTGGCCCAGCAAGCAGTCAGTGATGGTCTGCAGGAGGTTGCAGACAGCCAGGGAGATTTCTTCATTGTCTACAGACATCCACATACAAATGTTGTCAATGCCCAGGTAATGGAGAATGGCGGTGGCCTGGCCCCAGAAAGGAGAGAGCAGGGCAGCTGTTAGCGAAGGTGACAGCCTTTCCTAAATCCTGCATGATTTAGAAAGGGCAGCCTCCGCTTGTACAAAGAAAGTATCTTCCTGGGTGAATCCCAAGTCAGTACAAGGCAGAGTTTTGCTTTTCATTCTCATTTTCATTTATAATAAGACAACTCCTAAAATCTAGATTTGCCAGTAATGCAACAGACTATTTCCAGCGAGGATGTTGAGATGAGCATGGCTGGGTTTGGAAGAGTCCCTCACGCAAGGTTGTTAACAAAGAGCCGGTTTGGTGCACAAACCCCATCCTGGCTGCGAGCAAACCCAATGTCATCGCGCAGCCTGTCCCCATGGATGGTGGCACATCAGTAATTCACGGGAGGCATGTTCAGGAACACACTGACCTAGTGGGCTTTGCAGAACAGCCTTTTTGCATATGACAACAGTTAATGTTTCAGGAAAAGAAAATAGATCTCCACTCCACTGGATTTTTATCCAGTAGATTTTATTTTTGTTGTGTTGTAGTTCCCCCCAACTCCTTTGTGCCATTACACTGACACACCTATTCATTTTGCACATGTCCATCTCCTGCTTCCAACCTCATAACACAGACAGGGCTTCTTATGAGCCATTTTTATACTAGATAAAAACTGTCTTGGTGTAGAGTAAGATATTAGCTGGCTCAGAGACCCCTGGGACTTGCATTGGGACCCTTCCCAGGAGTCTTAATGTTCTTGTAGGTTCTCCGTGCTTTCCTTCATCTAAGCCTTGGACAAAACTTTCCCAAAGTTAGTTGTTATTTGTTGCTTTTCTGAGACCTGTGATGAAGGACAGGGATATGACCGAGCCATGCTCACCACAACTTGTGTAGTAACAACTCATCGAAAGTCTTACTTCGCCACCATGCATGAAGGCGCCGTAGGGAACACGTACAGCTTTGACCCCGGAGATGAGGGGCACAGTAACAGGGGTAGTTTCAAAAGTCTGTGTTAAATATAAATAAGCAAGTGGGGGTTTTTTTCCCCCCAGAATTAAAAATTTTATTTGTAGGATTTAATTTTTTCCCACTGCTCACAAACATCGTGAACTATTGCAATTTTCCGCTCCCCCAGGTGCAAGGCAATAGCAGTGAAGGTCTCGAGTACCCCATTACTTACCCGAGCCTTATGTCCCATGCACATGCCTGAAAGCGTCCTCACGGCTGCCAGGATCAGCTCAGCATTTTTGGTTTCTATCAGCTGCAGCAGCAAGCTGACCCCGTTGTTCTGGAAAATCCTCTCAGCACCCGCTTCTTCCCGCCCCAGGACTATGAGGTTGTTTGCAGCCTGGGTGGGAGACAAGAGGAACCAGGGGTCAGCGGCACAGCCCTGACGGCAGCCTCCAAAACACCTCCGTGCAGCTCTGGGATGTCCCAGTGGGAGCTGTGGGGTGGCCATCTCCTGATGGATGCAGTGGACCAGCTCTGACCCCACCAGGCAGTTTCTTCAGGTGCATCTGGGGATTGGCTTCGCTCCGCCCAAGAAAAATGGGTCACTGCTTGGAGGGAAACACGGGGAAGGTGGCAGAGATGGGCCCAAGAAGTCCAGTCTGATCCCACCTTTGGAATTTTGGGAGGTTGGTCCACCTTCCCACAGCACAAGGGTGATGCCTCTTTGGGGCATTTCCCCTCTCGGTTGTCTGTCCCAGTGCAGTTCATGTCCCAGCTCCTTACCTTGTCCTCCATCTGGGGGGTGCGGGGAAGGGAACGCAGCCTTCTGCTCCTCGGTGCAGCCTCTGACATTAAACAACAGCAATTTGTCCTGTCAAGTCCAGGACAGTTCTCACCTTTTCTCGCTTTTCTTTCTCGCTGTTCTCATCCAGCAGGATTTCAAACATCTTCTGCACCCTCAAGTCTGTGGAGAACTGAATGTGCAGCTGTGCCAACAGAGAGTGCATGGAGCATCAGAGAGAAAATCGAGGAGCAATTTTCCTTTACCACTTCAAGGACACCACAGACCCTCAAACCACAGACAATCTAAGCTGAATAACAATAGGTGTCACTTCTCGGAGAGCATCAGTTACCCATCTCAGACCCATCAGCATGGGCAGAGCCAGCCCTAAGCCATCGTCTCTGAGACCTCATGGTACCTAGTAATGCAGGGACTTCTTCACAACACCCGCAGAAAGGTAACTAAGTCAATGTGGTGACTGCCAGACCCAGTCCAAAGCTGGTCCAGTTCCTTGCCAAGACCTTACCAAGACATTCGGGACCAGGCCAGCCTCAGGAGTGAGCTGCCACGCTTTTTAATTTAACCATTCAATCTGATCCTCAAATTTACATGCATCAAGTAAGAACTTCCAGTTAACGGAGCCTATTTATCCCCCTACATTGTTATAAGTTTCCAGTATGACCAACAGTCCATCAGCGTAACCCAGAGCAAGGACTTCCCACACCTGGTCTGTAAACCTGGTACTGCTCCCCCAGCATTTACCTTCTCCTGGATGTTGGCCCCCAGTCGCCTCAGGGTCTCCTGGAAGTTTTTATTGCGGGGTTCGATGGTGGCACATTTCTGAGCATCTTTGAATGCTTGGTCCAACTTCCCCAATTTTTCCAGAGCTTGGCTGCGCCGGTACAAGGCTTTGATATCCGAAGCATTGATGTCAATAGCTGGGGAAGTGATCCAAAACACCAGGCATCAGAGTTTGCTTCTTGGAAATCCTCTGTGTAAACTGTGATTTGCTTTACAGTGACTACAGCTCCTTGAGATGTAGTTGTTAACACTGTGAGTGAATTGGTACCTGATCAGCATCAATTGCACTGACGCACCAAATCGGTGCATCTTCTTTTGTACCTTCTCAATTAATTCCCTTGTGGCCTCAGCACTTGGGTGTTAGTGGACATCAAGGAATAAGACCACAGCGCCCCAAAAGCAGATGTGAGAGCAGGCTGGAGCAAGCACACCCAGAAACGCGGCTCTCCTTTCTCAAAACAGCCCCCTCCTTACCTCTAGACGCATCCGAGGCTGCTTTGGCATATTCCTCCTGTTAAACCAGAAGGGTGAGATTTGTTAGCAGTGGAACAGCAGGGCACGTCCCCATTGCTGACGCACACTGTGACCTCTCTGTTCCCAGTTACTAACAGGACACCACGGTGAAACCAGCAGCAGCCTACAGAAGGAAAGACGGGGGCTTAGGTACCTTTTAATCACTGACAGGGGAGAGAGGAAAGGGTCTGTAACACAGGTGAGACAACATACGCTGGTGATGATGCAGCAACAGACCGCGGGCAGCGATGGGAGAGGGGATACTCACAACAGCCTATCTGCATTTTGTTCTGGGTTGGTGTCACTTCTCCTGGATTAGTGAAAATTCAGGAACATGCAAGCAATCGGCTAAAATCCCACAGCAGGTCGTTACAAGCTGACTGCAGGGAGCTGAGACAATTTTGGTACAGATACTAATAACTTTTTGCTTTGCTAAGTACCTACATCCACTTCTCTTGTGCTGGGACAGACAGCAAGAGCAACGCCTCCGCACCTCAACCTGTGGCTTACAGAGCTCTCCCGCAAGCGTGGGGCAGGCTGGCTGCCAAAAGCTTTTGCTTCAAAGCGATTAATTGGGACCATCTCTGAGCTGAACCGGCGTGCTCAGCCCCATCAGGATTGAAGCAGGGAGGCAGCTTTACAGCTCCAGGACAAGCCCAGAACAAATAATTTCAGACCAGTTTGCAAACACCCTATTCAATAAATGGACAAACTGCACAGTCCACTGTGCACCTTTGGCTGCCCCCCTGCTCTTCTCCCCTTGAGCACTGCCCAGGCAAGCCGGGAGTTTTTCTCACCTTTTTGAGGAAACACGCTGCCCTGTTCCTGTACAGCACCGCCTGCAGCGCCTTGTCCTTGTTGAGCTTTATGGCTTGAGTGTAGCTTTGCACAGCTTTCTCGTAGTCACTGGCCTGAAAGTATTTATTGCCCTCCTCTTTCAGCTGGATGGGATCCTCCATCTGGAGAGCTTTAAGGAAAAATATCAATCTGTGTCCCATTTTCAGCTGCCTGTGTCACCTGCCTTACTCCCCCAAGCTGAGCTTCACCATGAGACCGACATATAATTAACACACACGTTAATGAAAGCAGCTTACCAGGCTGAAGAGTTTGGAAAATGAAGACCTAAATTGCTCCTCAAGACTGTGGCTTCTCAGAAGCTTTTCCTACAGCTGTAGATCCTTAGGAGTCAATTAATAAAAGAAAGAAAAACAACAAAAAAGAAGAATTAAAGAAGTTCGCCAGCACCACGAAGGGTCTGTGTGGCTCAGGAAAGAGCTCGCCTCCCGCTCCAAGTTTGGGCAGGACCTGGCAGCTCCTGCTGCCTGTCAGCGTCACCTGTCACCGCAGCCTGTCCCCCTCCTCGTTGTCCCCCCCCGCTATATAGTGCCTGGGGAAGGCTGCGAGCCAGGGTCCCCGGCAGCCAGCCCAGCTCGTGGGGGGGCACCTGCATGCAAGCAGGCAGCACCTCTCTGCAGCAAGAAGGGATCCTCTCCCACCCACCGGGGCAAATCCCAGCTTCCTTCTACCTGCAGAGCTGCACAGGGTGTGGGGAGCAGGAACAGGGGGGTTTCATGCCGGAAAAGCCCACGGCTGGAATAGCTGACCCCCCTTGCAGTGCTCAGACCCTTTTCCTTTTCTATTTAGGGAAGCATGAGACAGCTGAGCCTCAGGGACAAGCGGCCCCACGCCAGCAGCTGCGGCAGCGCCCAGCACCTTCCAGAACACCCTGGGACGGAAAGCCGATTCGCACCCAGTGCTGCCTCCTCCTTGCAGGGCCTTTGGGAGCCCACCCTGCTGGAAATCCCACCCGTGTCCCATGCTGCCACCTCCCCTCGTTTGGCAGCCCGTCAGCACAGACATCTGTGCCAGAGCATACTGGCCCACTGCTGTGACGAGTGTCTCGGGTCTCAATTTGAGTGACACCAGTAGAGAGAGCAGTACTGAGCTCCAAAAGAGCTGAGCCTCTCAAACCTCCCTGTTTCCCAGGGGTCACAGTCAATCAGGAATTCTGCTTTGTGACTTATCTCCCCCAAAAATGCAGGCCTTGCCTTCCCGAGCGTACCTACGAGCATCCCAGCTAAAAGCAAATGGGGGAACTGGCAGTAGGGACAGGGAAATGACCGAGGGGAGCACAGGCCGACCAATATCAGCTCAGTTGCTCCGGTCAGGCTTATGCCACAGAACCGAGCTATAGCAGACAACGCGTTTCCACACTGAAGCTCTGCTGGGGAAAAAAAAAAAAAGTCAGTTATCTTTAACACCAGTGATCTGTGTTGGAGCTTGTGGAACTTATGCAGCAAGAATTGGCACAAGACTGCCCTGTTCAGGTCTCCTGTTTTATTCACCCTGCACCAACAGCACCGTTCAGTCCCTGGTATTGGGGCAGGAGGCGATTGCAAAGCAGTTTGGAGGTCCCTTCGCAGCACATCACCCGCACGGCAGTTGCGGGCAGCTCAAACACCTTCCCCTGTTTGGGGATAGGTCCAAGGCACAAGGGCCACATCTGTGAAGGGTATAAGAGGCCGTCTCCGCCTTAGACACAGTACCGTGGCTTTTCTAGGACTCACATGGGCTAACACACCAGAACCCCCTTCCCACGTTGCTTTAGGTACAGGGGAAGGGTCCGCTTGCTTCATTTCAGTACTCACGGTGTACATGGCACAGCCTTTCTCGAGTTACCCAGAATAAAGGCTTCATTTTCACAAGCAGCAGCGCTGCGGGTACTTCAAGTAAACTAAGTTACAAAAAATTGTGTTTGTTGCTGCTAATGTTCGAGACAGAGCTAAGAGTGACCTGAGCTCCCCTTAGTCTACGGTTTTGGGACGGGGTATCGGTGATTACACCACACCAGCAGGGAAGAAGAGCAGCTGCCCGGGACGGGGGTGCCGGCCCCGGGAGTTACCTTATCCCCGTGCCTTTCTGCAGCTGGAGCAGATGTGTAAATGCGCTCCCTGATAGCCCCCGGAGGGGCTGGCAGGGCAGGCGGCCGGGCTCCCCGCCCCGGCAGCCTCAGCAGCGAGTGCGGGGGGCCCTCTTCAGGCCTCGGCTGAGAAAGCAAAAAAAAAAAGCTTTTCCTGGCGAGATTCACGTCCCAGGCGGCCAGGGAAGGGGACAGTCCCCGGGCTTCCCCTGCAGCAAGCCCCTTTCGGGGACAGCGGTCTCCCCACCTGCAGGGCAGCGAAGACCACCCCCATGCAGCTTCATTTTCCACCCTGCAACCCCAACTGCAAGCATCGGCTGACGAGTCTAACCAAACCCAGTCCTGGGATCCCACCTTACCTCGTGGCTCCAAGCCACCTTCTAATCCAGGACCTTGCAGAGAGCTGGCAAGGTCCATGGTGAAATTACCCTCCAGAAAATCCCAGGATGAGCTCCAGTATCTCTAGATCAACAGCAGGGTTGCAGAGGTAACTGTGCTCAGCACCCAGGGCTTGAGCTTTTCTCCAACACAGCATTAGAGACCTTCTCCTAAGGGTAAAGCTGTATACAGTCCCTTTTAGAGCTGCCCCCCAAAACCCCTAATGCAAATTTAAGGCAGCTGAAGTACGTGTATAGAGCTCAGGTTCATCTCTGAAATAACTTCAGAAATTATAATTAAAGTTTTTTTCCTATTCACATCAGCTGCTCTCCCAGCAAGCATTCAGACCTTGTCAGCTCTGCAGGGGACCATGGGTCTGCCCAGCCACACCAGCAGCAGAGAACCCAGCTCTGAACACAAGCTATACTTTTAAAAGTGAAACAAGCCCTACTCAGAAACACACACAACCCTGTAAGAAAAGACTCGAGTTGCCTTGCCTCTATCTCCTATTTCTTCAGCCTGTCTCAATTTTTAAACTAGCTTGCTTGATTCTCCCCAGCCTTCTCCAGCAGCAGCACCTGCCCCCAAAACCAGTCAGCCCAGGCTCTGGTTCTGTTATTTATAGAGCCCAGGAGCCGTGGCATTGCTGGCACCTGGGCTACGGTCATTTAAAGACAGCTGGTGGTTGGGGGAGTTGCTATAGATAAAGAGGAACTCCCATTTCTGTTTCCTTTGCTCTAGGTTTGCTGCAGCTCCCGAGCAGGCTCTGGTCCTTCCAGGTGCTCCCCCAGTGTCTCTGCTGGTATCGGGCTGTGCTGTGAGCTGAAAACCCCCGTTTATCTGTGTGCACTTCCAGAAGGACCCCTGGGTGTCAGCAGCTGGAGAAGTTTTTCCTCGCTGGGGCCAGCCAGGAGGGAAGAGGCTCCAGAGGGGTGTTTGCAGGCAGAGGCTGGCAGCGCTTCCCACCAGGCAGGACCAGGAGACCCGTTTGCTTGCAGGGTCTTTGCTGGGCCTGGTGAAGGACCAGGGAAGGAAAATCCTGTGCAGCCCCTGGCTGGGGAGTGTGGTGGCCGGAGGGGCTGGCGGTTGCGCAGGGGTTTAGGTGTGAGGCTGGAGCCTGGCTGTGCAGCCACTAGATGGGAGTGCAAATATGAGCCCTGCCCGGCCCTTCCGCTGCCTGCAGGAAGCAGGAAGGGGAGCAGCGGGGGGACGGGGACAGGGCCCTGGGGCAGCCCGGCTTCGGGTGCCTGGGGGAGCAGGAGGTGCATTTGGGGTGCAAAGGGAATGCAGGGTGGTGAGGATGGGGTGGGAAACGCGGCGTGGGGCTTTCTGTGTTCACGTGGGCACGTCTGCCCCGCAGGGCTCTGTTAAAGGTAGCCGGGATGGGGATGCGCTCGCCCGCTGTGGCACCCCGTGAGCAGGAGCTACTGGCTGAGCCATGGCAGTGCCCCTCTGCCAGCCTGCTTGCGCCTGCCTGCAGAATTTGGGGCTGTTTGGCACTAAAGGGAGACTAAACACTCACCGTAACCACCCATCCCAGACACAGCCTGGGTAGTGTTTCCCCAGTGTCCACAGCTCTGGGAGCAGGCTGTGGCTTTGCTGCACATGTGGGGTGTGATCTGTGTCAGGACAGTGCCGAATCCACTCTCCCATCTCCTCCACAGGTCTCTTCTCTTCTCCTGGCCCCGCAGTGCTCTGTCCTGGGGGTGGCCAGGGACATGGTGGTCCTGCGGGCTGGGCTCTGCCCTGGTCTCACCGAAGAGATGATCCAGCTTCTCAGGGCGAACGGCATCAGGACGGGTAATGGGGCGGCAGCGGGGTTTCGGGTTGGGGAATGTCATTCCCTGCACATTTTGGGGTGGCACTGCACTCTCCTCCCGTGCAGGACCCATCTGCCAGGCTGAGTGGTCTGGGCTGTGGGGCAGCCTCGGGAAAAGATCTCCTGCCTCTGTGGCTTTGGCTTGCAGCCCAGAAGCTGCAGTGGGGAGTTTTCTTAGAGCCCCATAGAGAAAAGGACAGCGGGCGCAGGTTGTCTGCCATGAGCACGCTGGGCATTGACTGCAGGAGCCTGGGGGGCTGCAGCTCCAGTCCCTGTGCCCGCGTCACCCCACACCCTGGAAGGGTGATGTCGGTGCAATATCCCTCCCGTGTCCTCCTTGCTGGATGTCTTCTGGGTCCCCCTGGGTGGATATGATGAGTCCAGGACTTCTCCATAGGAGCAGGAGAGTGTTAGGACATGGTAGGGGTCTCTGCAGAGGCTTTTTGAGGGACGATCAATTATGGCTTTTAGAAGGTATTTTGGGAGGGTTTGTGTATTTTTCCCTCTGAAAAACGCCCAAGCTCCTGGCACGCTGTACCCTGGGCAAGGCCTGCTCTTGGGGGGGGGGAAGAAAAGACTTCAGGTGGATTCTTTACTTGCTCTGAGAAATTGGATTAGGGCTGAGAAAAACACCATTTTATTCTTGTTAAATGGGATCTGTGAGATCCTGCGTGTGCTGGAGCCATGGATGTTGTAATCCCTGTTTCCCCTATAAGAACTGCTTTTTACCATTATTTTTTTCAACCAATAACATACACATCTATCTGAAAAAATGAATCTTTGAGTGGTTCCTGGGAGCAGAGATGGGGCCACTAGTTCTTCTAATTTCTGTGGCTTTAGCCCTTCCTGGTATGCCCAGGGCTGGCACTTTGGGTCAGTCACTAGCCCCTTCAGACTTTGGTACTCTTGAGCAAAATAGGGAAAATTTTTACCAGCTTCTCTCCCTGATCTGTTTTGCAAGAAACAATTTGTTTTGCAATGGGCGGTGGGGCCATCTAAGAGGAAAAATTCCAATGCTCCATTTTGTGGGGCATCCTGCCCACCCACTGGAAGTGTTGGCAGAGGGGACAGACATTTTGCCTGTTGGTGCCCACAGGCAGGTTTTGTCTAAGCTGGTCGTCTCTTTGGTGTTCGTGGTCTGTTCAGGTTTGGCTTCCAACTTCTTGTCCCTTGTGTTATTTGCAGTGGTGGACTTCGTGTCATCAGACCTGGAGGACGTTGCCCAGAAGTGTTCCCTGTCTTACAAGGTAAAGGGTGACTCCAAAGTCCTGGTACGTTAATCGAGGAGCTCAGGAGCTGTTCAGCTCACAGCTTGGATGGGCTTATCTGGGGGGACCTTGTCGGCCCTGGAGTTCCTCAGTCCCGTTTTCAGATGCGTCTCTGCCCCCCAGGTACTCGTTGCAGTGAGACGTGTGCTCCTGGCCCAGTTCTCTGCCTTCCCTGCCAATGGAGCAGACCTCTACGAGGAGCTCAAGAGCTCCACGGCCATCCTGCCCACTGGGAGCCCAAGGTGGGTACATCACCCAGCAAGCCAGCAGGTCCGCCCGGGGCTGGGCTTGCTGCAAAAGGCCATGGTTGCCCAATGCAGGCTTTGGGTTTCAATGTGGTGATGCCCTGAGCAGGCTCAGTGGTCTCCAAACCATCTCCAGCAGCTGTTTAAAAAAAAAAATCCAGCCACAGCCTGTCTCTGCCTTTTGGGAGCAGAGATGATTATTCTTCTTGTCCTGTGGCTGCAAAGCCAGCTGGTTTGTGTCCCTTGAGGGAATGACATTGCCGTTGTCCTTGCAAGAGCCTGCACACCTTTTGGGAAGTGGTTGTGTGTCTCACTTCTAGACTAGACAACATGCTGCTTTCAGCCTTTCCCTCGAGGGCTCCGGAGGAGAGGGTTATAGATCTGGGAGGACTGGTGAGTGATGATGGTCCAAACTGTCTAGATCAGGCATGGAAATGAGTTATGCTATTGCATGTCCTTATTTCTTCTTTTCCCATGTCTCCTCGCTGGGTTGTTACAGTGACTATGCAGAGAAACCCTGGGTATTCAAACCTTGCTACCAGGACCACAGCTCTTCTCCAGCTCGGGACTGTCCTCTTGTAGCCCCCACGCTGCAGATCTGCTGTTGCCCACAATGTGGAGAGGGAAGGAGCAGAGCCTGAGGCACTTGTCTGCATTTGGGAAGGAGACTCTAGGGACAAATATCTGGGGACTGCTGCTTCCTGATGCCCCTGCCATTCTGGCTGAAGGGGTGTTGATAATCCCACCTTGTGTTGAACCCGTAGCCTGGACCAGCTGCTGGACTCCGGGCTGTACACGGGGGAAGTGACGGAGCTCATGGGAGCACCAGGCAGTGGGAAGACGCAGGTGAGTGGGACGGAGGAGAGGGGAGAGGACAGGCTGGGTGAAGATGATGCCTTCAGGCACGTGAAGCAGAGGGATCTGGGAGGGCTGGCTGACGCCTGGTCCCTGCCTCTCCAGGTGTGCCTGGCCATTGCGGCCAGCGTGTCTCTTGGCCTCAGGCAGCACGTCCTGTTTCTCGACTCCACGGGGGGGTTCACCGCCTCCCGTCTCTACCAGATGCTTCGAGCCCGGGCAGAGGATGAGGAAGAACAGGCAGGTTCCCCTGGAGCTGGTCCCTCCACTCGCACTAAAACTGCCTTGGCTCTTGCCTGCAGACAACCCCCAGAGACGATTTTTCTGTCCAGCTCTGCCTTTGTCCCCATGGGCTTTTTTGGGCCCAAACTCTTCCTCCCATGGTCGGGTGGGTGCTGTGCTCAGGGACAGACACTGCACTATTTTTCTTGGGGAGAAGGGGAGGGGTTGCTGTAGTTGCTCCTGCTTTCGCTCCCTGAGCTCAGTCCGCGTTGCTTCTTCCATCAGTGCAATGGGGACAACAGTGTTCACGGGGTGGAGGCAAATGTGGAAGAAATAAGGGTCCCTGACTCCGTGGCACGGTATAAATGTGAAGAGCTGGTAGCAGCTGGGGCAGGAGGAATATAATGCAGGCAGGAGTCCTGGAGGGGGTGAGGCTGTTGGTGATGCCACTTTGTGCTGCAGCTGGAGGCTCTGCAGCGGATCCAGGTGGTCCGTGTGTTCGACATCTATGAAATGCTGAGAGCCTTGCAGGAGCTGCGGGATCGCCTCTCCCAGCAGGTAGGAGTGAGGGTCTGGGCCCCTCTCCCTTCCCCAGTGCTGCAAGGAGGGCAGCAGGGCTTGTGTGCCTGACGAGTGACACCAAATCACCCTGTCCTAGGGACATTTGAGCCTCAGTGCAGCTCACAACCTCCAAAACTGCTGGATTTGTTTCTCTACATTGCACATGGTGCCTCCTTCTTTCAGGTCGTGAGCTCCATGGGACCTCTCAAGATCGTGGTGATCGACTCTGTCTCGGCTGTGATTTACCCACTGCTGGGTGGCAAGCAGTCAGAGGGTGAGCTGCTTCGCTAGGATGTGCAATGAGGTTGCAGACCTCGTCCTGAAGAGCATCTTCCTCCCATGTGTGCTGTGCCTGGAGCTGGAGCAGGACGAATGTGGGTGCGACTGCTCCCAGCTTTTCCTTTGCAACTCGATAAAAGGGGAGTCTGTTTGCAGTGTTATCGGCAAACGTTCAAGCTGGCTGTGGCCATGCAAGCTCATGCCGGTGGTCTGAAACCCAGCCAGGGGACAGAGGAGGCACTGAACTGTTTGCTCACAGATTAAAACCTCTGCTTACAGTGTCACAGATACATCATGGTTGCTGGCACAGTTTGCAAAGCTCCCCTGAGGCTCTTTCTGCCAGAAAGGACCATAAATCAGGAGTGAGGGGCTTTCTGCTGGCTGAGATGCCAAGGAGGCCCCTCAAACGCCTTCCAGAGGGTCTTGCACACCTGGGTGGCAGCCAGTGCTATCACAGGAGGTCCCCTTGCAGCCATGGGCTATAGGAAATGAAGCTGTGAGCTGGAGAGTGGTCCCGTACCTGTTAAATCAATCTGGCCAGCTTTGTCTGGAGCTCCTGGTGCTTTTGTAGGGTTTTTTGGCCTCGGGCTTCTAAGATAGGAAAGGAGGGTGTAGGACGACTTGGGGATTGGTCTCTCTGTGCCATATCCATTTGGCCGAGGTGCCCTGGAGTGTGCAGGTGCAATGGGTACGTTGGGGTGCTGGTAATGGGAATGGGTTGAAGGTGTCCGTGAACACCAGCACTGGCACTAAACCTAGTGCTCATGCAAATCTAGATGTCACCTGCCTCCAAGATGCACTTTGGGGGTTGATCCCCAAACACCCAAATGCTTTGTCCTTCTCCAGGTTTGGCCATCATGATGCAGCTAGCCAGGGAGCTGAAGACACTGGCCAGGGAGTTCAGCCTTGCCATTGTGGTGAGTGTTGCTGCGCCTTGTCCTTCGCGTGCTGGCGTGTGCCATGGCGAGGAGCCCTGGAGAGGCTTTGGAGCCCCTGGGAGGGGGGACCCTGCTCCCAGCTAAGCAGGAGCAAGAGACCTGTATCCCACAGCGCTCTGCTCCCCGATGTAGCTCCGCTTCTCTGCAGCCCGCAGATGTCTTGTTCTAGCAAGTGTGGAGCAAGAACAGGGCTGATTTGCTGCCTGCTTTTATTGCTGTCCTCAGCCAACAAGTCATTCACTCGATTGAGCAAGGGTAGAGTTAAGTACAGACAGATTGAAAGGTTGTTTGTATTTATTTTTGATACAACACCATTCATTTAAGGGGCTGGCCAGCTTACTAAGTAATCTCTTGCTTAGTTGCCTTGGAGGAACTGCAGGGCGTTGCATCATCCTGCAGGAGCTGGGAACTGGAAGGGGCCCTGCTCTCATTTTCCCCAGCTCTTGGCCAAGCAATTGCTTTTGCTTCAATGCACCCAGACAGGTTGTTGGGACCACAGTTAATGTGTTTGAATTGGGAAGGCCACAACAGAAAATGGTGGTCTGCTGAACCTGGCACTGGAAGGCGTCGAGACAGTCCTGCCCTTTGCTCTGATTAGTGATAAAGTGACAAGGACAGGGTGCCTGGAAGGACGCTTGGAGGCTCCAAGTTAAACTTTGCAGGTGGCTTCAGCACCAGGAGTCACTGCAGCTTGCAGATACGAGCGAGCTCCTACCTGAGTACATGTCTGGGACAGTTGCATGGGCTATGTTTAGAGGGGATGGCATGGGTGTGCCAAGAAGGAGGGCTCAGGATGGAGAAGAAAAAAACTTCATAGAAGTAGCAGACTGGCCATTATCTCCTGGTGATCTCCAGTGTTTCATTACACCACGTGGCACTGCTTTTCCCAGGCACTGATAAGCCTGTTTGTGCTGCAGGTGACTAACCAGGTGACAAGGGACAGCAGCACCGGTCCACTGAAGCCAGCCCTTGGCCGCTCCTGGAGTTTTGTGCCAAGCACCCGGGTGCTGCTGGAGAGCAAAGAAGCCACCTGGGAGAAAACCACCACGCAGCGTGTCGCTTCCTTGGCAAAGTCACCCCGGCAGGTGAGGTTCCCTGGACCAGTCCCTCTGGTAATGGAGAAGAAGCTATGTGATGTGGACCTGGCTTCGGAGCAGAGGGAGGCTCCTCCTGGGGGTAGGGCAGGATCAGGCCTCACTGGGTGACCCATGTCACCTGCAGAGGTGACTTTGGCTTGAATGCTGCCTACGTACGGGGCAGCGCTGCCTGAGCCTCCTGGCTCTGAGCCCGCTCTGTGGCCTGATCCAAATGGATTTGTATGTGGTGGTGTGCTGGGCAGTGAAACGCATCCTGGATGTGCTAAATAAGCGTGTCTGGGGATATCTTGGAGCAAGATGTTCTTTCTTTATTAAATTGCATTCTCTGTTTGTATCTCTGTGTTCAGCAGACCCAGTTAAAATGAGGGCACCAGCAGAAAGAAATCCTCAAGGGGATGTAATTGGGGATTTTTGGCTCTGGGGCAGGTGGAGTGATGTACAGGTTTGCCCTTAGTCCCCGTAGCATGAGGTTAAGCTCCTCTCTGTTCCTCCTTGCAGCCGACGGGGATACAGGTGGAGCTGGATACTGGAAATGGTGATGTGCAGGAGCTGAGCCCCGCGACACCCACACAGGGACTCTGATGCGGGCGGAAAAGCAAATGTCAAGGTCCAAGAGAGCTGCAAAAAAAGCAGGCAAGCACGCTGAAGGTTTTACAGACTGCCTCTGAGTCCTGCAGCCCTGGGAAGGACCAACATGAAGAAGCTCTTGTTCTTCTGTGCTGGGGATAAAATGAGCGTGGGGTTCCCTGGAGATCTCCTTGCCTCAGCAGATGCTGCCTGCAGTGGCTGGGCTGTGTGGGCAGTGTGACAACCAGGTCCTCTCCTCTGCTGCAGGCTTGTCTTCAACCAGCACAGCCAGCCCTGTCCTAAGGTGTTGGCTTGGGACCAGCTGGCATGTCCCTGCACAAACCCATGACTCCTCGCGGTGGTTTTGTTCCCCCCATAACTCGCTGCCCTCTCTGGTCCCAGAGCTCTGATCATCCTTGGGCAGCCCACAGTGGTTCAGAAATAAAAAGATGTTGCATACTGCTGTGGCTGTTGAGAGCTGGAATTCAATTAATGGCAACTGCTGTTAATTTAATTAAAATTTTGAGGTTTAGTCCCTAGCAGGACTGGGGTGGGACAGGCTGTTGATGAGCAGGGACATAATCGGATGCTTGATCTGACCTTCTCCCCAGAGTAACACCAGACCCTGTAGGGAGCTGCTGGTATTTTTGGGGCACTACTGTGCTGCATAAAGAATTGCTGTTCATTGATGAAGCTTATGATCTGGATCAGTTGGGGTGGATGAGTCCTGACTGACACCAGCTGGCCCTGCCTGATGCTCAAGGACCTACTCAGTTGCATGTGGTGAAGTTTAAAATAATCTCTCCTTGCTCCAGTGCTTTTTAGGTGCTCTTGCCTGCTCTGGGCAATCTCCTGGAGGCTCGTGCAGTGCTGGGGAGGAGATGGGAGGCTGGGATGGATTGTGGCCTCTCCTCTTGATCCCAGATGTTTGAGACACCCTCATCCTCTGCTTAATAAGAAACCTTGGCAGGTGAGCTGAGCTTTGGCTTGCACTTCCAAGGCTGCTGATGTAGGCTGTGGGGGCTGGGACTCATCGGGGCACGCTCATTAAACTAATAACACAGCAGTACAGCTCCTGGAACCTTCTAAGGCTGTGCTGGGCAAAGAGGAGTCTGATTTACCCAGAATTGGGCTAATTTCTCCAGCGTAGACAACACCGTTACAGCCCTGTATTCCTGAGCAAATAGCTGCTGTAGGGAAGGAGCAGCTAAAAGGGGTATGTGAACGCATATTTTGGTTTCCCAAGAGGCAGTGCCAGGTCTCAGCACAGATTTTTGTTTTGCCCGTCTGCCAGAGCTGTGCTTCCTGCAAAACTGAGCTCTTGGTGCTCCCAGGGCTGTGATTTACGGGACAGATTCCCAGCTCCTCCATCGTGGCCACCCAGCCACTGCAGCCCCCTGCATGTGGCTGTGGGAAAGGCTGTGCTCCCAGCAGGTCCTGCCCGAGGCGGGGAGTGTGCCAAAGCAACATGAACTGTACCATCAAACAGTTTTGAGTAAAAATAAATGTATTTTAAAGTTGTGTATTTATTTGCATTTCTGGGCTCTCCAAGCTTGGGAGGGGAGGTTTGGCCCCAGTGATTGCAGCCTGGCTGGCTGGGGCAAGGAGGAGGATCGTTTTCCTGTCTGCTGGAGACCCATGCTGATGTGGCTGGTCCTTACAAGCCGAAAATTTAGCTTATGTCTCTTGAAGCTGTGAATAAAGAGCTGGTACACGCAAATTTCAACCAAAACTCTGCGCTACTATTTTACCTCTCTGCCCGAGGTTCTGTAGGGGAAGCAAAGCTCTCGCAGGGGAGTGTGGAGCAGGGGAAGAGCCAAATAGAAACCTCTTTGGTTATATTTGAACCGAGGGGGCTTTCTTGCTGTCTCCTTCCCCTAACTAGCAGGAGGATAAGAAGGGGAACAGCCCGCTTTGAACCCTGCATCGGCCTTGGCGTGAGACCAGCCGTGCTCCCAGCGTGCTGCTTTGCTGTGGCCCCCAGGAAATGACAGAAGAAACTCTGCTCTTCTGCTTAGTCACTGGGGAACAGTCATGGGACGGTGATTCAACGGCGACGGTGCCAGGCGGTTGGGAAGAGACCGGGGAAAGGTGAGGACGTGTGGGCTGTGCTCCTCTAAAGCTACCCATCCCAGGCTTTTGGGCATAGCCGTGACCTGGGGGGATTTTCTCTCCTTGGCAATCAGCTGATTGCAGCTGCCGGAGTTTTGTGCCCTCTTGGGAAACAGCTGGATAGGTTGGGGAGGACGGTGTGATACGGGGCACAGCTGAGCTTTGGGTAGCAGCTCCTCCGCTCCCGGGTTTGCTGCTGAGGTAGGCAGCCTGCGTGCGAGGTGACGGTGACGTCCTGAATTTCTGGCTGCGTTGCCGCAGGGCAGGCGTTGCTGTGGGTGCTGGTTATTGCTCGGTGCGGGGACAGCAGAAGGGTTCAGGCTATGGGAATCTATTACCCGATCTGGAAAAACTTGACTTCTTACTCAAGCTGATTTGCCCTAAATTTGCATAATAAAATTAGGCTGAAAAGAGTTTCTGACCTAAATATCCTAATTCAGCCTTTCTGTCTGTGCTCAGACAGGAATTTCTGCAACCGTGTAAGACAGGGCCTGGCTGTGCCAGCGCGCACGGGGATGTCCCCTCTCCCTGCTCCTTCCCGTTGCCTAAATCAGCTGGAAAACTGCTGGAAAGGCCCGGAGCGAGGTGATAAAACCCGTCCCAGGGCCGACAGAGCACCCCTCGCCCCAAGCAGTGGGGATGCCTTTTGGCACTGAGGGCTCATTTGCCCTTGATATGTATAAAATACATATATAAGTGTGTGTTTATACGTATTGTGTGCATATATGTACACGTGGGGGGTGTGTGTGCATGTCTGTGTATATATGGCTGTGTGTATATATCTATATACGGCTGTATAGATACATATGGTGTACCTGTATGTATATGTACGCTTCCCGTGCAATGAGGCTAAGCCCCCGTGCACACAGCAGAAACTCCTCCGAAGCACACGGGACCCCCCCCAGCCCCCCCTCCCTGCTGCCCGGACGGGGGCTCGAACCCGCGGTCCCCGGAGCCGCCGCGCCCCTCGGGCGGCGCTGCCCTCTCGGCCTCCTGAGGGCGCTAGAGAAGCCGCCGCGCCGCCAGGGGCGGGCCGCCCGGTGCTGCCTAGCTCGCCGCTCTACGGCTGCCGCTCTGGCCGGCCTCTCTGTGGCTGGCCGCCGCCGCGGTGGGCAGTTGCCATAGCGCCGCCGCCGCCGCGCCGAGCGGAGGGCTCGGGGCCGACCCGCAGCCTGGCCCGGCCCCGCCGCCCTCTCCGGGACGGGGCTGCCGAAGGAGGCAGGTGAGGGGGTTGGGGTGCTGCCAGTGTTTCGGGGGGCTGCCAGGGCTTGGGGGGATGGGGCTGTGGCGGGGGCTGCCAGGTTGGGGGGGGAGGGGAGGAGAGGAGGGCGGGCGTGAGGCCTTCGCGGGGGCTGCCAGGATTTGGGGGGTTTTTGGGCAGTGAGGGGACTGCCAGGGTTCGGGGGGCGTTGGGGCAGTGAGGGGGCTGCCAGGGTTCGGGGGGTGTTGGGGCAGTGAGGGGGCTGCCAGGGTTTGGGGGGCGTTGGGCCAGTGAGGGGGCTGCCAGGGTTTGGGGGGCGTTGGGCCAGTGAGGGGACTGCCAGGGTTTGGGGGGCGGTGGGGCAGTGAGGGGGCTGCCAGGGTTTGGGGGGCGTTGGGCCAGTGAGGGGACTGCCAGGGTTTGGGGGGCGTTGGGCCAGTGAGGGGACTGCCAGGGTTTGGGGGGCGGTGGGGCAGTGAGGGGACTGCCAGGGTTTGGGGGGATGTGGGGCAGTGAGGGGGCTGCCAGGGTTTGGGGGGATGTGGGGCAGTGAGGGGGCTGCCAGGGTTCGGGGGGTGTTGGGGCAGTGAGGGGGCTGCC
Organism: Aptenodytes patagonicus; assembly: GCF_965638725.1. Lineage (NCBI taxonomy): Eukaryota > Metazoa > Chordata > Aves > Sphenisciformes > Spheniscidae > Aptenodytes > Aptenodytes patagonicus. Next base: position 5,945,747 of record NC_134965.1, read on the forward strand.
AGGGTTCGGGGGGCGTTGGGGCAGTGAGGGGGCTGCCAGGGTTTGGGGGGCGTTGGGCCAGTGAGGGGACTGCCAGGGTTTGGGGGGCGGTGGGGCAGTGAGGGGGCTGCCAGGGTTTGGGGGGATGTGGGGCAGTGAGGGGGCTGCCAGGGTTTGGGGGGATGTGGGGCAGTGAGGGGGCTGCCAGGGTTTGGGGGGATGTGGGGCAGTGAGGGGGCTGCCAGGGTTCGGGGGGTGTTGGGGAAGTGAGGGGGCTGCCAGGGTTCGGGGGGTGTTGGGGCAGTGAGGGGGCTGCCAGGGTTCGGGGGGTGTTGGGGCAGTGAGGGGGCTGCCAGGGTTTGGGGGGCGGTGGGGCAGTGAGGGGGCTGCCAGGGTTTGGGGGGATATGGGGCAGTGAGGGGGCTGCCAGGGTTTGGGGGGTGTGGGGCAGTGGGGGTGCTGACAGAGTAGGGAGGGTGCATGGGGTAATGGGGGGCAGTTAAATGTGGGGGCTGTGAGGCACTGGAGTGGCCACTGAGGGTTATCAAGGGGCTGTGGGGTGGGGGAACCGCTGTGGATTGGGAGTGTTGTCAAGTGTGGGGGGACATGGGGCAGGACGGGGCTGCCAGGGCTTGGGGGGGGACGGGGCAGGGAGAGTGGGGCTGCTGGGACCAGGGCTGGCAGGGAGACAGGGAGAGGCTGGAAAGGGGCTGTGAGCACCTGGATTTTAGTTTTGGGAAGATGGGGTGAAGGGGCTCCCTCACGGGGAGCGCTTGCAGGGTTTCCCTAACGAGGTGGGGACAGCTTCTTTTCTCTTGTTTAGAAAGTGGTGTTCAGGAACTCTTTTCTGAGTTCTGTTCCGAAAGGCGCTCTGAGGTTCAGTAGGTTATTCTGCTCGAAATGCTATGAGAACTGAGGAATTCTGGATAAGCGCCAGCCTTCAGTACAGCTCTCTGCTTAAATTGCTGTCTCTTTGCGTTTTATCGTGTTACTAATTTGTTTGGTATGGTGGCAGCGTAGCTGGGGTGGGCGATGCTTCCTTGGTGGCAAGGACCCAAGTTATTTTCTTAATGAGGAACTCTGCCCCGCTTCTGCTCAAAATCGTGGGTGTATGGCAAAGTGAAAATGATAAGAGTTCTTCCTTTGCCGCAGAAGGCAAAAGGAGTTCAGAAAATAAAAGTACTCAAGTGTTCTTCAGAACAGTTTGTTCCTGTAAACTGGTCAAGGTGTTTCCTGTGGAGAAAGTGTTGACGTATCGTCAAGTTGGTTTCTTACCAGTATTTCAGCATGTGATTGCAGGTTAATAGATGTCAATTCTCTGCAGTGAGATCATGCATGCAGTCCAGTCTGAGCCTTTACAGATCAGGGACGTGGCAAAACAGCTGAGGATGAATGCGCTCAATGTTATGACCGTATGATAAATAAGCTGTTGCATTTGATCGTTTCACGTGTTTTCAAACACTGCAAGGATGGCCAGGCTTACTTAGATACTGTAGAGGTAAGTATAATATTAAAGCGTAGATAGGAATGTTTTAGTTTTATGGTTCTTTGATTAAGATATGTTCAGGGTAATGTTTAATTTGCTGAGACATAAAATGGTTTTGTTTATGTGTTTTCTTTGAGCTCACTTCCTCCTCTCTGACACAGAACGTATCTTCCGTGGGTAGCACGGGAGGTCTTGGATGTTGGTTTTGGAGAATTGTTTCACGGCAGTGTAGGAACTTGTGGCAGTTTTCTGTTCTTTCTAACCTGATTATGGGATCGGTAAAGAACTTACTGGATTTACAAAATGCTTTTTCAGTTCTCCATTTCATTAGGATGGTAAATGACAGGTGCATTATAAGTTGGCATTTTTTGTGTGTTTACATTGTAGTCGGTTGTATTTCAAAACTTTGAAGCTCGTATTTTAAGATAAATGATCATTAAGGCAGATACATGATTACGTGACACAAACAAAAAGAGTATTTACCCTTTGTGATCATTTCCACTGTTACCTTGTTCTTCCAGAGCCGAGAACTGGAACACAAAGCTGTGAGCTTCTAATGTTGTTTCTTACGAATTCCAGATCCTTGCATTTACTTACCGCCACCCATCAAATACTGTTATCTCTTTAACACGTTTTGTGTTCACAGCGATGGGGAGGGGGATCTTGTATTTGTTCTTTGTAAACATAATTGCTTTTGGTAGAACAATTGGGCCTAATGAAACAAAACAATTTACTTAGGCTATTGTCGTATTTTCCATTACGGGCAATCCTCTCTGGCTGTGTGAATCCCGGTGCAGAGTTACCCGGCTGTAGCACTCTGTGGTTTGCATGTCTCCTCGGCTGATAGCAATTGAACTTTTAATTAAAAGCTGATTGTCTTGACATTGGTGTTCATGGCTTAATGCTTAATTGCTCGAGTTTTTGCTGAATTGGATTAGTTTTAAAGCCATCATTTAAATACTGTGTTTAATTGTAGAGTAGAAAAAGTAGGCTGACTTTCAGTGAGGCTTAGTCTTTCTCATTGGCAGGCACCTGTGATTGGGCTCTTAGGAGTCAACTTAAAATGAGAGCTGAATGCAGTACTCTGCAATGAGAGTACAAGGGAATAATATATATGAATTATATTTTGGGGTTGGTGGTCACTAGTTGAGTTTATGACCGAAATCTCTCTTTTTTTTTTTTTTTTCTTCTCCAGGCCTTCAGTTTTCTCTTTATTGTCGTTGACTTCAGTATGGTTTTGTGGGTTTTTTTTGTTGTTGTTTTGCTTGTGTTTTTTTTAATTGTGTAATTTTCACTTGTTATGCAACTTTGTACCATGGTTTGTTGTTATAACAACTTAGATTGTAAACTCTTCAATCAGGCTAGAGTGTGATTTGAGTTGAATCTCCAGTGCTATATATAGAAGGGTTATTAAAACTTGTGCTTTAGACTCTGAGCCAGCTTTTGCATGGTGGAAGGGTGTAAGCAGATTTTCATGCAGTCGTCTGCTGTGGTGTTCTTATATCCGTGTGCCTGCCTCTGGAGGATGTGTGCCTGTCTAGCCTCTCTAGACAGGCTGTGTGTCTGACCCAGTACTGCAGCTTTGTGTCCTCACGGCTAGCCAGGTAAAATGCTGTCCTCATCTAGTCTGTGTTGGTTTCACTGGAATACATGTAGGAAAAATTGTGTTTAATTAAGTTTAGGCTACCTTCCCATCCCTTATAGGAAAAGTGCATTTTTATATGTATGTAGGATATCTCAGAGCGTCTCTTCTCTAAAGCCTTTGACCAGTCCGAAGGGATACAGAGCCTGATCCGAAGATAAGAAATCAGAAAGTACGTTGAACCAAGTACTTGGTGCTTAATAAAACACTTTGCTGGCAGAAGGATAATGTGAGATGCAGATAATTGTGTGCACATGTCCCTTTTTTTGGACACAACTGCGTGTGAACTGCTGCTGACCAGGGAAGGAGGACCTGTTGGTACGTGGTAGTAAAAACCGAGGGAACTCAGTATTTCTCTATAGTCTGAGCTCTGACTCCAAGCATAGCATGGCTTTAAATTACCTGAATATTGCTAGCAATCTGGTGTGGGCTAAATACTTGAGTATTGATCTAACTTCTCGGGAAGCGTTACGGTCAATGCTGTGGTAAGGTCTGTGCTGCTGCGATGACACTGCTATTTATCTGCCTGCGCTTAAATGTGCTCGCGTGGCGCAAATGTTTCTCCAGCCCTCCCCTGATCGCCTGCTTCCATTGCGAAGCCCCAGCCAGTCTCCTGCTCCCCAAAGTAATTCCAGTCATTAGTCTTGATAGTACCTATCTGCGTCTCCCCATCACACTTGATATCCTCCGCTTCCCGGGGACGGCCATTACAGGAAGCTGGAAATTAGTACTTTGAACTTGCACCAGCTGGCATTCAGGGAGCACGGAACATTTTGCAGGGATGAATAACTGTAATCTCTGTTTCACAGGTGGGGAGAATCGCATCACCGCTGAATTGATGTCAGAAACAGAACTCGTCTGCATGCCAAGTCTTCTAACCACCTGATGGTATGTCCCTCTGAAGTCGGTTATTCAGTCTTCAAAGAACATTGCAGGTTGAAAAATTAGTTTTCTTTAAGAAACAGAGCATGACTGTCAGATCAAGAATTCAAAATTTGAATTAATTTCTCCCTTCGTTCTCAGCCGGTTTCCTCAGAACTGAGCGATGGCTTATTCTAACCTCTGAAAGCCCTTTTTGGCTTTTTAAATTTATGTTCCCATAAGGGACTTTCTTTAAAAAGAATTGTTGCTTTCTGAGACACTGTTTATTCTTCTCAGTGTCTGTAAAATCGACGAATTCTTCACATTAATTGCTCTTGAGGTTTTCACTTTACTCCAAAATATTAATTAGGCTTCCTTCTCTAATGCCCTCTGGCTTCTCTGCCAAATAGTCTTGGAATAGGAATTTCCACATTGTATTTCAGTGTAGACTAAAATATTAATTTAACGTCAGCTTTTTTTAATGCTGCCACCTCTTTATTTATATTCAGAAGGTTGTGGGATACGCTTATAAGAATATATTTAAGCAGCATATGCTTGGAGTCTTTTAGTTTAGCCTCTAGACTGATGTTAAGTGAGCTTTTAAACAGGCAAATTTAAAATACTCTCTTTTGGGAGTAGCTTGTTGCATAGTAACCTCTACTGCAGAAGGATAATTCCTTTGGGCATTATATATTCTCTCTATATACACGGATAATTTCAAATTGCGATGTCACAAGTGGCATCATTAAATCAATGCCACTTACTATGTGCATGAGCTTATACTGGTTTGGCTTGCTCCCCAAATGAGTCAGAAACCATAATATTGCATCCTGTGGAAATCCAGACTGAAACTGATGTGATGCCACTTTTTGTTGATGTCAGAATACCTTGCTCAGAAAGCAATGGCATCAGTGAATGACTCCCATGTTTCATTCACCCAGCTACTTTGAGTTGTTAGAGTCACTCAGATGAATAATTTCTCCAATGTTGTGTTTGAGGACATACTCCGCGAGGTTGCATCATGCATTGGTAAGTTTTGTTCCATGAGTATGTTGGTGCTTCTTAGGCCTTTGCCTGAGCCACAGTTATTTGGAAACCTGCTGAGCAGTGGCGTTCTCGGGATGGGAGGGTTGGTGAGCAGCAAGTTAATACTCTGCTGTAGTTTAATGTTACAAAAATCACGGCTGGGCTGGAACCGCAACTGGTACTGCTGCTCTGTTGCAGTGAGGAATCCCTTCTCTATCGGATTGCCTTTGAATTTGTTTTATACATATCTTAAGATGGAGCTTGTATTCATCTGGTGGAATAGATTTCTTTATAAATACTTGGATTTGATAATTTGGAGGACAAACAGGCCCATGGTTTCCTGAACAGGTTTTAAAACTGGCAAATTAATCATTAAAAGGGAAATGTTTCTCTGTTTAGATTAACAAAATAATTTATTGAATCCTTGAACCTCTTCCTATATATGCCCTGTATTCTGGGCTAGCAGCAGAGACGGATAAAATGTCAAGCTTGATAGATTGTTGGAGCTGTTTTTTGGTAGTTAAACAATAATGAAACTGTTACATGCTTGCAGGGAAACACTGCTCTCTGTGTGCGGACTTCGTCCTGGAGAAAGTTTCAATTGTTCCAAAGAAGGGCGATTTCTAAAATGCAGCTTCCGTGGCTAGTCGCACAGCTGTCTAAATTACTGGCTGTCTTGAGGCCATTACACAAGCATTACAACATAGTTTGGAAACCATTTATTTTTCAGATTCCAAATAAAGTGTAGATTTCAAAATCCCTTTTGACTGTATAATCAAAAAAGTAGAAATAGAAGCTGGTGTTTTTATAGAGACTGATTTATGCTCTCGGAGCTCAGAACGCAGGTTTCTTCCGGTCAGAGGCTGATACTTGCATAATTCTTACCTTATGTTTCTCGGATTGAAAGGCTTATCAGTTGTTGCATGTGGTCATGTGTTTCCTTGTCGGCTTAGTCAAATCTAGTCTGTCGTTGTGCATCTTTTTGTGCGAAGGGCTCTCGGGTAAGAGGAGTAAGATCTCGTCTCATATGCACAAGAGAAGCGAGAGGGAGTTGATGCAGTCATTTAATAAAAACAAAGCCCAAAACCTCAGCCTTCTTTTTGACTAACTTATTATTCTTTCTATTTCTGTTGTTATTTATACTTTTTGCTTCTTGTTACTTGCTTCTCTGACTTGAAGACAGATCACAGACTGATTTTGCAATGGAAATAACTAAATCAAGAATGTCATTCTGAGTGAAGTAAGAAATTCCTGAAAAGAATTGAAATATGTCGTTTAGCTTGCTGCTGGAGCTTCAGAAGTGAACTGCAATGCCTACAAAATGTGCATAGAGAATGCAGTTGGAATTCAAAGCACCAGTAAATGACTACTTGTATATAGCAAAGTAACTCGCTTAAAAACAAAGTAGTTGCAGTATTTCTTTTTATCTGCCGATGTCTGCCTTCTGAGACATCTTAAATCTGTAGATAGCTTTATCTGATAGTCATGAATGGTGCTGATACCATCTTTGAACTCTTCCGTGGGTGAAAACCTATTTAAAGATTTTCAAAATGTGTGTATTTTACAGATCA